>NC_084630.1:43163882-43318882 GCF_033978795.1 Nerophis ophidion | reverse complement strand
AGACGGCAATGTATCAAAAACCAACATCAATCAATAAAGGATATCAACACATGGGCTCAGGAACACTTCAGAAAACTACTGTCACTAAAAACAGTTGGTCGCTACATCTGTAAGTGCAAGTTAAAGCTCTACTATGCAAAGCGAAAGCCAGTTATCAACAACATCCAGAAACGCCGCCGGCTTCTCTGGGCCCGAGATCGTTTAAGATGGACTGATGCAAAGTGGAAAAGTGTTCTGTGGTCTGACGAGTCCACATTTCAAATCGTTTTTGGAAATTTTTTGACATCGTGTCACCCGGACCAATGGGTAAACGAACCATCCTGACTGTTATCGACGCAAAGTTCAAAAGCCAGCATTTGTGATGGTATGGGGGTGCATTAGTGCCCAAGGCATGGGTAACTTACACATCTGTGAAGGCACCATTAATGCTGAAAGGTACATACAGGTTTTGGAACAACATATGCTGCCATCTAAGCGCAGTCTTTTTCATGGACGCCCCTGCTTATTTCAGCAAGACAATGCCAAGCCACATTCAGCACGTGTTACAACAACGTGGCTTCGTAAAAAAAAGAGTGCGGGTACTTTCCTGGCCCGCCGGCAGTCCAAACCTGTCTCCCATCGAAAATGTGTGACGCATTATGAAGCGTAAAATACGACAGCGGAGACCCCGGACTGTTGAACGACGGAAGCTCTACATAAAACAAGAATGGGAAATAATTCCACTTTCAAAGCTTCAACAATTAGTTGCCTCAGTTCCCAAACGTTTATTGAGTGTTGTTAAAAGAAAAGGTGATGTAACACAGTGGTGAACATGCCCTTTCCCAACTACTTTGGCACGTGTTGCAGCCATGAAATTCTACGTTCATTATTATTTGCACAAAAAAAAAAAAAGTTTATTAGTTTCAACATCAAATAGCTTGTCTTTGTAGTGCATTCAATTGAATACGGGTTGAAAAGGATTTGCAAATCATTGTATTCCGTTTATATTTACATCTAACAAACGGGGTTTGTATATTGATGAAGTTTTACATTTCTTTCTGTTTCACTAAATAACCGTTGACACTTACAACTTTAAAAAAAAGTAATTTGTAATAAGAAACAGTTACAGTAAGTGCCAGATAGTAAAGGAGCTGGTCAGATCTCTCGGTAAGGTCAGCCAAATTAGAAAACTGTCTGCATTACTTTATTTAAAATAGATATATCGATTATTGACGTTCAGTAATTGATTCTCTGATCGTTCGTGTCCGAATTGCTATACATCAAAAAATTGATTATTTCCCCCACCTCTACCCAGATCTCTCTTTCTGCTCACATCTATTCCTGCTGTACCTTGTTGTCTAATCAGTTTATTATATTTAGTTCCTGGTTTTCTGTTCCACAAATGTTGCATATCATTGTCAATAGGTTTTTGAACAGGGACAATGGAAATATGTGTTTCAGACGAAGGATGTTGTTTAATGGCACAAACTTGACAATGGAGCAAAACATTGTACGTTTCTTCACAAATTTCTCTCATGATAATGAAAAGATGTAACTTTAATAGTAAGGTGATGTTTTTGTAAATTTTTTTATTGTATGAATTAGAAATATGGCCTTATTAGTCTTCTACTTTTATTTGTGTGAATAGGAGGCATATATTGCAGGTTTACACTTCTGTCTGCTCCTTTTCATTCATGATGTATTTTTATAAGGGTTGTCAAATTATTGTTATTTTTAAATCAGATTAAAGACGTTTTGGAATTCGGATTAATCATGATTAATCACAGGTAGTCACCTGCATGCATAATTCGAATTAGTTAAGAAAATAACCCAATATATGTACACAAATGCAATTTTATTGTCAGGATGTCATCCAGGAACGGTTTTAAGCATTTTTCTTGAATGCTTGTAATTTATTTGCATGAAACTTGTTAACAGTTTTATAATAAGTTCTTTCAGGCTGTTGTTTGGAATGAAGTTTGCCAACGACCACCCCAGTCTGAGTCTCCTCACTCATTTTTGTACTAACAAAAGCATTGATCTGATCTCTGACCGTATAACGGTTAAGGTAAAAGAGCACGTACGGTCAAAATAAATTGCATGCATAATTTAAGTGTGTACTGTATGTGATTCATTGGGATTAATCACATTAGTTAACTCGTTATCATTGAAAACACTAATTTTAAGGTTAATTATTTTTTTTTCTAATGGAAATGTTGATCTAAGAAATGACAGGATGAGATGACGATGTAAACCACCCAGAAGAGCTGTATTTTGGAAAAGGAAAGGCCAGTTAATGATCCAAAGCGTACTGTTCCACAATATGTGTCAAACATGGTAGAGGAATGAAATGATATAACAAATAAAATCTTACACAGTATAAAATGGTGCATAAAAAGGTTAGATAGCGTATAAATGCAAAGTAAAAACCAGCTATGTAATTCTGGACTAAACTGTATCTAAATGTACTGTCACGATCCGGTATGCGGATCGTTTATTGTTTTGCTGCTTATATGTCTTTGTTCATGTTTAGTTCTGGACTCTGCCGATTCCTTGTGTTTGAGCACTTCCCCGTTTGTTTAGTCACCATGGCAACGTTTTGTGCTCCTCCTCACGGGCTCCTGTCACACCTGTTTTTGATTATTATTTGTGTATTTAAGCCCACCTGATTCCTCAGTTCGTCCTCGGTCCATTACTTGCTTTTCGCAACACGTCACGTTTTGTATCCTTCTGCCCTCGATTATTTTGTGCTAAGTTCCGCCTTAGCTTCACGTGCGTGTGGCACGTCGTTTAATGTTTTCTGTTTCCTGCTACGTTTTTAGCATTAGCTTTCCGTGCATTGGCACGCGCTTTGTTTTTCTCCTTTTTTGCACCAGTGTTCTTTTGTTTTATTATATTAAAACATATTCTTACCTGCAATCCTGCTGACTGGTAGTGTGTGCATCCACGAAGTGGCAACTCCGCGCAACAAGTGCGCCGAACGCGTGACATGTACACAATAATGTGCACAATAAATAATGAATTTTATAAAGGTTTCCATGCTAATAGTCTTGTTATTGTCTGACATGGTGTATTTCTTTAGTTCCACAACCTGCAGGAGTTGAGACACAATGCATCTCTCGCCAATAAAGTCTTCATCCAGAGAGACTACAGCGAGGGGACCACCTGCAAGTTCCAGACAAAGTTCCCCTCTGAGCTAGAGAGCAGGGTGAGCGTGAGACAATATGTTGTGCCTTTCCGCAACCTGCAGTTCATAAACGTGCCTTGCTCATGTGTGCAGATTGAGCGGACTCTGTTCGAGGACACTGTGAAGACCCTCAACAACTACTATGCAGAGGCAGAAAAGATCGGAGGCCAGTCTTACTTAGAAGGATGCCTGGCTTGTGCTACAGCCTATCTCATCTTTTTCTGCATGGAGACGCGCTATGAGAAGGTGAACTCCCACCTACTTAATTTTCATCTTCCACTCATAAATGTCAAAATGACATTTGTTTCCCAATGTTTAACTTTCTTCAAACACGGTAAACTTTACAGATCTGCTACATTTAACATGACAAATGGTCATATAACTCACAGTAAAGATATTTTTTCTACATTGTATGGTGTGTGACATATATGTAAAGTTTGGTCCCGGGACCCAAAAGGGTGTCAGTCATAAAATGTTTTCAAAATAATTCATATGCTGTTATTAATTATTATTTTATTTAATACTTACAGTAAATCTCTAGATCAACTTGAGTTCTATCTGTGGATTTAGTTTTTTTTTTTTTTACACAAAGTATGCATTCTTTTCTCCCCCCCAAAAACTATAATCGGAGCTGTAAATAGGTCAATAATTCATAACACCATTAATTTTCTTTCATAATTATTCTTTGAGCAATGACAGTTTAAAAAAGGTTCTTGGGCATCCAAAAGGGCCCCCACTCAGATGTGCTGAAAATATTTTTTTTAACCTTCAATTACAGAGGAAAGTCCCACTAAGATTAAGAATCCCCTTGCACATTCACTCGGATGATGATTAGGTTGGCGGAAGCCGGGCTCGAACCCGGAACCCTCAAATTGGGTTACATGTTCATGCATTACTTTTCAAATCATTCTTTCCATTGTTTATGAATATTTTTTTATCTATTTGTTTTGTATGTCATTTATTTTTTTCAAAGAAAAACTCAGTGTTTTGTATAGAAAACGCAAAATATGTTATGTTTTCCTCCAAAAATATTTGAAAGTATTTGATGTAAAGTTATTGGAGCCTTGAATAGGTCATGCAAACTCCTCCCACTTCCAAAGACATGCACCTGGGGATAGGTTGATTGGCAACACTAAATGGTCCTAGTGTGTGAATGTGAGTGTGAATGTTGTCTGTCTATCTGTGTTGGCCCTGTGATGAGGCAGCGACTTGTCCAGGGTGTACCCTGCCTTCCGCCCGATTGTAGCTGAGATAGGCGCCAGCGCCCCCCGCGACCCCGAAAGGGAATAAGCGGTAGAAAATGGATGGATGGATGGATGAATAGGTCAATAATTCATAACAACATTGATTGTGATTCACTATCTTTTTTTGAGCAATGACAGCTTTAAAGAAAAAAACACCTTCATGGAAGCTTTTTTTTATTTGAGTCCACTTTGCAAATTTTTCGAGTTACATTTCACCCATTTTCTCTTTTTTTCCACTTTTTTTATGTTTTATATTTTAGAATGTGCCATTGGCCGCAAATGGCTCCAGGGCGCACTTTGGACACCCCTGGTCTATATCATACAACCTAGCATCACTGTATCATATAACTGTATGCATGCAAACTGACAGGTGGCTCCAAAGACTTCACTCCATGTGAATCAGAGCTTTTCTTCTTGTCACTCACACTGGCAAGTAACAATTCTGACAATTATAGACTGAAAAACAAAAATACATCACTTAGTTTTGTTAATGGCCTGGTTGGAGCTGTATGCTCGACTTTTGTATATTTACTATCTGTGTGTGTCAGGTGTTAAAGAAAATTGCCAAGTACATTCAGGAGCAGAATGAGAAGATCTACGCTCCCAGGGGTCTGCTCATCACCGATCCCATAGAGAGGGGAATGCGTGTTGTATCCTTCCTCAGCATGAACATGAGTTCATGTTACTACAATCTTACTCCTGTATCAAGTCCTTAGTCCCTAACGACGTTTACCAGATAGAGATTTCCATTTATGAAGACCGGGGTTCTAGCGGCTGCAGTTCCGGGAGCAGCTCCGTGTCCAGCAGCACCGCTCGATGACTCGTCCCCTTGATCTCGCATCACCAAACAACTGTGGACGTTCGAACCGCCCCTACCCATCAGTTCACCTTTTGCCCTTACCCAAGAAAGACATGTTACTCCTCACCGAGCTTTGTGAACACAGACAACATGCACTTATCCTTTGTTGCAATGCGCCCGACGAACAAAAACATTTTTGCTGTCATTGCTTTCTTTCTTGTAAGAAAGTGAGAAAAAAAAGTACTGTACACTCTCAACCTAATTGAAACAGGACTATAGTATACTTTTGGCTTTTAACCTAATGAGGCCTCGAAAAGTTGTCCTTTGCAGTGTACAACGGCATCTAATGCTCTTTCATACATCATCTTTTGTAGAACATTGAGGACTGTTTGGAATGCATCGCTGGGTCTTAAGAGGTGACATGCTTTGTATGTGGCGCTGACATTGTAATGACGTACACACAAAAAAAACAGGGGCCTCAAATAGACCTTAGTTCATATCTCCTGTACGGGAGTACCTCAACTTAAGAGTTTAATTGGTTCTGTGATGGTGCTTTTAACTTAAAACATTTGTATCTTAAATCAACGTCTCCCAATTCAATTTAATTGGCGCTTAGCCATTTTAAAAATAAAAAAACCTTCCAGATATAAAATAAAAGACATTGTATAAAAACAATACAATAGACTGTCTTAGTACATTAGTTTTATGAATAATAATTATCCTGGAGAGTAGACGACTACGATATCCTTTAAGCTGCTTCTCTGTCAAACACACAGCTTTTACATATTTTTTATGGATAAATGTCTGCCAGTTAGTTATTGTTTTAAAATTCTTGGCTGGTGTTAAGACTCATTCTGCGTCAGTATAATGCAGACTAGCAGTGATACGCTCCAGCTGCTTTTTCTGTTTTCTTTTATTAATTCAACCATTATAATCCACTTCTTCCCAGCACTGTACTTCACATACACTTTCCTCTTTTCCATGCTCAGAAAAACAAAGTCAATGTCGATCTCTAGCTACAAGCTAATGTTAGCGAGTTATGTATGTTATGGGCGGATCTTCCAGGGTTCGCAGTGACATTTTGTACACCAACTAATGGCGGGGATGCCCGTAACTCAAATTTTTGCTTGTAACTGAAACGTAACGATTAGCCGAGACAGCTCATATCTCATAACGCTTTTACGTTGACGTACCACTGTATAACAAAACACTACATACTAATATATGTAACGCCAAGTCTTCCATTTTCCTCACTCAGACATTACACAAACCTTCGTTTCTGAGTGAGATAATCTCTTCCAAAATCTGAAATTATGCAAGAACGTAGCAAGAATGAGTCAAATAGTCTTCCTAAATCCAATGCAGACCCTTGATTGATATCCGACTCAACCTCCAAAGACAAATAATTGCCAAAAGCAGACTCTTTATTGTGAATGTCTTATGTTCTTGATGTTTTTGTGCAGCTGATTGTTTGATACACACTGCAAAGACCTATTATCAATAAATACAATTCCAACACAGCTGCATTCAAGAGTCTTTATTTACATAATGTTATCGTTTGCTATTAGTCAACAGCTGCTAGTAAAAATGAACAGGAAATAGCAGAGGAAAACAAATGGATGTAATACTAAAACACTATGAGGAGTATCTTGTCATCAATTTTGTGCCGAAAGAAGAAAAAAAATCTAATGTGCATGCATCTCGAATTAGCTTTGCCTTGCATCACAGGCTGCGATATCATGCATTCAGTTCCCTTTTTTCCAATATGATCGTATGCAGACTGCAAAATGCACAAAGTAGGGCTTCATTCAGGGAACACTAAGATCAAAACATGCAAAAATGCTGTACAATTGTCTAATTGTCGGCTGTCTTGGTTGCTTTGTTGGGTCTGCTCCTGTCTCTGGCCATGCTCCCTCCACCCCAGCGGACGATGGCGTGGAACACCCCAGAGGCCACCACAGTGGATATGTTTCTTTTACTTTTTATTCATAGCTAGTATGTAGAAGTGTCTGGTTGTATCTGATGCCTTAATGTCTTTAATGTCCTCTGTGTTCTTTGATGTTTGATGTTTCCCTCTTACACACATGTAAGAGGGATGTGTACCATGGCTATGAATTGTTGTTTTTTCCCTTGGCCTCAGTCTGCACCTCCTCTCCAGGGCCCAGGCTAAGACCGATTTCTTTTTTATTTTGTTTTAATCTTCTATTCCCCCTCCTTGTTTACCTGTATCTCATCTTTTTTGTAAGGGGCGCTGGAAGCCGGCAGACCCGTCAGCGATCCTGTTCTGTCTCCCTGTAATGTTTGTCTAAACTTGAATGGGATTGTGCTGAAAATTTTAATTTTCCTGAAGGAACTCTCCTGACGGAATAAATAAAGTACTATCTAATCTAATCTAATCTAATCTAATTGCAATACTGCTGCTTAACTAGTCACTTCTCTGCCAATTTAGATAAAATACTAATGAAAGCATCTGAAAATTGGAGGCCTCAAACCTGGAACTGGAATTGGCCAACAATGAAGCTGGTGCTACAGATTGGATGGTGGCAGGAAAATACAAAAGGTACACATACACGAGTTGTCAATCAATCACTTATAGAGGACATGGCTTGTTAATTAGTTAGTCGCAATCTGAAAACTGTTAACATTTCATTTCAGGAGTTGGCACAAAGGAAATAAAACTTGTAACATTAGGTGACCTGTGAAATTGTCAAGTACAAAATAATACGGGGCGGTATGGCGTAGTGGGTAGAGCGGCCGTGCCAGAAACCTGAGGGTTGCAGGTTCGCTTCCCACCTATGGACATCAAAGTCGCTGCCGTTGTGTCCTTGGGCAGGACACTTCACCCTTTTCCCCCGGTGCCGCTCACACCGGTGAATGAATGATGAATGAATGATTGGTGGTGGTCGGAGGTGCAAACTGGCAGCCACGCTTCCGTCAGTCTACCCCAGGGCAGCTGTGGCTACAAATATAGCTTACCACCACCATCGTGTGAATGAATGATGGGTTCCCACTTCTCTGTGAGCGCTTTGAGTATCTAACAATAGAAAAGCGCGATATAAATCTAATCCATTATTATTATTAATACTCATAGAGTAAAAGGAAAAAAAAAAAAGCTTGGCTTTAAGCAAAGTTCAGAGAACGTTTAAATGAAGTCTTCAGATTCCTGTAAAAAACAAAAGAAAATTAAAAGAAAATCTTTAAATACTAGCTGATATTGTCTTACCTGTGCAGCGGCCGTTCTTCACAGCAAAGCCTTGACCACACTGCAAAACAAAAAACATAGTTTGCTTAACAAAATATGCAATGTTTTGGCGTTTAACAGCAAGTATACCTGGGTGTCATTGTTAAGTGTGGACATTTCTCCCTCGCTGGGGTACGTTACTTCCACCACTGAGTTCATTTCTTCAGGCTGGAGGACACGAGTGGTTGTGGTACCGTCAGGCCAGGAGACCTCCAACACCGTCGCCTCATCGCCTCCTGTAAATCACCGCCACAAACAAGAAAATGAAGCCATTATCACAGACGGACAATCACAATCTAAGTTTAAGCACGCCAGAATGTATGGGTGCAATATATACGATACAAATGTAGCCAGATACAGAGCTTTTAATACGATCCGCAAATTTGACAGCGAAAAGTGGACGACGGTATCCGCAAGGCAATGTTAGTTAGCGTCCTTGCTAGCAGCAAACTAATCCTTGCTCCCAAGTAAGTTTTATACATTGAACAGAAGAGATCACAGTCTACCGAGTCAAATTCCTTGTTTGCGAAACATACTTGGCCGATAAATCTGAATCTGAATTATCATCACCGGAGGACGAAAAATAGGCAAACACGCTACGCATGTGTAACAGTTCGAGATGCTACCTCAGTAGAAGCATTTAAGTCTCATCTTAAAACTCATCTGTATACTCTAGCCTTTAAATAGACCTCCTTTTTAGACCAGTTGATCTGCCGCTTCTTTTCTTTCTCCTATGTCCCCCCCTCCCTTGTGGAGGGGGTCCGGTCCGATGACCATGGATGAAGTACTGACTGTCCAGAGTCGAGACCCAGGATGGACCGCTCGTCGGGACCCAGGATGGACCGCTCGCCTGTATCGGTTGGGGACATCTCTACGCTGCTGATCCGCTTGAGATGGTTTCCTGTGGACGGGACTCTCGCTGCTGTCTTGGAGCCACTATGGATTGAACTTTCACAGTATCATGTTGGACCCGCTCAACATCCATTGCTTTCGGTCCCCTAGAGGTTGGGGGGTTGCCCACATCTGAGGTCCTCTCCAAGGTTTCTCATAGTCAGCATTGTCACTGGCGTCCCACTGGATGTGAATTCTCTCTGCCCACTGGGTGTGAGTTTTCCTTGCCCTTTTGTGGGTTCTTCCGAGGATGTTGTAGTCGTAATGATTTGTGCAGTCCTTAGAGACATTTGTGATTTGGGGCTATATAAATAAACATTGATTGATTGATAGTGTATGGCGTAGGATCGGGGGTGTCCAAACTTGTCCCACTGAGGGCCACACACCGAAATATTTTTCATTTTAAAAACCAATAATGGATTTTTTTCAAGGAAAAAAATCAGCCTGCATGTCAGCTTTGTATTATTAGCGTCAACGTTTCAACTTTTTCTCGTAACATTACACCGGTTATAGTTAACTTTTTATGTGTTTTTTTTTGTAGTAATAGTATTTTTAAAATGAAGTACTGTCCTTCAAAAAGCGGGTATCACCCCAACATGGCACCTATTAGGAGATATTATCTGGCGTTTTGTTTCTTACCTATTGGTACCTGCTGATGTGTATTTGGGATCTGCATAGTCCCGAAAATTTGCACGCGTCTGCAATTGTAGTCTGCGCCGACGCCGTAGTCAATAAGCTCCTTCTTTTTGTCTACCCTCTTGTTGTGGGACATTTATCGCCTGCTGTTTCCTTTTTTAATATAAAGTAGTGTACAGTTCTAACTTGTATCTGTCAGTAGACTCGCTACGGAAGCGCTAAAAAAACTACCGGTACAACAAAGATGAAGGGGAAAAGACACTATCAAAGTAGAGGCACATAAATAAAACCAACCACAAAACGGCGCATCCTGAAAAGACGGTCAGAAAACAGCTTGAATATGGTCTCTAAAAGTTAAATCAGAAAATCTGCAGAGACTCCTCCCACCCCCACCAAGGATTGTTTTCACCGCTGGACACTAGAAAGAGGTTCTGCAGCCCCCGTAGCAGAACCTCCAGGTTCTGTAATAGCTTCTTCTTTCAGGCCGTAAGACTCTTGAACTCATTAAAATAATCCCCTCAACTACCCCCAAAAATGGATTAACTTGCTGGAATATAAAGACAAAATAACATACATCCATAAACATGGATGCATATGCAAAAGTGCTATATATTTATCTGTACAGTAATCTATTTATTTATACCAGCACCTTACTGCTTTTTTATCCTGCACTACCATGAGCTAATGCTACAAAATGTTGTTCTTATCTGCACTGTAAAGTTCAAATTTGAATGACAATAAATAGAAAGTCTAAGTCTATATAAAATCTATGCAACATTTTGACCAAAGAAACATTCTTACATGTTATGTAGACCACAAGGAAGTATTAAATGTAGAAAAAAAAAAAAATCACGATATGACCCCTTAATGGGTTAGGGGTTAGGTGTTCTATTGTTAAAAAAATTTGGTATGTGGATTTGACTGTTTTCTATTTAAATGTTTATTATTGTATTACTTTCTATTCTATTCTATTAACATGGTTGTTAAAGTTAAGGATGTTTGTGATTTCTGATTGTTTGTGAGGGCACCAAAGGGACTTCTGTGTGTGTGACTGTGTTGACAAAGCAGCACATACAGGACAGCAGCTTGTTGTTTTAGCTTGTTAATTAAGAGGAAGTTGATCCATCACCTCCTTATGTTTGTTTGATACACAGTTCTTGGTAGACTTACGCCTTATATTCTGTTCAAAGTGTACACACCTTCACTAAAATATGGACTTTTGTTGAGGATGTAACCCATCATTCATATTTCCATTGTTTCTTATGTAGAAATATGCTTCACTCTACAAACTTTTCTATTAATGAACAGCAATTCAGTTTGAAAATCAAGCATCCACTGTATTGTGATGTACATTTTGGGCCGTATCCCTCGCAGAATGTATGAACGTAATTGTGACACTTACCTAAACCGAAGTGTGCGACTGGCTCCATCTCACACAGATACCCAGAGCCTCCATCAATGATGCGTGTGTGGGCGCCACTCAGCTTCGTGAAGACTCTTACTTTGGCACCTCGCGCGTAGGATCCGAACTGGGTGCGAGGGACGACTCGAAGCCATTTATTGGTCGAGCCCTAAAGAGCGTAGTGAGTGAGTCAGCGGCCAGTCAGGCTCTCGTAAACAACACACGCACCTGTGTGACCCTAAAGACGGAGATGGGCTGTGCCGCGCTCTCTCCGTGCGCTATCAGTAGGTCCAGCTGTCCGTCGCCGTCCACATCTGTCACAGTGCCGCCTGTTAAAAAAAAAAAAAAAAAAAAAAGACAGAGCTTTTAATACGTTGACCTAGAAAACAAGCTCAATGTGGTGTCTCCTCTCATCAGACTGGAAGCGAAAGCACCACGATGAGGAAAATATGTTAATAATCCCCTTCTGACCTGTTCCTCTGCCTTGAGGCTCCACGGCGTCTCCTATATCCAGTTCCTGGATTAAAGGGTCATCATTGGCTCTTCTTGAAACTCTGCATATGTACAAAACATTCGAATTATATCGAATATATATATATAGGTCTCCCCATGTCTAGCATTAAAAGATTACAGTTGGTACAAAATGCGGCTGCTAGACTTTTGACAAGAACAAGAAAGTTTGATCACATTACGCCTGTACTGTATATACCTTTATATACATATATACATACATATATACCTATACTGTATATACCTTTATATACATATATACATACATATATACCTATACTGTATATACCTTTATATACATATATACATACATATATACCTATACTGTATATACCTTTATATACATATATACATACATATATACCTATACTGTATATACCTTTATATACATATATACATACATATATACCTATACTGTATATACCTTTATATACATATATACATACATATATACCTATACTGTATATACCTTTATATACATATATACATACATATATACCTGTACTGTATATACCTTTATATACATATATACATACATATATACCTATACTGTATATACCTTTATATACATATATACATACATATATACCTATACTGTATATACCTTTTATATACATATATACATACATATATACCTATACTGGCTCACCTGCACTGGCTTCCTGTGCACTTAAGATGTGACTTTAAGGTTTTACTACTTACGTATAAAATACTACACGGTCTAGCTCCATCCTATCTTGCAGATTGTATTGTACCATATGTCCCGGCAAGAAATCTGCGTTCAAAGGACTCCGGCTTGTTAGTGATTCCCAAAGCCCAAAAAAAGTCTGCGGGCTATAGAGCGTTTTCCGTTCGGGCTCCAGTACTCTGGAATGCCCTCCCGGTAACAGTTCGAGATGCCACCTCAGTAGAAGCATTTAAGTCTCACCTTAAAACTCATTTGTATACTCTAGCCTTTAAATAGACTCCCTTTTTAGACCAGTTGATCTGCTGTTTCTTTTCTTTTTCTTCTATGTCCCACTCTCCCTTGTGGAGGGGGTCCAGTCCGATCCGGTGGCCATGTACTGCTTGCCTGTGTATCGGCTGGGGACATCTCTGCGCTGCTGATCTGCCTCCGCTTGGGATGGTTTCCTGCTGGCTCCGCTGTGAACGGGACTCTCGCTGCTGTGTTGGATCCGCTTTGGACTGGACTCTCGCGACTGTGTTGGATCCATTGTGGATTGAACTTTCACAGTATCATGTTAGACCCGCTCGACATCCATTGCTTTCCTCCTCTCTAAGGTTCTCATAGTCATTATTGTCACCGATGTCCCACTGGGTGTGAGTTTTCCTTGCCCTTATGTGGGCCTACCGAGGATGTCGTGGTGGTTTGTGCAGCCCTTTGAGACACTAGTGATTTAGGGCTATATAAGTAAACATTGATTGATTGATTGATTGATTGATAATCGCCTGTAAACCAGCTGGGAGGGGCTTTAATTCACCCATGACCATGAACAGGATGTGCGTTAAAAAAATAATACATAAAAGTAATTCACCAAAACGGGGGACATTTGCGTTCCCAGGCAAGAAAACGTATAAATGCATGGTAAAAGCGCCTGTAAAGTGCATATTTATTAAGTATATTTCTGTGTGGAGTTTGCATGTTCTCCCCGTGACTGCGTGGGTTCCCTCCGGGTACTCCGGCTTCCTCCCACCTCCAAAGACATGCACCTGGGGATAGGTTGATTGGCAACACTAAATGGGCCCTAGTGTGTGAATGTGAGTGTGAATGTTGTCTGTCTATCTGTGTTGGCCCTGTGATGAGGTGGAGACTTGTTCAGGGTGTACACCGCCTTCTGCCCGAAAGCAGCTAAAATAGGCTCCAGCACCCCCCGTGATCCCTTTATCTTTATCTAGAAAATGGATGGATGGAGTATGTTACTTTAAAGGCCTACTGAAAGCCACTACTAGCGACCACGCAGTCTGATAGTTTATATATCAATGATGAAATATTAACATTGCAACACATGCCAATACGGCCGCTTTAGTTTACTAAATTGCAATATTATATTTCCCGTGGAGTTTCTTGTTGAAAACGTCGCGGAATGATGACGTGTACGCGTGACGTCACGGACTGTCAGGAAATATTAGCTCAACACCACTTACGGCTAAAAGTCGTCTCTTTTCATCGCATAATTACACAGTATTTTGGACATCTGTGTTGCTGAATCTTTTGCAATTTGTTTAATTAATAATGGAGACTATAAATAAGAATGCTGTTGGTGGAAAGCGGTGTATTGCAGCTGTCTTTAGCACCAAGACACAGCAGGTGTTTCTTAGTTTTTAACACAGAGCGGTCAAGCGAACATATTTCTCTACGTCAACTAGCATGTTTTTGGATGGGAATATTGTGATATATATCTTACCGGAGACATCATTGGATTATTCGTCGTACTGCAGTCGCTGTTTAATAGGCAGCTGTGAGCTTGGCTCCTCGGCTTCTCTCTGAGACACTGCGTGTTCACCGCAGCCATCCGACCTCGAGGTATGTCTTTACAATCTCACTAAAACACCATTTTTTTTTTTTTTTTTCCAAGATGGCGCTGCTGTAGTGGCTGCTGTAGGCAGGAGCTCTGTGCTCTTGCATCATCCTTTTGTGTTTCCCTCTTGTTTTCATGTCTTATTATATTTTTTTGCATTTTGGTCCGGGACCCTTTGGGACTGTGTGACAAGGGGTGGCACTTTCGTGACCTCTGTGGTGCTTTTTTTGTGGACTTCTGGATCTGCCTCCCGGGAGCCTTTTGGCCATGGAGACCAGCTGCTGGGTGTCTGCTACATCAGAGTCTGTTTGGAGGGACTGGAGGAGATGCGGATGAGGGGGACAGGACTGCGGAGCTAGCACTGAGCGCTGGGACGGAGAGGCTTCGCGGTGTCTTGACTGGGTGAGCAGGTGTCGGACACCTCAGTCACCTTGGACGTATCCTCGCTCATCCATGCGGACTGGACACTGGTCGAGAGTGGAGTCGGCTGTCTTGGTTGCTTTGTTGGGTCTGCTCCTGTCTCTGGCCATGCTCCCTCCACCCCAGCAGACGATGGCGTGGAACACCGCAGAGGTCACCACAGTGGATATGTTTATTTTACTTTTTATTCATAGCTGTATGTAGAAGTGTCTGCTTGTATCTGCTGCTTTAATGTCTTTAATGTCCTCTGTGTTCTTTGATGTTTGATGTTTCCCTCTTACACACATGGAAGAGGGATGTGTACTATGGCTATGAGTTGTTCATTTTTTATTTTATTTTAATCTTCTATTTTTTTCTCCCATCCCCCCCACTCTTGTTTACCTGTATGTCATCTTTTTTGTAAGGGGCGCTGGAAGCCGGCAGACCCGTCAGCGATCCTGTTCTGTCTCCCTGTAACTCTCCTGACGGAATAAATAAAGTTCTATCTAATCTAATCTATTAAAACAATAAGCAGATAAGGGATCTTCGAGAATTATCCTAATAAATATGTCTAATTACATCTGAAACGCTCACACTGCCGCCGCCCGGAGCCATCGCTTTTTATTTTATTTTATTTTTTTCTTTCTCGTCCTTCACTATCAATATCATCATCCACAAATCTTTCATCCTCGCTCAAATTAATGGGGAAATTGTCGTTTTCTCGGTCCGAATAGCTCTTGCTGCTGGAGGCTCCCATTAAAAACAATGTGAGGTCGTGAGGAGCCCTCACCCTTGTGATGTCATCGTCTGCTTCTTCTGGTACAGACAAGGCTTTTCTATCAGCACCAAAAGTTGCGAACTTTATCGTCGATATTCTTTACTAAATCCTTTCAGCAAAAATATGGCAATATTGCGAAATGATCAAGTATGACACATAGAATGGACCTGCTATCCCCGTTTAAATAAGAAAATCTCATTTCAGTAGGCCTTTAAAAAACAAATGTATAATTTATATAATATACACTTTCACTCAGTTTTTATTATAATGGTGGTCCACACATTACTTTTACTACATTTTTTTTATTACAATATTTTTTTAATTATCCATCCATCCATCCATCATCTTCCGCTTATCCGAGGTCGGGTCGCGGGGGCAACAGCCTAAGCAGGGAAACCCAGACTTCCCTCTCCCCAGCCACTTCGTCTAGCTCTTCCCGGGGGATCCCGATGCGTTCCCAGGCCAGCCGGAAGACATAGTCTTCCCAACGTGTCCTGGGTCTTCCCCGTGGCCTCCTACCGGTTGGACGTGCCCTAAACACCTCCCTAGGGAGGCGTTCGGGTGGCATCCTGACCAGATGCCCGAACCACCTCATCTGGCTCCTCTCCATGTGGAGGAGCAGCGGCTTTACTTTGAGTTCCTCCCGGATGGCAGAGCTTCTCACCCTATCTCTAAGGGAGAGACCCGCCACCCGGCGGAGGAAACTCATTTGGGCCGCTTGTACCCGTGATCTTATCCTTTCGGTCATGACCCAAAGCTCATGACCATAGGTGAGGATGGGAACGTAGATCGACCGGTAAATTGAGAGCTTTGCCTTCCGGCTCAGCTCCTTCTTCACCACAACGGATCGATACAACGTCCGCATTACTGAAGACGCCGCACCGATCCGCCTGTCGATCTCACGATCCACTCTTCCCTCACTCGTGAACAAGACTCCTAGGTACTTGAACTCCTCCACTTGGGGCAGGGTCTCCTCCCCAACCCGGAGATGGCACTCCACCCTTTTCCGGGCGAGAACCATGGACTCGGACTTGGAGGTGCTGATTCTCATTCCGGTCGCTTCACACTCGGCTGCGAACCGATCCAGCGAGAGCTGAAGATCCCGGTCAGATGAAGCCATCAGGACCACATCATCTGCAAAAAGCAGAGACCTAATCCTGCAGCCACCAAACAGGAACCCCTCAACGCCTTGACTGCGCCTAGAAATTCTGTCCATAAAAGTTATGAACAGAATGGGTGACAAAGGACAGCCTTGGCGGAGTCCAACCCTCACTGGAAATGTGTTCGACTTACTGCCGGCAATTTTTTTTAATTACATTTTTTTAATTGGGGCGGTATAGCTCAGTTGGTAGAGTGGCCGTGCCAGCAACTTGAGAGTTCCAGGTTTGATCCCTGCTTCCGCCAATCTAGTCACTACCGTTGTGTCCTTGGACAAGACACTTTACCCACCTGCTCCCAGTACCACCCACACTGGTTTAAATGTATCTTAGATATTGGGTTTCACTATGTAAAAGCGCTTTGAGTCACTAGAGAAAAGCGCTATATAAATATAATTCACATCACTTCACATTACTTTATTTTTTTATAATACTGTGCTGAGTCTTTGATTTATTTCGTACAAATTTCCATTTTGTCTATTATTTGTGCACTTTCATTTTGGAAGTTGTTCTTGATTTATTATATCAATTGATTGACCACAGCTTTGATTATTTAAGTGATGAGTTTGCCAAGTATTAAAACGAGCTGCATTTTTTTTTAATTTTTATGAAAGAAACTGCTGTTCTAAATGTGTCCACTGGATGTCACAATAGCAATTCTGTCCGAACAAGCAAGAGTTACAAAGTAAAGCGTGGCTGCGGCTCCTCTCCCTCGACCCAAATGGAACTTAATAGTAAGAGTATCAAATCAATACTGGCGTGATTGATCAATATTTTTCAGATCTCTCCTGTTTTTTTTTTCATAACTATTTTTTAGTTGCATCACATGTTGGGAGATATGTCACTCTGAATTTTTGTATGACCTGATTTTGCAGGTACAACTGTATATTAAGTTAGTTGCACAATATCTCTTTTGCAATATGTGATACTACAATTGTGCGATGAGGTGGTGACTTGTCCAGGGTGTAACCCGCCTTCCGCCAGATTTTAGCTGAGATAGGCACCAGCACCCCCCGCGACCCCAAAGGGAATAAGCGGTAGAAAATGGATAGATAGATGGAGGGATACTACAATTGGCAAAATTATGTAATAATATTATGTCTTAGCTCAGATTTGAGTATTTTTTACCTTTTTCAAAAATTTTTTTTTTTAAAGTAGACCCACCTGAAGAGCTTGTTGGGTGCATTTCCTCTGTAGGCAATATTGTTCAAAAACACCTCAAGTTGTCCGTCATTGTCAAAATCCGCTGCTATAACCGTGCGAATTGGGGAGGGAGATGCAAATCCTGCAGTCGCAATATTCTGTTAAAAAACAAAAAACAAACCTACTTACAGACTTACTGTATTTTATTTGTGTTTTTATGTTGTCCTTCAACCGCATAGACTCCTTGCTCACCCGGAATTTAGAGTCACCGCCCTGCAGGTAAAGTCTGTGTGGACCGTTCCAGTTGCCGTAGACGATGTCTGTCCTTCCATCACCGTTAAAATCTGCCAGTGCTACTCCTCTACCATGTTGATGCTGGTCCTCCACACCTTGGCACGTACACACAAATGTGTATCTTTAACGGATTCATACAGTTTTAGAGCAGTATGAATGGATCAAACAAACGGATACATGATATGGTAGCTGAACAGAGGGACTTAAACTGCTGGAGGTGTTTATTTTCCGAATGCAAGGCCTGTAGCTTTAAGTCTCACCTGTCTGCCTGGCAACTTCAGCAAAAGTCCCGTCTCCATTGTTCTTGAACAGGAAGTTGGGTCCTCGCTCGTTGTCACAAAAAACATCAGATCTTGTATCACTGAGGATGGGTCCAACCACAACACCGCGTCCACCTGCACCCAAATGTAACTCTATCACAAATGTTCTGCACAATTTTGTTTGACATAGTTTTAAAAAAAAACACCAGCAATGCAAAACAAAAATGGCCACTGCTGAGAACGCTGGTTTTCACAAGGATATTACTATAATTTCCCTGACTTCCAGCCTTTCCGATCATGTCTACTGTGCTGTTATTAATTAATTGCGTCTATATTAGGCACACAAATATAGTCGTGGGTGAGCCACTATGGGGTGGGATTGGATTTTTGGATTATTTCAAGTCATGTAGTTGTATCTACCGTATGTTTCGGAGTATAAGTCGCTCTGGAGTATAAGTCGCACCTGCCGAAAATGCATAATAAAGAAGGAAAACAACATATATAAGTCACACTGGAGTATAAGTCGCACTTATTTGGTAAAACCCAACACCAAGAATAGGCATTTGAAAGGCAATTTTAAATAAATAAAGGATAGTGAACAACAGGCTGAATAAGTGTAGGTTATATGAGGCATAAATAAGCAACTGCTATGTTAACTAACATATTATGGTAAGAGTCATTCAAATAACTATAACATATAGAACATGCTATACCTTTACCAAACTATCTCTCACTCCTAATTGCTAAATCCCATGAAATCTTATACGTCTAGTCTCTTACGTGAATGAGCTAAATAATTTAATTTGATATTTTACGGTAATGTGTGATTAATTTCACACATAAATCGCTCCTGAGTATGAAAAAACTGCGACTTATAGTCCAAAAAATATGGTATTTCAAATTTTTGTTTTATCATTAACCCTTCTGCAACTCTAGGCCCCAAAACGGGCATGACATGGGTTCCTTATGTAATACGATTGCTTAGTTTAAATCAGGGGTGTCAAAGTCATTTTGTCCACTAGGGACGCCGAGATCATTATCCATGCGTTTGTTACGTCTCGTCTCGATTACTGTAATGTATTATTTTCGGCTCTCCCCATGTCTAGCATTAAAAGATTACAGTTGGTACAAAATGCGGCTGCTAGACTTTTGACAAGAACAAGAAAGTTTGATCACATTACGCCTGTACTGTATATACCTTTATATACATACTGTATATACATACATATATACCTGTACTGTATATACCTTTATATACATATATACATACATATATACCTATACTGTATATACCTTTATATACATATATACATACATATATACCTATACTGTATATACCTTTATATACATATATACATACATATATACCTGTACTGTATATACCTTTATATACATATATACATACATATATACCTATACTGTATATACCTTTATATACATATATACATACATATATACCTATACTGTATATACCTTTATATACATATATACCTATACTGTATATACCTTTATATACATATATACATACATATATACCTGTACTGGCTCACCTGCACTGGCTTCCTGTGCACTTAAGATGTGACTTTAAGGTTTTACTACTTACGTATAAAATACTACACGGTCTAGCTCCATCCTATCTTGCCGATTGTATTGTACCATATGTCCCGGCAAGAAATCTGCGTTCAAAAGACTACGGGTTGTTAGTGATTCCCAAAGCCCAAAAAAAGTCTGCGGGCTATAGAGCGTTTTCCGTTCGGGCTCCAGTACTCTGGAATGCCCTCCCGGTAACAGTTTGAGATGCCACCTCAGTAGAAGCATTTAAGTCTCACCTTAAAACTCATTTATATACTCTAGCCTTTAAATAGACCTCCTTTTTAGACCAGTTGATCTGCCGCTTCTTTTCTTTCTCCTATGTCCCCCCCTCCCTTGTGGAGGGGGTCCGGTCCGATGACCATGGATGAAGTACTGGCTGTCCAGAGTCGAGACCCAGGATGGACCGCTCTTCGGGACCCAGGATGGACCGCTCGCCTGTGTATCGGTTGGGGACATCTCTACGCTGCTGATCCACTTGAGATGGTTTCCTGTGGACGGGACTCTCGCTGCTGTCTTGGATCCGCTTTGAACTGAACTCTCGCGGCTGTGTTGGAGCCACTATGGATTGAACTTTCACAGTATCATGTTGGACCCACTCGACATCCATTGTTTTCGGTCCACTGGAGAGGGGGGTTGCCCACATCTGAGGTCCTCTCCAAGGTTTCTCATAGTCAGCATTGTCACTGGCGTCCCACTGGGTGTGAGTTTTCCTTGCCCTTTTGTGGGTTCTTCCGAGGATGTTGTAGTCGTAATGATTTGTGCAGTCCTTTGAGACATTTGTGATTTGGGGCTATATAAATAAACATTGATTGATTGATTGATTTAGCTCAGGGGCCGCATGGAGGAATATATGTGCACACGTGGGCCGGACTATTAAAATCATGGCATTAAAACTAAAAACTAAAGACAACTTCAGATTGTTTTTCTTTGTCATACTTTGGCCAAAAACAGAACAAACACATTCTGAATATATTACAATAAATATATAGAAAAAAATACAGGCAGCGGTAAAGTTTAGATCCATGAAGGAAAAAAGAAAGTGAATGAATGTTTATAACTGAATATATTTACATATGCATAAAAATGTGTTTTCTTTTGTATTATTTTTTTTTTAATGAATTAAGTAAAATGTTATGAC
The DNA here is from genome assembly GCF_033978795.1 of Nerophis ophidion. Classification (NCBI taxonomy): domain Eukaryota; kingdom Metazoa; phylum Chordata; class Actinopteri; order Syngnathiformes; family Syngnathidae; genus Nerophis; species Nerophis ophidion. Next base: position 43,297,712 of record NC_084630.1, on the reverse strand, counting down.
AACCTTTTTTCCAAAACACAATATAGAATGTGAGATATAACAGGATAATGCATGCAGGTATCATTTGTTTTCAAAACGATTACAAAAAAGTGGGACCCTAAACATTTTTATAACTTGATGGGGTCCCTGGGACCCCATTTTGAAAATCTACAACGCCAACACTAATGGAATATTGGTGCGTGCAAAACAGCTGCAGGCTGTGGCATGCGGGCCGGTTTTCATACTAATCAAATATAATCCGGGGGGGGGGGGCAATAGATAATTAATTGCCTTGACTTTGACACCCCTGGTTTAAAAGGTTAGTGGTCTGAAATTTTGCCAGGGAGTTTTTTTTTTGTAAAATCAAATTGCACTGTGTTTTAGATTGCAACGTTGGAGGATATATCCATAGAGTATACACATTTTCTCTTCGGAATACTTTTGGCTCCATTGACTCCCATTATAACTGCTATATTACCATGCTTTTTCCATTAAAACCGAATAAATCTCATTCTCGACGATGAAACCCCCTCCCCAGAAGATATTGTTTTGGTGTAATTGTACTCGTTAACCACCAGATGATGCCAGAAAACCCATCCATCCATCCATTTTCTACCGCTTATTCCCTTTTTGGGGTCGCGGGGGGCGCTGGCGCCTATCTCAGCTACAATCGGGCGGAAGGCGGGGTAAACCCTGGACAAGTCGCCACCTCATCGCAGGGCCAACACAGATAGACAGACAACATTCACACACTAGGGACCATTTAGTGTTGCCAATCAACCTATCCCCAGGTGCATGTTTTTGGAGGTGGGAGGAAGCCGGAGTACACGGTGGGAACCCACGCATTCACGGGGAGAACATGCAAACTCCACACAGAAAGATCCCGAGCCTGGATTTGAACCCAGGACTGCAGGAACTTCGTATTGTGAGGCAGACGCACTAACCCCTCTGCCACCGTGAAGCCCTGCCAGAAAACCCATCCATCCATCCATTTTCTACCGCTCATTCCCTTTCGGGGTCGCGGGGGGCGCTGGCGCCTATCTCAGCTACAATCGGGCGGAAGGCAGGGTACACCCTGGACAAGTCGCCACCTCATCGCAGGGCCAACACAGATAGACAGACAACATTCACACTCACATTCACACACTAGTGTGAATTGTGTGAATTATATTTATATAGCGCTTTTCTCTAGTGACTCAAAGCGCTTTACATAGTGAAACCCAATATCTAAGTTACATTTAAACCAGTGTGGGTGGCACTGGGAGCAGGTGGGAAAAGTGTCTTGCCCAAGGACACAACGGCAGTAACTAGGATGGCACAAGTGGGAATCGAACCTGCAACCCTCAAGTTGCTGGCACGGCCACTCTACCAACCGAGCTAAGCTAGGGACCATTTAGTGTTGCCAATCAACCTATCCCCAGGTGCATGTCTTTGGAAGTGGGAGGAAGCCGGAGTACCCGGAGGGAACCCACGCATTCACGGGGAGAACATGCAAACTCCACACAGGAAGATCCCGAGCCTGGATTTGAACCCAGGACTGCAGGAACTTCGTATTGTGAGGCAGACGCACTAACCCCTCTGCCACCGTGAAGCCCTGCCAGAAAACCCATCCATCCATCCATTTTCTACCGCTCATTCCCTTTCGGGGTCGCGGGGGGCGCTGGCGCCTATCTCAGCTACAATCGGGCGGAAGGCAGGGTACACCCTGGACAAGTCGCCACCTCATCACAGGGCCAACACAGATAGACAGACAACATTCACACTCACATTCACACACTAGGGCCAATTTAGTGTTGCCAATCAACCTATCCCCAGGTGCATGTCTTTGGAAGTGGGAGGAAGCCGGAGTACCCGGAGGGAACCCACGCATTCACGGGGAGAACATGCAAACTCCACACAGGAAGATCCCGAGCCTGGATTTGAACCCAGGACTGCAGGAACTTCGTATTGTGAGGCAGACGCACTAACCCCTCTTCCACCGTTTTCATTAGAAAAAAAATGCAGCTCAGTTTTATATTCAGCAAACCGATGCCCTTGGGCCGTACGTTTGACACCCCCGGTGTAGGTAGGTAGAGAAGCTATCATGCCGTAATATGATCGCATGGGCTTAGAGTTTTAGACCCCTGATTTAAAGCCAAATACAGTATGTCTAATTCTATCATAAAAAAAGTAATTGCCATGATATTTTATTATTAGGGCACCAGCCTAAACACTTCATATGCCAACTATGTTAATAGATGTTTTTTTCCCCATTAGTGAATGCCAAATGAAAAAAAATATTTCTTGCTGGCTGCTACCTTACAATAGTATTTATTTATTTTGGAGTTACCTGAACATGGTGAACCCATCATTTGTCAGGCAAGTACTGATGCATATTTCTTTTAATGAGCTATTAAACTGCTGAAATGCTATCAAAATGATTTTGGGCAGTTCTATACAACATGACACAGGGAGAGGAGCTAGAAGAGCAGGGAAGTCCAAAAATGGCGATTATTTTGTATTTATTTTTTGCTCATAATGTTGACCATATCAGTTTTGAAGTAATCGTGGACCAGGTCGACAAAAACATGTAATTAAGTGATAGAATTAATACTTTTACATGCCTTTAACCAAACTGTATATGCAGGTTAAATGGATCATCTGGACGATATTGGTCCTTTAAGTGCTATCAGATGACTGATGCGATCTGAGTTTGCCCTGGCCCACCTCTTCCAATCATACTAAAATAAGGCAAGTTTACCAAACCCGGTGCGCTCGTCTTCGACAGATCACGACCTTTGGCGTCTCACCTGTGAGCTTGTTGACTCCAGCTGTGGCAGCAACATCAGACAGGGCGATGACGCCATTTGCCACATCACTAGCAGCCTCATCCATCTCTAAAAGAGCGTGGGGGCCGATGTTGCCGCTGGCGTAGTTTGCCACGTAGACCGAGTAGCGGCCGGTTCCCTGAAGAAACATGGAAGGTAGAAAAGTTTTGAAAGGAACCGCTTTAAAGCACAGATGTCAAACTCATTTCATACGGCTGGCGAAAGCCTGGAAATAATATGCGTCAGTAAAATACTTAATCTTTACTTTAATAAATGTGTTCCTTCTTTCTGTTTTGACAGAAAAAAAATACTTGCACTATGTGCCATTGCATATATTTTACATTTTAATACTATATGGGAGTATAAGAAATATATTTTAATAATTTAATTAAATGTGTATGAATTTAGGTTAGAAAGTACTTATGTATGAATCTGTAATATTAATGTTGTTAATGTTAATAATGTAATTTTAGATTAGATTAGATCAATCAATCAATCAATGTTTATTTATATAGCCCCAAATCACAAATGTCTCAAAGGACTGCACAAATCATTACGACTACAACATCCTCGGAAGAACCCACAAAAGGGCAAGGAAAACTCACACCCAGTGGGCAGGGAGAATTCACATCCAGTGGGACGCCAGTGACAATGCTGACTATGAGAAACCTTGGAGAGGACCTCAGATGTGGGCAACCCCCCCCCTCTAGGGGACCGAAAGCAATGGATGTCGAGCGGGTCTAACATGATACTGTGAAAGTTCAATCCATAGTGGCTCCAAGACAGCAGTGAGAGTCCCGTCCACAGGAAACCATCTCAAGCGGATCAGCAGCGTAGAGATGTCCCCAACCGATACAGGCGAGCGGTCCATCCTGGGTCCCGACGAGCGGTCCATCCTGGGTCTCGACTCTGGACAGTCAGTACTTCATCCATGGTCATCGGACCGGACACCCTCCACAAGGGAGGGGGGGACATAGGAGAAAGAAAAGAAGCGGCAGATCAACTGGTCTAAAAAGGAGGTCTATTTAAAGGCTAGAGTATACAGATGAGTTTTAAGATGAGACTTAAATGCTTCTACTGAGGTAGCATCTCGAAATTATAGTACAGATAGTATAGTATAGATAGTACTTTATTCATTCCGTCAGGAGAGTTCCTTCAGGAAAATTACAATTTTCAGCACAATCCCATTCAAGATCAGACAAACATTACAGGGAGACAGAACAGGATCGCTGACGGGTCTGCCGGCTTCCAGCGCCCCTTACAAAAAAAGATGAGATACAGGTAAACAAGGGGGCGGGGGGAAAAATAGAAGATTAAAATGAAAAAAAAAAAAATCGGTCTTAGCCTGGGCCTTGGAGAGGGGGTGCAGACTGAGGCCAAGGGGAAAAACAAACAAAAAAATAAAAATAAAAAAAAGTTACATTTCTATGAATTTAAGTTATAAAGTAGTAATAATGATGAACTATTAGTTGTTTTTCCTAATAATGCAACAAATTAAATATCATACATTAGATTTTTGTTAATATTATAATGAATATCCAAGCAAGTTATCCATGAAAATGTACACTGTAAAACTGACAAGACAATTTACGGTAAAAAAATTGTCTGCTCAGTCACCAAAATTTTACCATAAACAACAGCGGTACCCTTTTTTTTTTTTTTACTTACAGTAATACCGTATTCTCCGGACCATAAGGCACACCGGATTACAAGGCGCACTGGTCTGTTTTTGATCTTTTTTCATATGTATAAACCGTCCAACCGGAACTCTAATAACTAAAGTTCCTTGGGTGAATAATTAAACTCACTACACTGGTATGTTTTAGCACTTTTATGGAGCGTTTACTGACAGATATAAGTAAGAACTTTACATTACTTTATATTAGAAATGGCAACAGCGGAGGATGAATTTCCCATAACAAGGTAGAGAAAAAGAAGAAGTTTATTTCCTATACCAGGGGTGCCCACACTTTTTCTGCAGGCGAGCTACTTTTCAATCGACCAACTCGAGGGGATCTACCTCATTTATATAAATCATTTATATTTATTTATTTATGAAAGAGACATTTTTGTAAACAAGTTAAATGTGTTTAATGATAATACAAGCATGTGTAACACATATAGATGTCTTTCTTTCACGAAGACAAGAATATAAGTTGGTGTATTACCTGATTCTGATGACTTGCATTGATTGGAATCAGACAGTAATGATGATAACGCCCACATTTTCAAATGGAGGAGAAAAAAAGTTGTCCTTTCTGTACAATACCGCATGAAAGTGGTTGGTTTTTGGCATCTAATTCATCCAGCTTCCATACACTTTACAAGAAAAACATTGGCGGCAAATTCCGTAGCTTGCTTGATTGACATTCACGGCACCCGAGGGTCTTGTGAGATGACACTGGCTGCTGCCAGTTCATTATTATGAAAAAATGACAGAGAGGAAGGCGAGAAACACTTTTTATTTCAACAGACTTTCGCACCGTCCCTTCCATCAAAACTCTAAAGGCCGACTGCACATTTCCTATCTTCACAATAAAAGCCCTGCTTCATGCTGCCTGCGCTAACAAAATAAGAGTCTCGGAAAGCTGGCGTGCACAAGTGATGTGCACGCCAGCTTTCTGAGGGATCGCTTGTGCACGCCAGTTTTCCGAGACTCTGTATTTAGTTAGCGCAGGCAGCATGAAGCAGGGCTTTTATTGTGAAGATAGGAAATGTGCAGTCGGCCTTTAGAGTTTTGACAGAAGGTACGGCGCGAGAGTCTGTTGAAATAAAAAGTGTTTCTGGCCTTCCTCTCGGTCATATTTTCATAATAATGATCTTGCAGCAGCCAGCGTCATCTCACAAGACCCTCCGGTACCGTGAATGTCATTTAAGTGACGTCTTGGTGAAGACTGATGATCACAAATTTTTAGGACTATTTTTTTTAAAAGCCTGGCTGGAGATCGACTGACACACCCCCCGCGGTCGACTGGTAGCTCGCGATTGACATAATGGGGTCGGTCGTCACAAACTACAAAGGCGGACACGCGAAATTTTTCAGGATTTATACAGATCCCAAATACAGAACAGCAGGTACCAGAAGGTAAGGAAAGTGTCTTTAGCATAATATTGCGAAACAAAACGCTGCATAATGTCTTACCTTATATACACCCCATAATAATACTCGTATATTGAAGCACATCAAGCGGTGCGGCTTCATAGCTTACCAAAGTCGTACTAAAACATTTTGATAGATTTTTGAGCGCCGTGTGTAATGTTCTATATTTTCAATGGAACATATAAATAAATGATAAATGGGTTGTACTTGTATAGCGCTTTTCTACCTTCAAGGTACTCAAAGCGCTTTGACACTACTTCCACATTTACCCATTCACACACACATTCACACACTGATGGAGGGAGCTGCCATGCAAGGCGCCAACCAGCACCCATCAGGAGCAAGGGTGAAGTGTCTTGCTCAGGACACAACGGACATGACGAGGTTGGTACTAGGTGGGATTTGAACCAGGGACCCTCGGGTTGCGCACGGCAACTCTCCGACCGCGCCACGCCGTCCCTAATATATAAAATGTTGGTGTTGTTTACTTGTTAGAATACAGTAATTATGTGTAAGTTATCACATAACTCTTATGCTTAAAGTCTGTTGCTATAGATATAAGCTATTGTGCTCAAGTTGTACATTTTCTGTCTGTGCAAGGACAAAACTTGTTATCAGCTAAGGCATATGAGGGGTTGCCTCGTCGCAGATATTTTGTTTGTCATAGCCCACTAACAGCCAAGGACTTCAAGGACCTCAACAAAGATAAGATGGCAGCACGCAGACGAAGCAGAGACAAGGCAATCACAAGGACCCCAGCAATCCGTCACGTATTGTGCATACTGGAAGCCGCTTTGCATAAAATGTGTGGCCACTCCTTTTAGGGGCGGCCTCAGTGATGTAACCAGGGACCTCCCAAATAAATAGAGGAGCGCGTGGGACTGTTAGCTCAGAGCGTGGTGGGAGATTGTAACTGAGCGTGCAATCCCTAACGTCTCTCCTTATTGAGCCAAATTGAACTCTGTTTTTGCATGATTCCTTGCTTCTTGTCTGTTTCATAGATGTCATCAGTGTTTGAATCTGACATTACTTCTGTCATATCGGGTGACGTCATACGCAAATACGGTGTTAGCTTTCACTGTTATGCTGATGACACCCAACTCTACATGCCCCTAAAGCTGACCAACACGCCGGATTGTAGTCAGTTGGAAGCGTGTCTTAATGAAATTAAACAATGGATGTCCGCTAACTTTTTGCAACTTAATGCCAAAAAAACGGAAATGCTGATTATCGGTCCTGCTAGACACCGACCTCTATTTAATAATACAACTTTAACATTTGACAACCAAATAATAAAACAAGGTGACTCTGTAAAAAATCTGGGTATTATCTTCGACCCAACTCTCTCCTTTGAGTCACACATTAAAAGCGTTACTAAAACGGCCTTCTTTCATCTCCGTAATATCGCTAAAATTCGCTCCATTTTGTCCACTAAAGACGCCGAGACCATTATCCATGCGTTTGTTACGTCTCGTCTCGATTACTGCAACGTATTATTTTCGGGTCTCCCCATGTCTAGCATTAAAAGATTACAGTTGGTACAAAATGCGGCTGCTAGACTTTTGACAAGAACAAGAAAGTTTGATCATATTACGCCTGTACTGTATATACCTTTATATACATATATACATACATATATACCTGTACTGTATATACCTTTATATACATACATACATACATATATACCTATACTGTATATACCTTTATATACATATATACATACATATATACCTGTACTGGCTCACCTGCACTGGTTTCCTGTGCACTTAAGATGTGACTTTAAGGTTTTACTACTTACGTATAAAATACTACACGGTCTAGCTCCATCCTATCTTGCCGATTGTATTGTACCATATGTCCCGGCAAGAAATCTGCGTTCAAAAGACTCCGGCTTATTAGTGATTCCTAGAGCTCAAAAAAAGTCTGCGGGCTATAGAGCGTTTTCCGTTCGGGCTCCAGTACTCTGGAATGCCCTCCCGGTAACAGTTCGAGATGCTACCTCAGTAGAAGCATTTAAGTCTCATCTTAAAACTCATCTGTATACTCTAGCCTTTAAATAGACCTCCTTTTTAGACCAGTTGATCTGCCGCTTCTTTTCTTTCTCCTATGTCCCCCCCTCCCTTGTGGAGGGGGTCCGGTCCGATGACCATGGATGAAGTACTGACTGTCCAGAGTCGAGACCCAGGATGGACCGCTCGTCGGGACCCAGGATGGACCGCTCGCCTGTATCGGTTGGGGACATCTCTACGCTGCTGATCCGCTTGAGATGGTTTCCTGTGGACGGGACTCTCGCTGCTGTCTTGGAGCCACTATGGATTGAACTTTCATGGTATCATGTTAGACCCGCTCGACATCCATTGCTTTCGGTCCCCTAGAGGGGGGGGGGTGACCCACATCTGAGGTCCTCTCCAAGGTTTCTCATAGTCAGCATTGTCACTGGCGTCCCACTGGATGTGAATTCTCCCTGCCCACTGGGTGTGAGTTTTCCTTGCCCTTTTGTGGGTTCTTCCGAGGATGTTGTAGTCGTAATGATTTGTGCAGTCCTTTGAGACATTTGTGATTTGGGGCTATATAAATAAACATTGATTGATTGATTGATATTGCCATCATAGTGCTGCCTAACTGCGATGTGACCCTCAATGAAAATGAGTTTGACAGCCCTGCTTTGAAGGAAACAGATAAAGAGCTACGTTGAGGGTCGCTGACCTTTCTGTCAACACATGCCACAGAACGCCCCGCCATGCGGTTAGCAACGCCACGGCGCACATTGAGCTCGTCACTGAGCAGATCCTCAAAGCGACCGTTACGGAACTTGAAGAGCTTGTCGAAGTAAGTTGCCCGTCCTGCGTAAAAACAAGGGAGGAAAACAGTCGGTTATTATAATAAAACTAAGAAATGTAAAAAAACAAATTGTAGCTTTTTGCGATGTAAACAATAAAAAAAATAAAAATCTATTCCTAGGTGGGCCATAATGGTAAAATCATGGCACGATAACTTAAAAGTAAAGACAACTTCAGATTGTTTTCTTTGTTTTACTTTGGCTAAAAATAGAACAAGCACATTATGAAAACGTACAAGTCACAAATAATCCTCTGGACAAAACTCTTAAAGTTTGTTGACAATTCTGTGGAAATTGATGCAGCTTCAAAAACACAATGATCTTAGACTTGGTCTCAGTGTATCTACAAAGACAGGATTAAACTTTAAGTCGCAGTCTTTCTCCGATTGGATCCATAGCTAACTCATCAAACCGTAAGAAACAGAGGTAAAAACTATTCAAAAGGGTTAAGTTCACTTTTCTTGTGTTTGACAGAGACATTTTGGGGCAACGAGGGTGCCAAATGACCATGTGTTCGAAGCAGAAGACAAAACGGCAGGCTTTAAGTTTCATGTGGGTCGAGGAGGAGCCACTGTCACCCTTTACTGCATACTTCTTGCTTGGCCCCGGTATAAACCGTTTGCTTGCCTCACAGAATTGCTATTGTGACATCCAGTGGACACATTTATAACAGCAGTTTTTTTCGTAAAAAAAAAATAAAAAACGCAAATTTTTATACTTGGCAAACTCATCATGTGGGCTGGAAAAAAACTGTTTGCTGGCCTGATCCGGCCCACGGGCCGGATGTTTGGCACCCCTGGTCTAGAGAGAGGAGGATATAACAACACCTGGTAGTGTGTCAGCATTGTGACAGTCAGTACACGACAAGAAGTATCACCATAAGATCGATATGAGAGAGATTAGATCGATATTTCTATTTTAATAATTTAATCCATCATTTTTATGTTGTTTTTGATCATATTTACAAAGTTGGGGAAGAAGTCCTTGGACACTGGGGGACTTTAAGGGCAGAAAGGATTTAAAAGAGTAACAAATGGTAGTTTTTGCTTTTGTTTAGTTATCGTATACTATTAACTTTGATTTTCTCAAACAATCCATCCATCCATCCATCCATCATCTTCCGCTTATCCGAGGTCGGGTCGCGGGGGCAACAGCCTAAGCAGGGAAACCCAGACTTCCCTCTCCCCAGCCACTTTGTCTAGCTCTTCCCGGGGGATCCCGAGGCGTTCCCAGGCCAGCCGGGAGACATAGTCTTCCCAACGTGTCCTGGGTCTTCCCCGTGGCCTCCTACCGGTTGGACGTGCCCTAAACACCTCCCTAGGGAGGCGTTCGGGTGGCATCCTGACCAGATGCCCGAACCACCTCATCTGGCTCCTCTCGATGTGAAGGAGCAGCGGCTTTACTTTGAGTTCCTCCCGGATGGTAGAGCTTCTCACCCTATCTCTAAGGGAGAGACCCGCCACACGGCGGAGGAAACTAATTTCGGCCGCTTGTACCCGTGATCTTATCCTTTCGGTCATGACCCAAAGCTCATGACCATAGGTGAGGATGGGAACGTAGATCGACCGGTAAATTGAGAGCTTTGCCTTCCGGCTCAGCTCCTTCTTCACCACAACGGACCGGTACAACGTCCGCATTACTGAAGACGCCGCACCGATCCGCCTGTCGATCTCACCATCCACTCTTCCCTCACTCGTGAACAAGACTCCTAGGTACTTGAACTCCTCCACTTGGGGCAGGGTCTCCTACCCAACCCGGAGATGGCACTCCACCCTTTTCCGGGCGAGAACCATGGACTCGGACTTGGAGGTGCTGATTCTCATTCCGGTCGCTTCACACTCGGCTGCGAACCGATCCAGCGAACAATCTCAAACAATCGTGTGTAGTAAAAGAGAATAAATAAGTAGTTTAAATAACAGTCAACTAGGGCAGTGGTTCTCAACCTTTTTTCAGTGATGTACCCCCTGTGAACATTTTTTAAATTCAAGTACCCCCTAATCAGAGCAAAGCATTTTTGGTTGGAAAAAAAGAGATAAAGAAGTAAAATACAGCACTATGTCATCAGTTTCTGATTTATTAAATTGTATAACAGTGCAAAATATTGCTCATTTGTAGTGGTCTTTCTTGAACTATTTGGAAAAAAAGATATAAAAATATTTTATAATTGAATCACTTGTTTATTTTTCAACAAGTTTTTAGTTATTTTAGTTATGTGAAGATTTCTACACATAGAAGTAATCATCAACTTAAAGTGCCCTCTTTGGGGATTGTAATAGAGATCCATCTGGATTCATCAACTTACTTCTAAACATTTCTTCACAAAAAACGAAATGTTTAACATCAATATTTATGGAACATGTCCACAAAAAATCTAGCTGTCAACACTGAATATTGCATTGTTGCATTTCTTTTCACAGTTTTTGAACTTACATTCATATTTTGTTGAAGTATTATTCAATAAACATATTTATAAAGGATTTTTGAATTGTTGCTATTTTTAGAATATTTAAAAAAAATCTCACGTACCCCTTGGCATACCTTCAAGTACCCCCAGGCGTACGCGTACCCCCATTTGAGAACCACTGAACTAGGGTTTTCCCGATACCAATATTTCGATACTTTTTGATACCTTTCGATACTTTTCTTTATTAGTACTGTTATTATTATTAATGTTTATTTATATAGCCCTAAATCACAAAGTGTCTCAAAGGGCTGCAAAATCCACAACGGTATCCTCGGTTCAAATCCCACATAAGGGCAAGGAAAAACTCACAACCCACTGGGATGTCAATCTGAATGACTATGAGAAACCTTGGAGAGGACCGCAGATGTGGGTGACCCCCAAGGGGACAACAAAAAATGGCATTATTGGCTTTATTTTAAGAAAAAATCTTACGGTACATTAAACATATGTTTCTTATTGCATTTGAAGAAGAATTTTGTTCTTATATAAAATAGTGAACATACAAGACAACTTGTCTTTTAGTAGTAAGTAAGCAAACAAACGCTCATAATTTAGTCTGCTGATCTATGCAGTAACATATTGTGTCTTTTCCCATCACATTATTTTGTCAACATTACGAGGGACAATCTGCAAAAATTAATTATTAGTCCACTTTTTCATTTAATGTTAATATCTTGTTATTTTTCGTTTCAACATGTTCTAGCTACACTTCTGTTAAAATGTAATAATCACTTCTGTTGTTTGGATACTTTACATTAGTTTTGGATGATACCACAGATGTTAATATCGAGCTGATACCAAGTCGTTACAAACAAATAAACAAATATAAACAAATTCCTCATGTGTCAAGGGACATATTTCCTGAGTTTATAAACATATGCCTTTTTAAAAAAGGAAAAAACGATTTTGTGAGTATAAAAAATATAAATGTAATCATAGTAGTATAGACTAGATACGCTCTTGTACTTGATATCATTACAGTGGATGTCAGGTGTAGATCCACCCATGGCATTTGTTTACATTCAGGCGCGCTAGCTTTTGTTAACGTTGACGCCGGTGAGCTGTTGTGTCCTCCTACGGTGTGTAGTGAAGCATGTTTAGCTATTCCTCGTCCTGCAGGGATGATACTTGTAAGAAACTCACTTTATTTGTCGCCATGGAGGCGAGGATTAGTGATTTAAATAAATGATAAATGGGTTGTACTTGGATAGCGCTTTTCTACCTTCAAGGTACTCAAAGCGCTTTGACACTACTTCCACATTCACCCATTCACACACACATTCACACACTGATGGAGGGAGCTGCCATGCAAGGCGCTAACCAGCACCCATCAGGAGCAAGGGTGAAGTGTCTTGCTCAGGACACAACGGACGTGACGAGGTTGGTACTAGGTGGGGATTGAACCAGGGACCCTCGGGTTGCGCACGGCCACTCTTCCACTGCGCCCCGCCGTCCCCTTAGAAGTAGCTAAAACATTGCCGATTGCGGATTGATGTTTGCTGGTAGCAAGCTAGCAATGTCTTAAAGTACCTTTTCCTGAGGGCGTTTCAGTGTTATAGATTCACTTCAATCATCAGTTTTTAGGCCAAAATGTGTCCGTTCTCCATTTTCTGTCTACACACTGTGTCTGCTTGTAAGTACTCTGTGATTGCACGCTGCCGAACATGCTCCCCTGCTCATAAAACCAGCAATTTTCAAACAGAGTATAATACCGTTTTTGATTTGTTAGTACTGTGACACTATACTAGTAGCGGTATACCGTACAACCCTACAGTCAACTAATGTCTAATGTCAGTAGCAGTCATCATAATTGAAAAATGTACAGTTAACACTTGAGATTTGTAGGTATTGGTATTGGCTGATCTCAATTGGCATTGGAATGAATCCCTGATCGGAACATCCCTACTAATGAGATTAAAAATAATGACGATAATTACCAGAGTAGGCATTATTTGTGTTGAGGAAGTAGATCTCTTCCCGTCCATCTCCGTCCACATCACAGGCTGTGACCCCAATGGCATTCCCCGCTACGTCCCTCAGAGCGAAGTACGGCGAGTTACTATCGTCCACTGCGATGTTTACCAGCTTCTTCTGAGTGCGGTCGTACTTTAACACCAGGTTGGGTCCATTGTATCTGAAGATGGACGGCATTTAATTCAGTTTCAAAAGACTCTATACTCTGTAGTCTCAATTGCCTCCTCGTCTCACCCTGCTACCACCACTTCCAGATCGCCATCGCCGTCCACGTCTGTGACCGCCATTCCATAGTTGAGCTGTGTGGGATTGTGCAGCTGATCAGGAGGAAAGATGGCCTGTGTCACTTCTTGGAACATAGGATCCCTGCTCTGACAGTGAGACTGGTGCCAGAGCCCCACCAGGAGGATCAGCAGCTTTGCAGGCCACATTGCCGAATCCTGGTGAACAAAAAGAGAAAGCGTGATAGAAAATGCATAACATTCTGACCTGAAAGCGGAGCTTATCCGACCCATTGCCGGCTAAAGTGAAGGATGTTACCGCCTACGAATACATGGGCCCAGAAGGGAACATCTGATCTGTGCTCCTCGACTTTGGTCTGCATGGGAGCCGAACAGCAGGACAGGTGTAACAAATACATTATTACCTGTCATTATTTATAACTCCTTGTGCACATCTGAATGCGTATTATTTAAATGTTTACCTACGTTTGAAGCAGAGGTGTAGTATTAAGTGCCACCTTTGGCGAGGCATTTTTTTAAAGCAGCACTGCAGCATGGCGCCTCCCTGTTTAAAGCGTCACCTTTATCATTAGTTTTGAAGCCCAAATACCTCCATATTGCGCTTCACGCACCCTCTTTATTAACCAGGAGAATTGTCGTTTTTTTGCCATTCTTCCTCTCCACAACGTTATTGCTTGTAGGCGCTTTGTGTGTGCATTTTGAAAGACTCAACATCATGCGCCTCGCTCTGTAGTCACCGCCGCACAGCAACATATCGATTAAAAACGGTGCCGTTATTTTTTATTATCTCAAAAGCAGTATAGTACTGTTTCCAATTAGCAAGTACCGTACCACCCTAGTTTGTACTCACTCTTTTTGTGTAGAATAAATTGTTCATCTTCAATTCTAATCCAGCCATCCATTCATTTCCTACCACTTGTCCCTTTCGGGGTTACGGGGGCTGCTGCAGCCTATCACAGCTGCATTCTCATTATTTTAGACAGCCTTAGAATTAAATATTCTGGGTGGACTCTGTACCTCCTAAAGAGAGGGTGCCAATAATATATTCACCCCAAACAAAGAGAATCAGCTTGTTTTGCGAGAACATAAGATTTTGTATTAAAAAATCAACAACAAATATGTTATCTGCATCCTGTATTTAAGTAAGCAATTCTTTCTCGCTTAGTTGTTTGTGTGTGTACACACACACACACACACACACACACACACATGTATATATGTATATACAAATATACACGTATATATATACACATATATACATATATATGTATACACACACATGTGTATCTACTGTATATACACATGTATATATATATATATACACACACACATGTGTATATATGTATATACATATACAGATGTATATATATATGTACATGTGTATATATATACACATGTATATACATACTGTATATACACATATGTATATATACAAAATGTGTATATATACATGTGTATTACACATGTGTATATATACACATGTATATATATACTGTATATACACATGTATATATGTATACATACACACGTATATATATGTATATATATATATATACAAATGTGTATATATACTTTATATACACATGTATATACACATGTATATATGTATACATACATGTGTTGTATATACATGTGTATATGTATACATATACATATATATGTATATATATACAAGTTGATTGGCAACACTAAATGGTCCCTAGTGTGTGAATGTGAGTGTGAGTGTTGTCTGTCTGTCTGTGTTGGCCCTGCGATGAGGTGGCGACTTGTCCAGTGTGTACCCCGCCTTCCGCCCGATTGTAGCTGAGATAGGTGCCAGCGCCCCCCGCGACCCCGAAAGGGAATAAGCGGTAGAAAATGGATGGATGGATATATGTATACATACATGTATGTATGTATGTATATATGTGTATATATACATGTGTATATGTATACATATATGTATGTATATATGTGTATATATATATATATATATATATATATATACATATATATATATATGTATATGTATATATATATATATATATATATATATATATTATTCGACCTACTTTGACCCTTGGGTGAACTTTTCAAATCAAATGGAAAGCTACTGGGCGGCTGGTTGGAGCCCCTTTCGCTTAAAATATACATCACTCATCTTGGCTAAAAATCTCCAAATCCTAAATCCGCCCCTGCAAAATGTGATGCTTTGCACTTGAAAGACGTGCACAAGATTGTTCCGTAAATAATTGCACTACTATACTGCAAAGTTCCAATGCCAATCAAAATACTACTGTCCATGCATGCATGCATGCATGAATAATCTTTGTCCTTTGTAAATCTAATGCATTTGTTGCATAAGAACAACACAAGCCTGCTGCCTTACCCGAGCTTTGTTTCAGTGAGTGAAGGTGAAAATGACGGTGGGCAGATTTTGAAGCGCATTTAACGTCTATAATGTTACATCACCAATAAAAACGTTGCAAAACATCAGCTTTACGAAACAGGAGGAGGGGGCGGGGCGCATATTAGCCAATCACTGCCTCGGATGTATAACAGTGGGGACGTGCCGGCCAATCAGTTTTCAGGATGTAAGACAATGGCCGAGATGTTCCATTTAAACAAGTCCTCAGGGTAGGATGATTTATTACTATAACTTGTGTAATATTTAAATTTAATTAAAATAAAGAAACCCATTCGATTAGAACCAGCGTGTCACTAAAACACTTAATTCACGATTGTTTTTTTTTTTTTTTAAATCCCACAATCCTTTGCGTTCAGCGGACTGCGTGCGACGGATTTCGAGGCTAAAAACAAATCAATGGTAAGTCTCTTTACGGTATCAAAACTCCTCCTATAAGCTGTAACACGAACTGAATTTTACTCTATGAACATAATGTTGATCTATAAATATGCAATGACGTTTTGCTTGAGCCATACAAGTGACGGCCAAACAAGCTAGCCGTGACCTCGAAAATGATTGTTAGCATAGCGCATATTCAATCAATCAATCAATTACATTTTATTAATACAGTCCTAAATCATGAGTGTCTCAAAGGGCTGCTCAAGCCACAACGACATCCTCGGCTCAGATCCCACATCAGGGCAAGGAAAAATTCAACCCAGTGGGCTACAAAGAGAAACCTTGGAGGGGACCGCAGATGTGGGGACCCCCGCCCCCTGGGTGACCGGTGCAATGGATGTCGAGTGGATCTAGTTAATAGTGTGAGAGTCCAGTCCATAGTGGATCTAGTTAATAGTGTGAGAGTCCAGTCCATAGTGGATCTAGTTAATAGTGTGAGAGTCCAGTCCATAGTGGATCTAGTTAATAGTGTGAGAGTCCAGTCCATAGTGGATCTAGTTAATAGTGTGAGAGTCCAGTCCATAGTGGATCTAGTTAATAGTGTGAGAGTCCAGTCCATAGTGGATTTAGTTAATAGTGTGAGAGTCCAGTACATCAATCAATCAATCAATGTTTACTTATATAGCCCTAAATCACTAGTGTCTCAAAGGGCTGCACAGACAGAGTCCAGTACATAGTGGATCTAGTTAATAGTGTGAGAGTCCAGTCCATAGTGGATCTAGTTAATAGTGTGAGAGTCCAGTCCATAGTGGATCTAGTTAATAGTGTGAGAGTCCAGTCCATAGTGGATCTAGTTAATAGTGTGAGAGTCCAGTCCATAGTGGATCTAGTTAATAGTGTGAGAGTCCAGTCCATAGTGGATCTAGTTAATAGTGTGAGAGTCCAGTACATAGTGGATCTGGATAAATAGTGTGAGTGTCCAGTACATAGTGGATCTAGTTAATAGTGTGAGAGTCCAGTCCATAGTGGATCTAGTTAATAGTGTGAGAGTCCAGTCCATAGTGGATTTAGTTAATAGTGTGAGAGTCCAGTACATAGTGGATCTAGTTAATAGTGTGAGAGTCCAGTACATAGTGGATCTAGTTAATAGTGTGAGAGTCCAGTCCATAGTGGATTTAGTTAATAGTGTGAGAGTCCAGTACATAGTGGATTTAGTTAATAGTGTGAGAGTCCAGTCCATAGTGGATCTAGTTAATAGTGTGAGAGTCCAGTCCATAGTGGATCTAGTTAATAGTGTGAGAGTCCAGTCCATAGTGGATTTAGTTAATAGTGTGAGAGTCCAGTACATAGTGGATTTAGTTAATAGTGTGAGAGTCCAGTCCATAGTGGATCTAGTTAATAATGTGAGAGTCCAGTCCATAGTGGATCTAGTTAATAGTGTGAGAGTCCAGTCCATGGTGGATTTAGTTAATAGTGTGAGAGTCCAGTCCATAGTGGATCTAGTTAATAGTGTGAGAGTCCAGTCCATGGTGGATTTAGTTAATAGTGTGAGAGTCCAGTCCATAGTGGATCTAGTTAATAGTGTGAGAGTCCAGTCCATAGTGGATCTAGTTAATAGTGTGAGAGTCCAGTCCATAGTGGATCTAGTTAATAGTGTGAGAGTCCAGTCCATAGTGGATCTAGTTAAAAGTGTGAGAGTCCAGTCCATAGTGGATCTAGTTAATAGTGTGAGAGTCCAGTCCATAGTGGATCTAGTTAATAGTGTGAGAGTCCCGTCCATAGTGGATCTAGTTAATAGTGTGAGAGTCCAGTCCATAGTGGATCTAGTTAATAATGTGAGAGTCCAATCCATAGTGGATCTAGTTAATAGTGTGAGAGTCCAGTCCATAGTGGATTTAGTTAATAGTGTGAGAGTCCAGTACATAGTGGATCTAGTTAATAGTGTGAGAGTCCAGTCCATGGTGGATTTAGTTAATAGTGTGAGAGTCCAGTCCATAGTGGATTTAGTTAATAGTGTGAGTCCAGTACATAGTGGATCTAGTTAATAGTGTGAGAGTCCAGTCCATGGTGGATTTAGTTAATAGTGTGAGAGTCCAGTCCATAGTGGATTTAGTTAATAGTGTGAGAGTCCAGTCCATAGTGGATCTAGTTAATAGTGTGAGAGTCCAGTCCATAGTGGATCTAGTTAATAGTGTGAGAGTCCAGTCCATAGTGGATTTAGTTAATAGTGTGAGAGTCCAGTACATAGTGGATCTAGTTAATAGTGTGAGAGTCCAGTCCATAGTGGATCTAGTTAATAGTGTGAGAGTCCAGTCCATAGTGGATTTTGTTAATAGTGTGAGAGTCCAGTACATAGTGGATCTAGTTAATAGTGTGAGAGTCCTGTCCATAGTGGATCTAGTTAATAGTGTGAGAGTCCAGTCCATAGTGGATTTAGTTAATAGTGTGAGAGTCCAGTCCATAGTGGATTTAGTTAATAGTGTGAGAGTCCAGTCCATAGTGGATCTAGTTAATAGTGTGAGAGTCCAGTCCATAGTGGATTTAGTTAATAGTGTGAGAGTCCAGTACATAGTGGAGCTAGTTAATAGTGTGAGAGTCCAATCCATGGTGGATCTAGTTAATAGTGTGAGAGTCCAGTCCATAGTGGATTTAGTTATTAGTGTGAGAGTCCAGTCCATAGTGGATCTAGTTAATAGTGTGAGAGTCCAGTCCATAGTGGATCTAGTTAATAGTGTGAGAGTCCAGTCCATAGTGGGGCCACCAGGAGATCATTTTGAGTGGAGACAGGTTAGCAACGCAGAGACGTCCCCAACCGATGCACAGATGAGTGGTCCACAACGGGTCCCGACTTTGAACAGCTACCGCGTCATTTGTTGTCACCTAATCTGTGCCCCCCCCCCCCCCCCTCTCCATGAGCAGAAAAGAGACGGCAGATCAACTGGTTTGAAAGAGGGGGCTTTTTGGAGCCACTATGGATTGAACTTTCACAGTATCATGTTAGACCCGCTCGACATCCATTGCTTTCGGTCCCCTAGAGGGGGGGGGTTGCCCACATCTGAGGTCCTCTCCAAGGTTTCTCATAGTCAGCATTGTCACTGGCGTCCCACTGGATGTGAATTCTCCCTGCCCACTGGGTGTGAGTTTTCCTTGCCCTTTTGTGGGTTCTTCCGAGGATGTTGTAGTCGTAATGATTTGTGCAGTCCTTTGAGACATTTGTGATTTGGGGCTATATAAATAAACATTGATTGATTGATTGATTGATTTTTAAAGGCTAAGTTTAAGTTTGAGTTTATTTCGAACATGCAAGCATACAACGTGATACATCTCAATTTCCAGTTTCTCTTTTCAACATGTTCGAAAAGGAGTAGGAAGAAGCAGAGCCCCCTGCGCTAGAGTATACAATTGAGTTTTAAGATGGGACTTGAATGCTTCTACTAAGGTAGCATCCCTAACTGTTACCGGGAGGGCACTCCATAGTACTGGAGCCCCAATAGAAGTGAATTGTGAATTATTTATATAGCGCTTTTCTCTAGTGACTCAAAGCGCTTTACATAGTGAAACCCAATATCTAAGTTACATTTAAACCAGTGTGGGTGGCACTGGGAGCAGGTGGGTAAAGTGTCTTGCCCAAGGACACAACGGCAGTGTCTAGGATGGCGGAAGTGGGAATCGAACCTGCAACCCCCGAGTTGCTGGCACGGCCACTCTACCAACCGAGCTATACCGCCATAGAAAACACTCCATAACCGGCAGACTTTGTTTGGGCTTTGGGAATCACGTAACAAGCCGGAGTTCTTTGAATGCAGATTTCTCACCGGGACATATGGTACAATACAATCAGCAAAATAGAATGGAGCTAGACCGTGTAGTATTTTATACGTGTTGTAAGCATTTCACCAATCTCGCGCACTTTGCAAATTTGGACGCGATCTGACAGCAAAACAGTCTCCCAACACTGCGTAGATGGCATCAAGACCTATTTATCCATGCGTGAGTGTTGGGAAACGAAGGTGTTTGGCGAGGGAAGTGTGGATTCAGGCCGGGTAGCCTATTTCAAGTTCCAGGTAACCCTACATCATTATATTTAATAAATAGTAAACCAAGTTGTGGTAGTAGCTTAGTCAGTTGTTTAGTCGTGGATGTACACTGTATAGTGATGAATCCAATAAACATTTGATTTGACTTGACTTTGATTTGACATTAAATTTGCAAAATGCGCAACCGCATTTTGCAAATTGCGCCCATTGGTATTGTGCTTACAACATTCGTAAGTAGTAAAACCTTAAGTGCACAGGAAACCAGTGCAGGTGAGCCAGTACAGGCGTAATATGATCGAACTTTTTTGTTCTTGTCAAAAGTCTAGCAGCCGCATTTTGTACAAACTGTAATCTTTTAACGCTAGACATAGGGAGGCCTGAAAATAATACGTTACAGTAATCGAGATGAGACCTAACAAACACATGAATAATGATCTCAATGTCGCTAGTGGACAAAATGGAACATATTTTAGCGATATTACGGAGATGAAAGAAGGCTGCTTTAGTAACACTCTTAATGTGTGACTCAAACGAGAAAAATGGGTCGAAGATAATACCCAGAATCTTTAACCGAGTTCCCTTGTGTAATTGTTTGGTTGTCAAATGTTAAGGTGGCATTATTAAATAGGTTAAATCAGGGGTCACCAACGCGGTGCCCGCGGGCACCAGGTCGCCCGTAAGGACCAGATGAGTCGCCCGCTGGCCTGGTCTAAAAATAGCTCAAATAGCAGCACTTACCAGTGAGCTGCCTCTGTTTTAAATTTTGTTTAATTACTAGCAAGCTGGTCTCGCTTTGCTAGACATTTTTAATTCTAAAAGTGACAAAACTCAAATAGAATTTGAAAATACAAGAAAATATTTTAAAGACTTGGTCTTCACTTGTTTAAATAAATTCATTTATTTTTTTACTTTGCTTCTTATAACTTTCAGAAAGACAATTTTAGAGAAAAAAATACAACCTTAAAAATTATTTTAGGATTTTTAAACACATTTACCTTTTTGCCTTTTAAATTCCTTCTTCTTCTTTCCTTACAATTTAAATCAATGTTCAAGTATTTTCATTTTTTTATTGTAAAGAATAATAATAAATACATTTTAATTTAATTCTTCATTTTAGCTTCTGTTTTTTCAACGAAGAATATTTGTGAAATATTTCTTCAAATTTATGATTAAAATTCGAAAAAAATATTCTGGCAAATCTAGATTATCTGTAGAATCAAATTTAAATCTGATTTCAAAGTCTTTTGAATTTCTTTTAAAATGTTTTTGTTCTGGAAAATCTAGAAGAACTAATGATTTGTCTTTGTTAGAAATATAGCTTGGTCCAATTTGTTATATATTCTAACAAAAGGCAGATTGGTTTTTAACCTATTTGAAACACGTCATCAAAATTCTAAAATTAATCTTAATCGGGAAAAAGTACTAATGATGTTCCATAAATTCTTTTTTTAATTTTTTCAAAAAGATTCGAATTAGCTAGTTTTTCTCTTCATTTTTTTCGGTTGAATTTTAATGAGTCGTAATTAAAGATAAACTATGTTTCAAAATTAAATTTTAATTTTTTTCGTGTTTTCTCCTCTTTTAAACTGTTCAATTAAGTGTTTTTTCCATCATTTATTCTCTACAAAAAACTTTCCGTAAAAGGATAAAAAATGTACGACAGAATGACAGACAGAAATACCCATTTTTTAATATATATAGATGTATTTATTAAAGGTAAATTGAGCAAATTGGCTATTTCTGGCAATTTATTTAAGTGTGTATTGAACTAGTAGCCTTTCGCATTAATCAGTACCCAAGAAGTAGCTCTTGGTTTCAAAAAGTTTGGTGACCCCAGGGTTAAATAATTAGAAGTAATGACCCATATGCAGTGTTTATAGTTGGGATTTTGTCACCAGAACGACTCACAATTGTCTCATATTAATTGCAGATTCTCACTGTTGGAGACATTTTGTAAAAATCACTATGGAGACGGAACAACCAAAGAACGACAGTGCTTCACACGCACCTGCCACTTCTGAATCAAAGAAGCCAAGCCAGGCTCTGTACCAGCCAAAGAAACGACTCCAATCCGCTAAAGACAAACCTCAAGTTGAAGGAGAAGTAAAACCAAGACCCAGGCCTCGCTACACGGACAAGGCTAAAAAGAACGCTAAGAACAAGAAGGACAAGGCAGAAGGTGCAGGGAATCAACCTGTGGAAGGAGCCGAGAGGCAAACTGATCCCGCCAACCCTGTTGTGGAGGAGAGGCAACTACAGTGTCCAGATGTTGACACTAATGGGCAGCTCAACTTAGAAAATGCTGAGACAGATGTTTCCTCCCGGCTTGAAGAGGCTTCCTGTCACGAAGAAAAGGGACAAGAGGAGAGTTGGGACACCTTGTTCAATGATGATGGAGATTGTCTTAGTCATCAGCTGCTTGAAGAGGTAAGACTAACTACAACTTTCAAAAGCGCCCTATTTTGCAAAACTAACCAGGTTTTTTGACGGTAACTGCTTTTGTGCGTTTGGGACACCCATAAGTCCCGGAAATTTGAAATTAAACAGTGGAGGCATCGCAGAGAAATTAATGAAATAATAATGTCTTCCTTTATACCTTCGTCAAATGAGCTCTTTCTTGTGACGTCTCCAGCTCTATCTTGTCAGCGGCTATCTCTATATATTGTAAAGTTTTACACGGAGAGCTTAGCGCGAGTCTGCCATTGTAGTCCCGAGTTGTAGTAAGTAAGCTCCTTCCTTTTCAGTATCATTTTGTTGTGGAGCAGACTGACTTTTGCGCCGCAGTTACCATTTCTCATACAAATGAGCATATAGTTGTAATTTATTTGTCAGTAGACTGGCGATGGAAGTGCTAAAAACTACAGCAAAGATGATGGGGAGGAGACTCAGTCGAAATGGAGGTAAGTAAATAAAACTGTCCACAAAACGGCACATTCTGAAGAGATGATTAGAAAGCAGCTTGAAAACGGCCTGTAAAACATAATCGCTGCAAAATTTTGACCAAAGAACCACCATTACTTGTTATGTAGACCACAAGGAAGTGTTTTTATGCAGGAAAAAAAATCATAATATGACCCTTTTAAATTATATTGTATCATAGCCCATACAATGAAGACTGATCCTTTTCCATCCATCCTTTTTTTTTTTTTTTACCGCTTGTCCTCATTAAGGTCACAGGTGAGGTGGACTGTATTCCAACGGAGTTTGTACAAGAGGAGGGCAGCCAATAATTGGGAAAATATTGACAAACAACCATTCAGACTCACATTTACAGGATGGCGGAAGATATTTGCCTATTTTGGGACCGACCGGTGAGCCACTGATAAGGTGCCGAGCCCAGCCGATCTTGACCACCGCTGTGTTTACATGACAAAAGAGTATAGTCACGTGAACGATTCCTTCAGAAGGGATGCACGCTCAGGGTGACACGCTTACATTCCGGGATTACTTATTACACACATACAGGAGTTGCAAGAATTCGAGGAGGGCACCACCGGCTCAGATTTAAGAGCAAGCTGCAACAAGCGTGTCGATGCCAAGTATAGTATCATAATATAAATGATAGTAAAGTAATTCGATTTTTTTTTCTTTTCGTAATAATTTCAAAATTATTTTTTTTGCCCATTCTTGTAAGCATTTTACAAAGTTAGGTAGTTAAAGGGGTCATATTATGATTTTCTACATTTTCAACATTTCTTTGTGATCTAAATAACATGTAATGGTGGTTTTTTGTCAAAATTTTGCATAGAATATGTTTTACAGACCATCTACAAACAACTTTCTGACCGTCTGTTTAGGATGCAAGGTCAGGGTAGACTTTATTGTCCCATTTAACAAAATTTGTCTTGGGCATTGTGTTACGTTATTGCTTGATAAGGAATAAGTGAAGTGAATTGAAGTAAATTACAAACCCTGTTTTCATATGAGTTGGGAAATTGTGTTAGATGTAAATATAAACGAATACAATGATTTGCAAATCATTTTCAACCTATATTCAGTTGAATATGCTACAAAGACAACATATTTGATGTTAAAACTGATAAAAAAATTTTTTTTTGCAAATAATCATTAACTTTAGAATTTGGTGCCAGCAACACATGACAAATAAGTTTGGAAAGGTGGCAATAAATACTGATAAAGTTGAGGAATGCTCATCAAACACCTATTTGGAACATCACACAGGTGTGCAGGCTAATTGAGAACAGGTGGGTGCCATGATTGGGTATAAAAGCAGCTTCCATGAAATGCTAAGTAATTCACAAACAAGGATGGGGAGAGGGTCACCAATTTTTAATCAAACTGTCGAAAAGTTTCAGAACAACATTTCTCAACGAGCTATTGCAAGCAATTTAAGGGATTTTACCTTCAACGGTCCGTAAAATTATCAAAAGGTTCAGAGAATCTGGAGAAATCACTGCACGTAAGCAATGATATTACGGACATTTGACCCCTCAGGCGGTACTGCATCAAAAACTGACATCAGTGTGTAAAGGATATCACCACTTGGGCTCAGGAACACTTCAGAAAACCACTGTCAGTAACTACAGTTTGTCGCTACATCTGTAAGTGCAAGTTAAAACTCTATTATGCAAAGCGAATGCCATTTATCAACAGCAACCAGAAACGCTGCCGGCTTCGCTGGGCCCGAGCTCGTCTAAGATGGACTGATGCAAAGTGGAAAAGTGTTCTGTGGTCTGACGAGTCCACATTTCAAA
Source organism: Nerophis ophidion (assembly GCF_033978795.1). Lineage (NCBI taxonomy): Eukaryota > Metazoa > Chordata > Actinopteri > Syngnathiformes > Syngnathidae > Nerophis > Nerophis ophidion. The sequence continues at coordinate 43,272,770 of NC_084630.1, read as the reverse complement.
TTATATTTGGAAACAGAGGACGTGGTGTCCTCCGGAACAAAGAGGAAAATAACCATCCGTATTATTATAGGCACAAAGTTCAAAAGCCAGCATCTGTGATGGTATGGGGGTGTATTAGTGCCCAAGGCCTGGGTAACTTACACATCTGTGAAGGCACCATTAATGCTGAATGGTCCATACAGGTTTTGGAGCAACATATGTTGTCATCCAAGCAAAGTTATCATGGACGCCCCTGCTTATTTCAGCATGACAATGCCAAGCCACGTGTTACAACAGCGTGGCTTCGTAGTAAAAGAGTGCGGGTACTTTCCTGGCCCGCCTGCAGTCCAGACATGTCTCCTATCAAAAATGTGTGGCGCATTATGAAGCGTAAAATACGACAACAAGACCCTGGACTGTTGAACGACTGAAGCTCTACATAAAACAAGAATGGTAAATAATTCAACTTTCAAAACTTCCACAATTAGTTTCTTCAGTTCCAAAACGTTTATTGAGTGTTGTTAAAAAAAAAAGTGATGTAACACAGTGGTGAACATGCCCTTTCCCAACTCCTTTGGCACGTGTTGCAGCCATGAAATTCTAAGTTAATTATTATTTGCAAAAAAAAAAAAAGTTTATGAGTTTGAACATCAAATATCTTGTCTTTGTATTGCATTCAATTGAATATGGGTTGAAAAGGATTCGCAAATCATTGTATTCCGTTTATATTTACATCTAGCACTATTTCCCAACTCATATGGAAACAGGGTTTGTATATTTATATAGGGCTTTTTCCTCAAGTGACTCAAAGAGCTTTTCATGGTGAAACCCAATATCTAAGTTGCAATTAAACCAGTGTGAGTGGTACTGGGAGCAGGTGGGTAAAGTGTCTTGCCCAAGGACGCAATGACATTGACTCGGATCGCGGAAGCGGGGATCGAACCTGCAACCCTCAAGTTGCTGGCACTGCCGTTCTACCAACCGAGCTATACCGCCCCAATACAAGATAAACACATAAAACAAACATCAACAAAGCAGGGCTAAAAACAGGAAATACAGTATACTAAATGGCGACACAAGGACATACGGAGACATTGGACAATATCAAGTGCTTGTGTTAATTGCACATTGCTTTATTGCACTATTTTTTGTATAGTTGAACATTTTGATAAAAGCTGCAACAAATGATATTGTCAGATGCTTTGTTTTTCACTTTGGTATACTGTGTCTTCCTGATGATGGGCGAAGTTCATATTTTGGGACAGGACTGGAATCTGAAGAGATTTTTGTTGCTTGTCAAAACTGACTGGTTTTACCAATAATCGATGCACCATAATGTTTAATACCATTGTGGGAGGCGGGGCGTGGTCACGCACCGCCTGTGGACGGGGCATGCACAGGGACCACGCCCCGCCTGTGGACGGGGCATGCACAGGAGCCGGCTGGAAGCAGATGACAGGTGAGTGGATACCTCAGCTGGAACGAGTTATCCAATCACCTGTCCCTATTTAGCAGCGTTGGTGACCCCAGGACGGGGCTGAAAAGCCAGAAGAGACCACACGAGGGGCGGATGAAGGAGGAAAGACGTTTGGAGAGGAAGAAAAATTGTGAGTGAGCAAACTAAGACTGAAAAGACTTGGTGAACGAACAAAGCAAAGACATTTTGTGGAAAAGAAAAAGAAAAGACATTGGTGAATGAGCAAAGGAGGAAATATTGTGTGAAAAGACATTAAAAGAATTGTCAACTTGAAGACCTGCTGTGATTCTTCGGTCCTGAAGAACCCCGCAACACAAACTTGTCACACACATTGGCACCCAACCAAGCGAGGACCGAGGAAAGATGACGACGCCAACGCCCCCGGAGGCGCTGGGAAGAGTGCTGGCAAAGGTTTCGGCAGCCACCCAACAGCAGATGGAGACAAGCCTGCAACAGACGCAGGTACTGCAAGCACTGGTGAGCCAGACCGGAGGAAAGGAGAAGGAGAAGGGGAACTCCATGCAGAGGATGTCGGAGGGAGAGGACCTGCAGATATTCCTCAACGTGTTCGAAACCACAGCGACAGCATGCGGCTGGCAAGACACCGAGTGGGGTGGCCAGCTGCTGCCGCTCCTGGAAGGGGAGGCGCAGCGGGCGGCGCTTTGTCTCCCAGCGCATGCCCGGGTGCATTTCCCCAGCCTACGCCGGGCAATATTGTACCATATCGGCAGCCACCCGGAAGAACACCGGCGCCGGTTCCGCGCAATGCGCCTGGGCCCCGAGGACCGACCATTTGTGCTGGCGCAGCAGCTACGGGGCGCGGCCGTCCGGTGGCTCGAACCCCAGGAGGCCGAGCGCACGATGCTGGAATGGATCCTCCTGGAGCAGCTTGGGTGCGGTACCATCGCCCGCAGGATCTGATGGCCGCGGTGACCCTGGCCGAGGACCATCTGGCGGTCCACCGGGAAAGACCCACACCAGCGCCACGGGCGGCCGACAGACCAACAGCAGCGCACGAGTGGCCAAGCGGCCCATCCCAGCACCCCGGAGACGGAACGGGCAGACGCAGGAGGCCGCAGTGGAGCAGGTCGCCAGCCCGGACAGGGACAGGCACACACACACACACACACACCCACCCACACACACGCACACATCATCCTCCAGCACCATTGAAGGGGGGGTATGGGGATTATAACATGTTTTATATTCCTCCTTCTGTCCAGGATCCCGGCGCTGCGCAAAAGGGGCTTCTCCCGCAGACGGCACCTCGAACGCCAGGGCCGGTGTGCTGGGGGTGCGGCCAACCTTGTCATGTGAGAAGGGATTGCTCACTGATGGAGGTGGGGCAAGTGATACGGGTTGTCGAGCCCCCAGCACCCGCCTCCTATCCAGGGGAGGCGTACTGTGTCCCGGTAAGGGTTCAAGGGAGTATATACCGGGCGATGGTGGATTCGGGGTGCAAACAATCCATGATCCACCAAAACCTGGTTCGACCCGGGGCGTTGAGACAGGCAACACAGAGGCGAATTAGGTGTATCCATGGGGATGTACACACGTATCCCATTGTTCTAGTTGAAATTTGGCTTCGGGGACAAAAGCATAGTGTTAAGGTTGCTGTAAGTGAGCACCTTACGCCCCCCCATAATATTAGGGACAAATTGGCCGGGGTTTCCACTTCTCGTGACGCAATGTGTGGGGAGGCGATCACGGACCGTAGGAAAAGGGGCCTTCCGACACTGCCGAGCGGGAACCGACGGGGGCTTCGTGGGACGCCCCCCCGGCCTCCTATTGGCATCCTACGGAGGATTTTCCCGTCGAGCATTCGCGAGACAAAACTTTGCGCGCGGCCTGGGACCAAATCGACTATATCGACGGTCAGCCAATGCGCCCGGGAGCAGCGCGGGTATTCCCTCATTTCTCCATTATGAGAGATAGGGTGTATAGAGGGACCCGTGACACTCAGACGGGAGAAGAAATCACCCAGTTGTTGGTGCCGAAACGCCACCGGGAAATGGTTTTCCAGGCGGCGCATGTGAACCCAATGGCTGGACATATGGGTTAAGAGAAAACACTCAATCGGGTAATGGCCCGGTTCTATTGGCCGGGCATTCGGGCAGACATGCGTCGCTGGTGCTCCGCCTGCCCGGAATGCCAGCTGGTAAATCCAGCGGCCGTCCCGAAGGCGCCCTTGCGCCCATTACCACTCATGGAGGTCCCATTCGAAAGAATAGGCATTGACCTCATCGGGCCATTGCACCCGAGCTCATGAGGATATAGCTTTGTGTTAGTCCTAGTGGATTATGCAATGCGCTATCCCGAAGCAGTGCCCCTGCGCTTCATCTCTGAAAGGAGCATAGCGCAAGCGCTGTTTCAAGTCATCTCCCGAGTCGGGATCCCGAAAGAGATCCTGACTGACCAGGGCACGTCCTTCATGTCACGCACACTAAAGGAACTATACAGATTACTGGGTATCAAAGCGATCCGCACCAGCGTGTATCACCCCCAAACAGAGGGGCTGGTGGAACGGTTGAACAAAACGCTAAAAACCATGATCCGTAAGTTCACGCACGAGGACAAACCAAATTGGGACAAATGGCTGGAACCCCTCATGTTTGCGATGCGGGAGGTACCCCAGTCCTCCCTAAGTTTTAGGCCTTTCGAGTTATTGTACGGCCGGAAGCCGCGTGGAGTGTTGGACATAATTAAGGAAAGCTGGGAGGAAGGTCCGAGCTCCAGTAAAACTGAAGTCCAGTACGTCATGGACTTGAGAGCAAAACTCCACACTTTGGGACACTTATCATGGGAGAATTTGCTCCAAGCCCAGGAACGCCAAAAAGCACGTATAACCAGGGAACCCAGCTGAGAAAATTTGCACCGGGAGAAAAAGTCATTCTATTACTTCCAAGTTCCAGCTCTAAATTACTTGCGCGATGGCAAGGACGCTTTCAAGTCACACGGCAAGTGGGGATGTGGACTATGAGGTTCGGCGCTCGGACCGGGGCGGAGACACCCAAATTTACCATCTTAACCTGCTTGAAGCAGGAGCTTCTTTCCATGGTGACGGTAGTGAGAGGAGGAGGAGTTGGGGCCAGAGGTCCCGCGCTCTGTTCCTTCCCCTCCCCTCCCCTGTGATGATCACCTCTTGCTAAAACAGAAAGCTGATGTTGCTGCGCTGCAGCAGCGCTTTTCTGATGTGTTCTCCTCTCGGCCCGGCCGCACGAACCTCATCCAACATCACATCGAGACCAGCCCGGGGGTTACGCTGCGGACTCGGCCATACAGACTTCCCGAACACAAGCGCAAAGTGGTTCGGGAAAAAATTAAAAACCATGCTGGAATTGGGGGTGAGAGAAGAATCCCACAGCGCGTGGTGTAGCCCCATCGTTCTGGTGGGAAAGAAGGATGGGTCCGTACGGTGAACGAAATCTCACGTTTTGACGCGTACCCAATGCCCCGGGTCGACGAGCTCCTGGATCGGCTAGGCACTGCTCGCTTTTTCACGACACTGGATTTAACCAAGGGCTACAGGCAGATTCCCTTATCACCAGAGTCCAAGGAAAAAAATGGCCTTCTCCACTCCGGAAGGTTTATACCAGTTTGTGACACTGCCGTTTGGTTTGTTCGGTGCCCCCGCCACGTACCAGCGTCTCATGGACCGGGTGCTGCGCCCCCACGCGGCATACGCGGCCGCATATTTGGATGACGTCATCATCCAAAGTAGCGGCTGGGAACAACACATGCAGCGGGTGTCCTCGAGTCCTTGAGGCGGGCAGGGCTCACCGCCAACCCGGCAAAGTGCGCGGTTGGCCGGAGGGAGGTACAGTACCTGGGGTACCACTTGGGGGGGGGCAGGTGCGCCCACAAGTAGACAAATCAGCGGCGATTGCGGCCTGTCCGCCCCCCAAGACAAAAAAGGAGGCGAGGCAGTTTTTGGGCCTGGCAGGATATTACCGCCGATTCATTCCACGGTTCGCGGACTTGACCAGCCCACTAACTGACCTCACCCGAAAGGGTGCCCCAGAGCTGGTCCAGTAGATGGAGCAGTGCCAGCGGGTGTTCGAGCAGGTAAAAACAGCACTCTGCGAGAAACCGGAACTGTGTATGCCTGACTTCACCATCCCTTTTTGGCAGGGGACTGGGGGCTGTGTTGTACCAGCGGGTGGGGGGCGTCGACCGCCCCATTTTGTACATCAGCCGGAAACTCTCAGACCGGGAGGCGAGGTACAGTATGGTAGAGAGGGAGTGCCTCGCCATCCGATGGGCGGTCGGGGCCCTCCACTACTACCTGCTGGGGCGCGCCTCCAGTCTCTGTTCGGACCACAAACCGCTCCAATGGCTCCATCGAATGAAGGATGCCAACGAATGGATCACCCGGTGGTACCTCGCATTACAGCCATTCAACTTCCGGGTGGTCCACAGGCCGGGCGCACAAATGGCCGTGGCGGACTTCCTCTCTCGCCATCCTGGGGAGGTGTGTGGGGGGGAGTCGGCGCGGGCGGACAGGTGCCCGGCCTGAAACTGACGGTGGAGGCCTGTCACGCCCCGCCTGTGGACGGGGCATGCACAGGAGCCGACTGGAAGCAGATGACAGGTGAGTGGATACCTCAGCTGGAACGAGTTATCCAATCACCTGTCCCTATTTAGCAGCGTTGGTGACCCCAAGACGGGGCTGAAAAGCCAGAAGAGACCACACGAGGGGCGGATGAAGGAGGAGAGACGTTTGGAGACGAAGAAAAATTAAAAATATTGTGAGTGAGCAAACTAAGACTGAAAAGACTTGGTGAACGAACAAAAAGAAGAAATTCTGTGGAAAAGAAAAAGAAAAGACATTGGTGAATGAGCAAAAGAAGAAATATTGTGTGAAAAGACATTAAAAGAATTGTCAACTTGAAGACCTGCTGTGATTCTTCGGTCCTGAAGAACCCCGCGACACAAACTTGTCACAACCATCCATCCATCTATTTTCTACCACTTGTCCCTCACATGGTCCAGTTCTCTTCATTGCATTTTTTTACATGTTAGCCAATCTTTTTTGTAATTCCGTATCTGATTAGGCTCTTTAAAATATCATTGTAAAAAATGTGCATGATCTGATTGCTGACACCATTCAGCCTTAGTCATCTCAAAAAATATAATGTATGTTGTAGTTTGTTACACAATTTATCAAAAACCAGGTTATCAACATGGACCTCCACATATTTATAAGTTGTCACCTGATTGATAGTCTCGATTTTAATAACCACTGGCTCGGGTGGAATCACTCGCCTTTGGTCAAAAGTAATCTATTGGATTTTTGCCACTTTTAAAATAAGATGGTTGTTGGCGGTCTTTTTTACGTGCCTCTGCTTTGACTGCGTCTTCTTCCTGTCAGCTATGCTGTAGTTTTTAGCGCTTCCCTGTAGCTGAGATAGGCACCAGCGCCCCCCGCGACCCCAAAGGTATTAAGAGGTAGAAAATGGATGGATGGATGGCATTTGGAGTCTACAGACAGATGTAACTATAAGCTACTTTGTATAAGAAATGGCAACAGCTTAGGATGCATGTGCATGTATGAGCCAGTCTGCTTCATAACAAGGACGGAGAAAATGAAGGAACTTATTGACTACAACGATGGAATACAATGGCGTACTGGCACAAAGCTCTTCGGGTGAGTCTCTTCCATATGTGGAGATATCTGCTGACGGCACCAATTAGAAAAACGTCACAAGTTGGGCAAATTCCAAACGGTTCGTTTGGAGGCAGTATGAAGGAAGGCAAGATTGTTATATAAATATCTAAGCAATGCCTCCTTGGTTTGGTTTCAAATTTTCGGCAGTAATGCAGATGCCACATACACAAAAACAGGTACCATAGATAAGACACGTTGGTTTTGCATAATCGATTCCTAACAGGAACGCTTCAAGAGCAAAATCCAAATAATTTAAATGGAATCCAATAGTAGTTTCTGCTTTTGTTTATATATTGTGCACTAGCCAATGTATTTTTCAAAAAAATTGTATGTCGCATTCAGTACCACACATTTACAATCCTACCAAATTCAAAATTTAATAAGACAGGTCTTATAAAAATGTGTTATTGTGTTTACTTTAGTTAATTGCTACAAGACATTTTCAGTTCTCTAATCTCAAAATATCGGATCGCAGGCCAAAAATGTTGACGTGCCTACTCATAATCCAATTACATCCTAAGATTGCAATATTAAACATACAAACAGGCTTAGCAACAAGCAACTAATATTACTCCACTATGCTTATCTTTGTAGCTTTACTACGGCATGTGTTTAGCTTGCATGCCTTAATACACTTGTGGCTAGAACTTTTTACATCTGATCGGTCACCAATATTAATTTGATCTTGATGCCTTTATTCAGTTCATGTAATTTCCTCTTTTTTTCAGCTGTCGCTCAGCGAAGGAAAAAAAAAGAAGTCAATCCAAGATGCCAAATTTGATTTTTACAACATGAACAGATTCGACGACGACGACGACGACAACACAGACGACAGTATGGAGGAGCTCGCTCACATCATCGAGATCTACGATTTTCCCTCTGAGTTTAAAACAGAGGATCTTTTCAAGTTATTTCAGGCTTACCAGTACGTAATCTACATCATTTAAATCCAATTGGAAAATTAACTTTTTTCATACAGCTGTTGCTAGTGAATGAAAGAAAGCCTTTGCCCCATTGTATAAAAATCTACTGGTAATGACACTAGTCATTAACATCAGTGCTAAAGATCGTACAATACATTCTTAGTATCTAAAAATACTTCCTATGAGTTTTTCTGACTGTTTAATTTTTTTACATGCTTTTCTGCATTGTCTTCATAGACAGAGAGGCCTCGACATCAAGTGGATTGACGACTCACACGCTCTTGGTCTCTTTGCAAGCCCCATTGCAGGTAAGTAAAGCACTTAACCGCTTAACTATAGAAATACAGGATTGTAATCGCAGTTATGTTGAAAAAATGTCAACACAACAACTCATTTAACTCATTTTTTGTACATTATTTGACTTTAAACCATGGTGAGAAGTATGATTAAACAGTGCTGATTTATTGGCAAGCAAATAGTGTGTGGCACTAGTAAATGTGCTTTATTGACTTTCATAAAAGTTAGTGTGTGACAAAGTTGGTCCTCTGGTTCTGTATTGTCCATACATAAATGCAAAAGCCACATATATACTCCAACCTCCATAGCAAAAGTCCTTATTGAAGCAGTGCACAAAAACTTTAAAGTAAACAGCATACACTATTCTACACTATTGTTTGGCAATGTACCATCAAAATCAATTTCAAGAGTTGTTTCAAGAGCAAAATGTGTTTTTGTGTCTCAAGCTCGTGACGCTTTAAGAAGTAAACAACCATTGATGAAGATGCGGCCACTCTCCGAATCATCTTCTGCGACAAAGGCCAAAGCCCGTAGCCTTTGGGGTAATACTCTTATCCTATGAGTCTTCTTTTTTTTTTGAGGTTTTTTTCCATATCGTGACACATTTGAAGACTTTTCTCCCTCCTTTTCCCCTGCTGCCATTTTCAGAATCGCCTCTGCCTCCTAAGGAGAGACCTCAGACCAGTGCAGCTTTGGCTCGCAGGCTTGTCACTGGTGCACTCGGTGTGAAGAGCAACCTGACAAAGGAGCAGCGGGATTCCGAGAGGAAGAAGCTCCAGGAAGCAAAAGGTACAAGAACCGATTGTATTAATGTTGTTTGTCGACCATCTCTGCTTGTCACTTACGGATCAGATAAACAGTGTTAAGTATAGTCAATCAACTTTTACCTCCAAGCGGTACAGTTTAATTGAACTGTGTTCTAGCAATTGTAACTAAAGCTTATATTATTTTTAATCGCCTGTTGTCTTGGTAGAGTTTCACAGTATTTGCCCAATCGTCAGTATGACTCCAGTGGTGCAGCAAAACAGTCTTCTTTTCAATCAATCAATCAATGTTTACTTATATAGCCCTAAATCACTAGTGTCTCAAAGGGCTGCACAAACCACCACGACATCCTCGGTAGGCCCACATAAGGGCAAGGAAAACTCACACCCAGTGGGACATCGGTGACAATAATGACCCAGTGGGACGTCGGTGACAATAATGACTATGAGAACCTTGGAGAGGAGGAAAGCAATGGATGTCGAGCGGGTCTAACATGATACTGTGAAAGTTCAATCCACAATGGATCCCACACAGTAGCGAGAGTCCAGTCCAAAGCGGATCCAACACAGCAGCGAGAGTCCCGTTCACAGCGGAGCCAGCAGGAAACCATCCCAAGCGGAGGCGGATCAGTAGCGCAGAGATGTCCCCAGCCGATACACAGGCAAGCAGTACATGGCCACCGGATCGGACCGGACCCCCTCCACAAGGGAGAGTGGGACATAGAAGAAAAAGAAAATAGTTTACACCTATTCCACCATTTTCAAGAACGTTCAAAAATAAATAAGATATCGTTTAATGCAAAATTAAAGACACGCAGTAAGGTAAGACATTTTTTTCCCTGTACTTTCTTCATTCACCAAAAAACAAAAGCAAACCAAAACTCAAATGTATCACCTGTGGCAACATAGCTGTCCCCCTTCTTTAAGACACAGTACATACCTTTGCACTGAAAGGGCTTGTGACTTTGTAATGCATTGTGCGGCTGCTGTCGACATTTTTGTTGGCTAATGCTTTTGTTTACATGGCTGTACTGTACCCGTGGTAATGTGAGCGAGAGAAACAAACTGGATTAAAATGGATTATACATAATGAAAAAAAATCAAGGGACCGTACGAAGAAAAAACAGTACCCTATTCTAGAGGTTTGCTACATAGAACAAATACGTTAAATTGGTGTTTGTTGCTATTTTTAATTTATTTTTTAAACAGAGTAAAGGGTTCAGACTGCCGGCTAAATATAGTAACACAATTGTCCAGTTAGCAACAAATTGTTTTGTAGATTAGTGCACAAGAGGTGTGTTAAAGCAGAGATATAATTCCATGTACTGCACGGAGTTGGAAAAACAAACCACTGTCACACAAAGTACCATTATTATAATATCAATTTATATGTGGCAGGCCACCACCAGCTCAACTTCCGAGTGTGAAGCGACTGGGATGAGAATCAGCACCTCCAAGTCCCTGTCCCTGGTTCTCACCCGCAAAGGGTGGAGTGCCATCTCTGGGTTGGAGAGGAGACCCTGTCCCAATTGGAGGAGTTCAAGTACCTCAGAGTCTTGTTCACGAATGAGGGAACAGGCGGATCTGTGCGGCATCTTCAGTAATGTGGGCTCTGTAGCGATCCGTTGTGGTGAAGAAGGAGCTGAGCCGGAAGGCAAAGCTCTCAATTTAACGGTCGATTTACGTTGCCATCCTCACCTATGGTCATGAGCTTTGGATTATGACCGAATGGACAAGATCACGGGTACAAGCGGCCGGAAGGAGTTTCGTCCGCCGGGTGGCGGGTCTCTCCCTTAGAGATAGGTGAAAAGCTCTGTCATCCGGGGGGAGCTCAAAGTAAAGCCGCTGCTCCTCCTCAACCAGAGGAGCCAGATGAGGTGGTTTAAGCATCTGTTTAGGGCACGTCCGAACGGTCGGAGTCCACGGGGAAGACCCAGGACACGTTAGCTGGCCTGGGAACGCCTCGAGATCCCCCGGGAAGAGCTGGATGAAGTGGCTGGGGAGAGGGAAGTCTGGGCTTCCCTGCTTAGGCTGCTGCCCCCGCGACCCAAAATTGGAAGACAATGGATGGATGGATGGAGGCCTTCACCAAAAAAATATTTGTCAAACACTGATCTCCTGTCCAAAGGCAAAACCAAGAAACTCACTTCTAGCTGATTTTGAGAAAACGAAGGAAAACCAATCTATGTTGATGCTGTCTTACAAAGATCTACAAAGTCATCAAACGTATCGATGTTTTATTGAGCTTTCATTTTCTTGCCGATTGAGCCATGGATTGAATCTGCTCTCATGAACGTGCGCCCTTTCTCCAGATATTTTATCACAATCTCGGGTGGGCCCCATTCTGCGTTTGCACATTGGGCGTCTAGTTTTTATTTTGACCTCCACAGTTATCTGCCCAAAAGAGTATGCAAGGGGAAGAATCAAGAACAATACATTTAATGAAGGTGCTTGCAACGTCCTGGGCCAACCTTCCAAATATCCCCTCGTGCCATAATATCACATAATCAGGTTGACCGTCGGCCCCCATTCGTGCAAATGTCTCATTAAAGACAATAAGGCGACTGACAAAGAAGCTCCGATTGGTCCCTTGAGATACTAGGTTTTGCTGTTGTATCTACGCGGTTATGTGGTAGTTGCTAGGTCCTGCCATGCGCGTAACAGCTTACTTACGGAACAAATGACAATATCGCATACACTAATGTCAAGCATATCAACTAGGAACTCCCAAATTATTATCAGCTCAGTTTTGATCAAAATTGAGTTACTGGGTTTTGCCTTTGGACGGGAGTGATGTGTATTTTATGGAAGCAGCTTAATGTTTGCACAAGCATGCTTTCACCACAAGTGGGAGCTCTTCTCCCAAGTAACAAAGTAAGCTGAGGTGGCGTGGCAAGCTGTTGCAAAACGAAATTGCTCTGTGTCCTGTGCTGTGTGGCTCATAGCAGGTCTATAATCAGCGCTGTAGCCTGTCCCCTCACAGAGGGAACATAAGTATATAGACACAAAAAACCACAAGTGGCTGTCCACTGAACTGCCAGCCAGGAAGGCAAAAAAGGTCCTTTGTTCTTAGTATGGATGTTCTGCCGGCCTCTTTATTTAAGAAGTGCATCATGTCCTGAACATTTTGTCCTTAGCTATGCTGCCACGTGTCTTTGTTTCCACGCTTGTGTTTGCAGTCTGTTTCACAACTATACGCAGGTGGCACAAAAACACATGAAAATGGACACATTACAGTTGCACATCTTGCCATAAGCTGATCATATTGGTCTTTGTGATTCTTCCTCCAGAACAAAAGCGTCTGGCAGCCAAACAGAGGGAAGATGCTTGGGAGGGAAAGTGATTGAAGAGCAAACTTGCCCAGCTTCGCTTGACTCAAGTCAGGCCACGCCCACCTACCACCACACTTTCTTGACATGTAGTCAGTCCCACCTTTTACCAAGCATGCAGTGTCTCGTGTCATTGCTGGTTTTAGTAGAATCCTCATCTTTTAGTCAAATCCTTCCCATTACCTGAATTCAATATGACATCTTCAAATTGATCCATAGCGATACAGCAGTGACGTGCGGCGAGGTTCATGGCTGGTGAGGCACTGACTTAATCACAGTCAGATTTATAAACATATGAACCCTATAGAGTATCTTATTCACCATTTGATTGGCAGCAGTTAACAGGTTATGTTTAAAAGCTCATATTCTTCCCTGCTTGGCACTCAGCATCAAGGGTTGGAATTGGGGGTTAAATCACCAAAAATGATTGCCGGCCGCTGCTGCACACTGCTCCCCTCACCTCCTAGGGGGTGAACAAGGAATGGGTCAAATGCAGAGGACAAGTTTCACCACACCTAGTGTGTGTGTGACAATCATTGGTACTTTAACTTAATGTAGCAGGTGCTTTAGCTAGTATAGTATAGTATGAATAAATTACACTTATTATTATCATTATTAGCAATAATACTGCTAACATTAACAATATGTATGTAGAAAATAACAAACACGACAGTACACAGTGTTGTCACTATGACAGGTGTAACCGCGCTCCAGCGGCCGTGTTCATTCATTGTGTTTACTATAGCATAAAAAATGCAGATGGCCTTAAAACGCCACACTACTCAGTCACCATATTTAAGTACCCAAAATAAATTCAATCGGATCAGAAACATTGGAGGAAACGGGATTAAAACCCGATGCTAACCGCCCATAGAAAATACATGGGTACGGCTAGTAGCTACTGTTAGCAAACAGACTTACCAACTCGGCGTAATATCTCAACATCGACACACTCTTTTGTCGCAACTCGGCCCTGATGGTCGGCACCTATAAGTTTACAATTAGTTGTAAAATGTTGGACGGTTGTTTTTACGATATGCAGGCAAATGACAACTTAAAAACATACCGGCTTCAGATGTCCCCATGCAGACCTAGCCGAGTAGTGCAAGAATGATCTCTGGGATCACTAGCGCCCTACCACCAGGAGGCCGGAGAACCGGAGCCTCACATTGTAGGTCTTTGCAGCAGTTTTATGATTGCCCAGCACAAGAAATACGTTACTCACATACAGTCATACAGTTGTTGACAAAATTCACTGCACATTATATACCTCAGCTAACTAAACTATGGAAATGTATAATCAAACACATATAGCAATATGGTCTCACTGCACAGCAGTCCAGCAGTTAGCCGAGTCATTGCGCAATCCATGGTGACGGGGAGGCTCAGCTGGCTGTGACTCACTGCAAGTCATTCTCAGTATTTAAATGGCGAGTGTGAAAATTAAGCGATTTTGAATAAAAAATAATTTAAAACTGGTGAAGTTAAATGGAAAATAACTTTATAGTATAATTACTAGATACTTATAACAATATAATTATTATTTTTTCTTTTTGCATTTTTTTCTTTCCATGATTTCCGCCCCTGACTGCACGTCACTGCGATACAGCAACTATAATTCTGAGTGAGGACGAAATATTGTATGTACATTCACTTTTCCAAGGTGACATAAAGCCTTTGTCAGTCCAAGGTTATCACGTTCACATTTTAAAACAATGATATACATGTATTTATATAGTCATTATTAGTAGGTTTGTATAGGAATTGTAGTCAGGTTTTGTGTGTGTGTCCACTTCACTAGTAAAGTAAGGGTTTTAGTCCAGCAGTGTAGATATTGGGTCTCTGGATGCTAAAAATCATGAATTGGGTTTAAAATGAGGGAGCAATAGTAATCATTTAATGTACATAATCTCCTGTATATGTGGAACCTCACCTGACTCCTGCAAGTCACTTGAGGTGAATGTTTTATTTTCTGCAACATAATATGAACAGTGGGTGACGTTGTAAATATAATGAAATGGAAATAAACCATGAGCTCTGTGTTCCATCAAATTTGCGGTACATAATGAATTACCGAACCGCTCAAAGCAGCTTTATTGTCTGCTACGTTTAAGGTCTTTATTCCTGGAAAGCCGCAGTGCAAATCTTTTACTTTAAAAAAAGTTCAACATGAAGGACACTCTGCTCTGATCATTCAACATGGAGCTCCTTACTGATGCAAGCAGCTGCCTCCCTGCTGACCACAAGCCATGTGGCTCTGCATCTCAGTCCACCGCTCAACCAGTAATCGAGCCTCTTTCCGCAAAACAGAGGAATAAGCTGCGAATGTGCTGCTTGTTTGTAGCTTAAATGTGAAATTAACTTTCTTTAAAATCAGCTTTTGGTGAGAAAGTACGTTATTTAACAAAATATGTTGATTGTTCACCTGCAGGTAACCTCTCCCTTCTAATTAAACCTGTGATGGCAGATTGTAGTGTACTGTACTACACTGTACAGTAATATGGTGTGCCACGTGGCTCTCAACTGTGCATGTAGGCTACCTCAAAGCCAAATAATTGCATATTCACTTGTTGTCTTCTCTTCACTTGGTTGTTCCCAAAGCGGACTATAAAAACATTTCATGTAGTCCAAATCTGCTGGATGAGACATCACAATATAAAACTGTATATTTGTCTCATGGCGCGCCCTCGTTTACTTCAGCTCATCCAAAACGTTTTTAAATTACGGGCCGGCGATAATTGCATGCATTTATACGATCAGATGCTTAGAACATATAGTTTATTTTCCTTTTTTTGAGGACTAAGTTCAATTAAAGCTTAAACCTACATGGAAAAGTTGTGTGGAGGTGTGTTCTCCCCGTGAATGCGTGGTTCCCTCCGGGTACTCCGGCTTCCTCCCACTTCCAAAGACATGCACCTGGGGATAGGTTGATTGGCAACACTAAATTGGCCCTAGTGTGTGAATGTTGTCTGTCTATCTGTGTTGGCCCTGCGATGAGGTGGCGACTTGTCCAGGGTGTACCCCGCCTTCCGCCCGACTAGCTGAGATAGGCGCCAGTGCCCCCCGCGACCCCAAAAGGGAATAAGCGGTAGAAAATGGATGGATGGAGTTTGGAGCAGCAGGTTTGACAGGTCACATGTAAATCATAATCCCTGTGGTATTATTAGATGTAATAATAGAAATTGATTTAGAGGTTGTGTACAATTTTTATCTGCGGTTTTTATCGTGTGCACAAAGCTCGCACGTCCCATGCTTGTGGTGAACTGTATAAAGTCGGGTTAAAATTTAAGAAGGAAACTGCGATCAGGTTTTTTTTTGCTGATTCTGATCCTGATCATTCACTAGTGAGATTGGTCGATGATCCATTTTTCTATGTATTTATGGTGACTGCTATTAACAGTGTAACAATAGTTACTCGAGTTCCTTATTTTATAGCATACAACTGTAAGAAGAAATCAACGTTATTGGTACACAATAACTAAAAAACTAAAAAAATAGACCTAATCACTTGAATATCGATCATGTACTGATCCTAACCTTTGTATCGACATCGCCATATGTATCGATCCGCCCTACGTGCCGTGTACTGCCTGTAACAATGCAAAGTTGTATATTTCCTGTTAATAGTGCTTTACTTTCTGCTGTACCGTGGTTCCATCTACACTTCTTACACTTAACTAAGTACTTATATATAGGTTTTGTTTCACCTCTTTTAGCAGTGATAGCGGGGGGTTGTACATTGTTGCATCCCGGAAGAGTTGGTGCTGCAAGGGGTTCTGGGTATTTGTTCTGTTGTGTTTATGTTGTGTTACGGTGCGGATGTTCTCCCGAAATGTCTTTGTCATTCTTGTTTGGTGTGGGTTCACAGTGTGGCGCATATTTGTAACAGTGTTAAAAGTTATTTATACGGCCACCCTCAGTGTGACCTGTATGGCTGTTGACCAAGTATGCTTGCATTCACTTGTGTGTGTTAAAAGTCGTAGTTATGTGATTGGGCAGGCACGCAAAGGCAGTGCCTTTTTGGTTTATTGGCGCTCTATACTTCTCCCTACGTCCATGTACCACTCCGTACAGCGGCATTTTAAAAAGTCATATATTTTACTTTTCTAAAACCCATACCGATAATTTCCGATGTTACATTTTAAAGCATTTATTGGCTGATATTATCGGACATCTCTACTGAAATGTATTGGCGTTTTTGTGCCGGCTTGACATTCGCTCATGTTCATGTTTCTGCTGGTTTTTTTCATTCCTTAATTGTTGCAACCACGCCTCTGCATGCTTTCTCCAGCGTGGAATTAAAACAAATATAGACAAAAGCTCATACTGTAAATTAGCCAGAGCGGAGGTGGACCTCCCTGTTTGCTGCTGCAGCTGAATCATCATCGTGCCGGATCCAAATCCTGAGTCACTCGATGGTTCTTTAGATAGACCACAGAGCAGCCAGCTTGATACTTCCCAGTCAGAAAGCATCAGTCAGCAAAGGACGGACTGAGATGCATAAACCTCTTTTTATTGTGGAATCTAATCAGTTTCACCCCAACCAATGTGATGTTCGTCAGTACTGTATGTCGCCAATATAATTTTAGCAAAAAAAAAAAAAAGATTATACACTATGACTTTCTACAGCCTGTGTCATGTCTTCAATGTAAGACAATAAACCGATGCGGTGAGGGGCGAACATAAGCTCATAGGTGTGTCCTTTTATGGAGATGAAAAGTGTAATAAATGTATAACCACAAACAGTTTTCAGTTTTATAAAACAAACACAACAATCCAGATAGGACTAAGGGATATTTTAAAACCTTTTTTTCTGAAAGGGAAATATTCTCTTTTTCTAGTTATCCCCTTATCAGTGATTCGTAAAGGAGTCCAGGGAACTTGTCACTGATCCACGTTGGCATTTTGAGACGATTGTGTAACAAAAACATTGTGCCGCCATCATCAAAACGTTTTTTTCTCATGTTATTTGTTGAACGTCAAACTTGCGATGTATTTAAAATTCCAAGTCATGGGACAATAGGCTGTTGGGGGATTTCCTGACTTGTAGGTCTAAGTGGAGGTGGTTGGAAAGAGTCATAAAACTCAAGTCTGCTCAGGCTCTTTGGGAGAGCACGGCAAGGGTAGTTGTTCTTTTTATGATTTCTCTTTAATGCCAAATGCAACAATAGAGTCTATTCTAAATACTGATCACAATGCATTCTAAAAACTGCACTTCAATAGACTATAGCATGGGTGTCAAACTCTGGCCCGCGGGCCAAATTTGGCCTGCCTTGCAATTTCATTTGGCCCTTGAGGCAATATCAAATTAACATTAGAGCTGGCCCGCCGGTACTACACTGCATTCGCCGCTAATACTCATACTTGCCAACCCTCCCGATTTTCCAACCATTCTCTCGGATTTCTCCAGATTTCCACCCGGACAACAATATTGGGGGCATGCCTAAAAGACATATTGTCTACAATATGTTGTCACGTCCGCTTTTCCTCAATACAAACAGCATACCGGACAAGTCATATAATATATGCAACTTATACACACACTTAAGTGAATGCCAAGCATACTTGCTCAACAGCCATGCAGGTCAGACTGAGGGTGGCGGTATAAACAACTTTAACACTGTTACAAATATGCGCCGCACTGTGAACCCACACCAAACAAGAATGACAAACACATTTCGGAAGAACATCCGCACCGTAACACAACATATACACAACAGAACAAATACTCACAACCCCTTGCAGCACTAACTCTTCCGGGACACTAGAATATGCACCCCCGCTACCACCTAACCACACCCCCCAACCCCACCCGTCGCATCGTTATTGTATTTTAAGATTTATTAGCCTGTGGAAAATGTAATGTTGATATTTACCTCAGAAGGCTGCAAATAGAAAAGAGGCATTACATGTTTTATTGAAATTTGATTTATTTTACCATTGATGTTTTTTTGCTTGTTTTTTGAAAGTTGATTTTGCACTATTAAGTTATATAAGTATTGCTTGTTCCATATTCATTGTTCAAGCAAATCAGTGTAGCAAACTGAGCAATAATTAACAATTTATTCATGCACTTTCTCTTGCTACTTCAAGGCTTGAATGTTTGATTCATTCATTATTGTTATTTTATTCTAAAATGTATTATTAGCCTGTGGAAAAAAATTTATTTGGATATTTACCTCAGAAAGCTGCAAATAGAAAAGAGGCACTCAATTTTTATTTAAATTTTATTTGATATGCCATTGATATTTTTATTATTATTATTATTATTATTATTTGAAACTTGATTTTGCATGTCACTATAAAGTTATATAAGCCTTGCTTGTTCAATATTCAATGCAAAACTTGTTTGGGTCCCTATTAAAAGGTTCATTTGTTCAACCTTGGCCCGCGGCTTTGTTCAGTTTAAAATTTCCGCCCACTCTGTATTTGACTTTCACACCCCTGGACTATAGGTAGTATTTATTTGTAGAGTACTACAGTAGTACAGTGGTACCTCAACTCCAGAGTGTTTTCAGATAAGAGCTGATTGTTATGCTTCATGTTGCAAACAAACATTTGAGTTACAAACATCCCCGCCATTAGCTGGCACACCGCAAGATCCGCCCAAAACATCTGGTCTTACTCGCTATTTGTTATCCAAGCATAGGAAGGAAGAACATGAATGTTAAGGACCGTACTGAGAATAATAAGCAGATAATATTCCTTGCATTTGAGAAAGAAGAAGCATTAAAAGCATGACCAAGCGTATCGCCAACTTTGTGAAGCAATTTGAGGGTACCACTGCTTGTCTGCATCTTACGGAAACAAAGTGAGTTTAACGCCTGCTGAAAATACTGAAAAAACATCTAAAAGCCGGACATTTATCCATGAAAATATGGAGAAGCTGCTGATGGTTTGCATGGCCGTAACTTGCATGTCCTCTGTATTTTTTCCAAGTGACAAAAAGATGAAGATATAGATGACTGCAAAAGTACTTTGTGTAGCAGATTCTGTGCTCTGTACAACATCATGCGGTAGATCATCCTCTCAATATACGATCTTTGGTCATGCACAGCCCGCAATAACTCCAACAACGTAACACAATGAAGTCCACTTTTACTTTAAAGATCATCCGATCAGAAATTTGCTGTCAACATAACGTTAGCATTAAATCATACTGGTGTGACTAATGTTGCTTTCACCCGAATGAATTTGACAAGAAATGCTGTCAGTATAATAACGTTGGGTGGAGCACACATTAAAAATGTAAATTATTGAATGACAAGGCGATTTATATAACATTTTACCCCAAACTAATTCCTGGCCATGTCATGCTCTGTTGTTGATTAAAATATAAACATACATTTTCTGCGTGGATTTCCGATGACTTCGTGGCAGGTGACATTAGTACTTGCTTAAAAAAGTTGAACGTCATGGGATCGAAACCCGGCCGCAGTAAGAATTCTGGTGCGGTTTAAACGTAGATTTTAATGATGTTAAAATTGTATAACATGCATGTGGAAGAGGCTTCCTAGCAGCTCCACTGTAGACACGGCACAAGAGCCACGCGTGCAGGTTTTAACAAGGTTTTAATGATCATTTGTTTTAACACCAGTTTTTCTCCAGTAGAACTTGACCTTTCAGCCACGTCCGTATCCTCTCCCTCTCTCTCTGCTCCCGGCTGCTCACTGTTAAAGACAACAGATGATTAGATTACCACGTACCACCTGTGAAATCTAATATCCTGCCAGCTTTGTCTCGTCGTCAGCACATACCCCGCCTTTATGCGACGGTCCTCCGCCCTCAACACCATCGACAGAGGCGGTGACATTTGATCCTGCAGGCGCGCTGATCACACTTTCCCTCCACAATGCACATTATATATTATTATATAGAAATAATAAAAGCATTAATTGAGGTATAACTATCACATTATATTATCTAACATATTTGACAATCAGCATGATTCTGTAGTTGACATTTTTTAATAATATGCTGCTGGCATACCCAGGATTTCAGCCTTTCAAAGCTTGTCTTCCACCAGAAAGGTCATTTGGCCCACAAATTAATGATCTATGACCCCCGGGATGATATTTGATTAGTATTAGAACCGGCCCGCAGGCCACTGCCGCCTGCTGCTGTTTTGCACGCACCAAAACTCCATCAAAATGGGGTACCACAGTACTTTTTTAGGGTCCCACTTTTTTGTAAACGTTTTGAAAACACATGATAAATGTATGCATTATCCTGTTAAAACTCACATTCTACATTTTGTTTTGGAAAAAGGTTGTCATACACGTTAATTGATTTAAAAAAATAATACAAAAGAAAACAAATGTTTATGCATATGTAAATGTATTCACTTTCTTCTTTCCTACATGGATCTAAACCAGGGGTAGGGAACCTATGGCTCTCGAGCCAGATGTGGCTCTTTTGATGACTGCATCTGGCTCTCAGATAAATCTTAGCTGAAGTTGCTTTAGATTAGATTAGATAGATTAGATAGTACTTTATTCATTCCGTCAGGAGAGTTCCTTCAGGAAAATTACAATTTTCAGCACAATCCCATTCAAGATCAGACAAACATTACAGGGAGACAGAACAGGATCGCTGACGGGTCTGCCGGCTTCCAGCGCCCCTTACAAAAAAAGATGAGATACAGGTAAACAAGGGGGGGGGGGAGGAATAGAAGATTGAAATGAAAAAAAAAAAAAAAATCATTACTTATCGTGTCATTACTTGACACAATAAGTAATGAATAATTCCGCTGGTAATCATTACAGTGTTAAAAATAAGGTTAAAAATATAAAACCTTCTCGTGCATTTTAATCCATCCATCCGTTTTACACCGCATCTGTTCAAGAAGTCCCATTAATGTAAGAAGTATTTTATTTATTATTGGTTGGCTTCAGAATAACAATGTTATTTATCAAAAATAATAAGAGACATATTATGCTCTAAAAATGTTTCTTACTTAAAAATGTACGCATTTAGTTGTATTCAGTGTTGAAAAATATGATATGGCTCTCACAAAAATACATTTTTAAAATATCGGGCTTTCATGGCTCTCTCAGCCAAAAAGGTTCCCGACCCCCGATCTAAACTTTACCGCTGCCACTATTATTTTTTCTTTATTATTATTGTCATATTTTCAGAATGTGTTTTTTCTATTTTTGGCCTAAATAAGAAAAAGAAGACAATCTGAAGTGGTCTTTTATTTTAGTTTTAATGTCATGATTTGGAATAGTCCTGCCCATGTGTGCAGAGCTCTTCCTCCATGCGGCCCCTGAGCTAAAATGACTTTGACACCCCTGTCTTAGACCACTATTTTTTGACCTGGTGGTTCCAAACTTCTTACATTTATGGATGATTGAGGCCGCTGTGCTCATTCGGACCTCGTTATGTATTTTTCTGTAACGACTCACCAGATCTGTAGAGTTCGCTGAGCGCCACACAAGGATCTGGACCGAGATCCTTGTATGGCGCTCAGCGAACTCTAAGGATCTGGTGAGAGTCAGGTTAATTTTTCTGTTACCTTCCTCAGATTTGTGCCTTGAGACAATCCTGTCTGGATGTCTACTGACAGTTCCTTCATCTTTATTCTTGGTTTGTGCTCTGCCATGCACATTCAAGTGTCGGACCTTTTATATAAAGACAGGTGTGTGCCTTTCCAATTCATGTCCAACTAACAGAACTTACCACAGGTGGACTCCAATCAAGCTGTAGGAACATCCCAAGGAGGATCAGTTTCACATTGTCATTTTGGGGTATTGTGTGTAGAATTTTGAGGACAAACATGAATTTATTTGCAATAAGGCTGTAATATAACAAAATGTGGAAAAAGTGAATACTTTATGGTTGGCCTGTAGTACTTTAAATTTCGTTTTCTTTGAAGAAACAAAACTCCTTTTTAAGTAAGATTCAAACTTTATTTAGGTTCTGGGTTTTTCCTGTAACACACGTGGAAAATTCCATAAGTCACATGATCCGCAGGAAGTTGCATCATTCATATGTTCTGCAAGCCACGGGAGGCTTAAAAGTGAATTTACTCATTGTTTTGTTTTATGATTGAAAGGTAAAAAAAATCTCCACACAGACATGTTACCTAAATATTTTTTCGTTATTTCCCCCCAAAATTGTATTATTTAAATATTTTAATGTACTGTACTTAATTTCAACATACTATTAGCACAATTGCTATATGGCTATAATGTTTTTCATCTATTAAAAACTCACTCCTGTTACTCAAATGAGTCATATCTGACTCTATTTTATTAGAGCGTATCAAAACACGAATTGGTATGTCAGACTCAGCCCTGTCATGGTGTAACTCTTATCTTACTGATAGGATGCAGTGCGTCTCCCATAACAATGTGACCTCGGACTATGTTAAGGTAACGTGTGGAGTTCCCCAGGGTTCGGTCCTTGGCCCTGTACTCTTCAGCATCTACATGCTGCCGCTAGGTGACGTCATACGCAAATACGGTGTTAGCTTTCACTGTTATGCTGATGACACCCAACTCTACATGCCCCTAAAGCTGACCAACACGCCGGACTGTAGTCAGTTGGAAGCGTGTCTTAATGAAATTAAACAATGGATGTCCGCTAACTTTTTGCAACTTAATGCCCAAAAAATGGAAATGCTGATTATCGGTCCTGCTAGACACCGACCTCTATTTAATAATACAACTCTAACATTTGACAACCAAACAATTAAACAAGGCGACACGTTAAAGAATCTGGGTATTATCTTCGACCCAACTCTCTCCTTTGAGGCACACATTAAAAGCGTTACTAAAACGGCCTTCTTTCATCTCCGTAATATCGCTAAAATTCGCTCCATTTTGTCCTGATATGGGCCAGTTTTAATAAGTTAAATATAAATATAATCAGATTTAAAGTTAAAATTTTTTTCCCTCCAAATCTGTGGAATGGAGTATTGAAGGCAGATTCAGCTAAAATCTTTCAAATTATTTTTTTACGCTTGGAAAATCTGCAGGGAAAAACCACCATTCCTTAAATAACCATGCAGTTTGTCATTCTGATGTTTATTCTTTCTCTACCATTTAAATGCTGTAATGTTTATGGCGCTTTTAATGTGGCGCAACCAGACGAGACCCCATGGGATGACAGGTGAAGAACAAACAAAGGATGAACAATACAAAACACAGCCACGCAGGGACAATGCCAACTCAAAAGTACAATAACATCTGCATAAATTAGAGACCTAACAAATATTCCAGAGAGGTAATATAAAACTGTACATGACAATACATGTGCAATACATTACACTATTTATTCAAATAAGGCAAAATAGCACCATGGAGTTAAAAGAAAAAGGATATTCTCATTCAAAACCAAGAAGCACATGTGTAACAGTTAAAAAAAAAAAAAAAATTGGAAAATGAATGCAAGCAGACGGTTGTTCTCTGTGTCAATGTGGTGCATTCACGCTTGTTTCTTCTCAGTTCTAATTGATTTCAAATAATCTAAAATGTAAATATATTACCATACATTTTATGGTGTAATGCCTGCTTCTTCTCCATGTTTCTCCTTAATCATGTAGGACGTGAACAGCCTCTGATAGAGAGTCACAGGGTACCGAGTCCTTCCTTCGCACATGTGAGTGAGTGTGTGTGTGTGTGTGTGTGTGTGTGTGTGTGTGTGTGTGTGTGTGTGTGTGTATGTAGTGACGTTTAGCCTTGTCTCTCAACCGCTCTGTCCTGTCCTGTTGAGGTGTGCTGAGGAGTTGAACGGTTCTTCTGTCCTTGTATTTGTCTTGTTCACAAGAAGTTGTTGGTGATCTGACGCTGGTGGTCAAACAAGTCCTCCGCACCAGCACTGTAAGCATCGCCTGATGGGAGACAAAGGCACACACACACACCCATGTGATACTGCAGTGCACTACTAATACTTTTCTGTTATCTCATTATTCACTGTTATTGTGCACTTAAGATGTGACTTTAAGGTTTTACTACTTACGTATAAAATACTACACGGTCTAGCTCCAGCCTATCTTGCCGATTGTATTGTACCGTATGTCCCGGCAAGAAATCTGCGTTCAAAAGACTCCGGCTTTTTAGTGATTCCTAGAGCTCAAAAAAAGTCTGCGGGCTATAGAGCGTTTTCCGTTCGGGCTGCAGTACTCTGGAATGCCCTCCCGGTAACAGTTCGAGATGCTACCTCAGTAGAAGCATTTAAGTCTCATCTTAAAACTCATCTGTATACTCTAGCCTTTAAATAGACCTCCTTTTTAGACCAGTTGATCTGCCGCTTCTTTTCTTTCTCCTATGTCCCCCCCTCCCTTGTGGAGGGGGTCCGGTCCGATGACCATGGATGAAGTACTGACTGTCCAGAGTCGAGACCCAGGATGGACCGCTCGTCGGGACCCAGGATGGACCGCTCGCCTGTATCGGTTGGGGACATCTCTACGCTGCTGATCCGCTTGAGATGGTTTCCTGTGGACGGGACTCTCGCTGCTGTCTTGGAGCCACTATGGATTGAACTTTCACAGTATCATGTTAGACCCGCTCGACATCCATTGCTTTCGGTCCCTTAGAGGGGGGGGGGGTTGCCCACATCTGAGGTCCTCTCCAAGGTTTCTCATAGTCAGCATTGTCACTGGCGTCCCACTGGATGTGAATTCTCCCTGCCCACTGGGTGTGAGTTTTCCTTGCCCTTTTGTGGGTTCTTCCGAGGATGTTGTAGTCGTAATGATTTGTGCAGTCCTTTGAGACATTTGTGATTTGGGGCTATATAAATAAACATTGATTGATTGATTGATTCCCATCCAGTTTCAGCTCTTCTCATCATGCTTTCAAATCTCATACTTTTAGAGTCCAGGCAATCCCATCTCATCTCATTTAATCTCATTTTGTCCTGTGTTATCATTCACATCCCAGTTCATCCATAGCACGTTTTATCCCGGCTTCTCCACCCTGGCTCAACCCTAACCCAGTAAAGGCGGTACCAACCCACACACGTCTCACCAGCCTTTTCAATCTCACCCCACATTATCCAAGGGCGTCTTACTTTTTCATTGCCCTCCCATCTTCTCGTTACCCTTTCTATCCGTACCAATACCACCCCATCCTAGCTCATCCTGTACCATCTCATCAAATATCAAATATCATCCCCACACATCATTGTCATTCAATATGAACTTATTCCACCTCACCTGATTCTCATCACATCTCATCTCTCATTGAATCGCATCTCTTTTTGTAGTATCTCATCACATTTAATCTAATCTCTAATTGCATTTTATCTCATCTCTCATTGAACTTCATCGCATCTCACTGCGTCTCATTGCACCTCCTCTCATAGCATGTTATCTCACATCCTCTCATGTTATCCCTCATTTCTCGCGTCTCATATCTCATTTCATCAAATCTATTTTTGTAGTATCTCATCTCATTTCATCTAATCTTTAATTGCATTTGATCTCATCTCTTGTGGCACCTCATCGCATCTCACTGCATCTCATCTCTCATCGCATGTCATCTCATGTTGTCTCATTTCTCACGTCTCATCTCTCATTGCATGTCATCTCATGTTGTCTCATTTCTCACGTCTCATCTCTCATTGCATGTCATCTCACATCCTCTCATGTTATCTCTCATTTCTCACGTCTCATCTCTCATTGCATGTCATCGCATTGCATCTCATCTCTCATGTCATCTCTTTTCTTTTAAATGATTGGTTGATACTTTTATTAGTAGATTGCACAGTACAGTACATATTCCGTACAATTGACCACTAAATGGTAACACCCCAATAAGTTTTTCAACTTTTTTAAGTCGGGGTCCACGTTAATCAATTCATGGTAATTGTCACGTCTCATAGCGTCTCATCTCATCTCTGATGTCGTCCCATCTTTCATCTCATCCCTCATCGTATTTTATATCTTGTCTCATCGCATCTCATACCAGTCCGGTCCATCCCAAAACTCTCCATCTCGTCACCGTCTTCCATCCAGTTTATTTGTTGCCTCTCATACTTTCCTATTCCTTCTTATTCAAGCTCATCCTTCCTATCTTTTTCCATCTCATCTTCCACGTCACCGTTTTTATGACGATTTATCTCATCCCTTCCTGGACCATTCTATTCGTCTAATCTCATGACCCCTTCCAATCTCATCTCAACCCATGTCATCCTTTCCCACCCCATCTCATCATGCGTTTCTGTCTTTTTCCAGCTCATTCCATCTCATCCCATCCCATCGTACCCCTTCATATCTCATAATTCCATGCTATCTAATGGCATGTATTGTCTTGAAGCCTACCTGTATGGCATCCAAACATGTAGACCATAGCTCCATCATACTTGCACCGACAGCGGACAACATTGTTCTTGAAATCGGACTCTGCCATGTCCAAGGATGGGTTGACTTCCACCTATAAAAGGAAAGATGAAAGTTTTGCGCGCATATTTTTTTGTAGGTCACCACACTAAAAAAGTGAAGCACTTTCCAGATGCACTGCACACGACTTGTTAGTGAATAATGATTTTTTTAGCAACTTTGTAGTATATTTAGCGAGTAGAGGTACATATTAAAAGTAAAGGAGAGATGTATCATGCATTTATTCTGTAATCAAATACAAGCGGTCACAAAATATTCACTGCACGAGTGAGTGTGTATCTCCGCCACCACAAGCCCAGGGAGTGTGCACTACCACAGAAAACTTGCTGAAGCGTGCAACCCAAACTTTATGACTTCCATAAGTGCTAAGAAAACACACACACTTCTGTCGTTTGGCAACGCTTTGAACACCACTGCTTTACTTATTTCACCAGGACGGCCAAGTGTGGCCTGGGCGGCCATTTGTTCAACGCAGCTCTTTTTTTTTTATTCCCCTGTGGCGCTTTGAATGAAATACACAGAAAAAAAAATATGACAAATTGGAAAAATAGAGCAAAAAGGCATAACACAATGAAAAAAAAAGCTGACACGTTGATACTAATAATTAAAAACACAGATTAGTCATTAAGTATATGCATTAGTCTTTTTATTTGCTTATTTTCATTACCGGTACATCTACTTTTATAAAGACTAATACAAAACCTCACAATAATGACTGATTGAATGCTAAAATGTTATGACAGACCGCCTTAAAAAAGGAAATGGAATTTAAAATGTTTCTATGATGGATAAAACACTGAATATTGATAACATATGAACGTCACACCCCCTTTCGATCGACACTTTTTACAATCAAGTGAAACTCAACAAACATTGAAATATGAACGCAAAAGGTACAAAATAAACCCACCTACAATCTGAGATATCGGATACATCACTAAGCTTTAGAACTTTGTTGTGAAAATCTCCTTCCGCGTCTGGTGAAATGCTTCCCACCCACACGGCTTGGTGCCTCGTCTGAGCTGCTGTGACGTAGATGACCATAGTAACTAATTAGATGACCATAGTAACTAATTAGATGACCATAGTAACTAATTAGATGACCATGGTAACTAATTAGATGACCATAGTAACTAATTAGATGACCATGGTAACTAATTAGATGACCATGGTAACTAATTAGATGACCATAGTAACTAATTAGATGACCATAGTAACTAATTAGATGACCATGGTAACTAATTAGATGACCATAGTAACTAATTAGATGACCATGGTAACTAATTAGATGACCATGGTAACTAATTAGATGACCATAGTAACTAATTAGATGACCATAGTAACTAATTAGATGACCATGGTAACTAATTAGATGACCATAGTAACTAATTAGATGACCATAGTAACTAATTAGATGACCATGGTAACTAATTAGATGACCATAGTAACTAATTAGATGACCATGGTAACTAATTAGATGACCATAGTAACTAATTAGATGACCATGGTAACTAATTAGATGACCATAGTAACTAATTAGATGACCATGGTAACTAATTAGATGACCATGGTAACTAATTAGATGACCATAGTAACTAATTAGATGACCATGGTAACTAATTAGATGACCATGGTAACTAATTAGATGACCATAGTAACTAATTAGATGACCATAGTAACTAGAATATCATCCAAAAGCGAAGATTCCAACCATTGAAATACTTAGTATAGTTGAGGACTTACGGTCGTTAGAAAACATCACTGCACATCATAATGACATCTACAGTTTCCATCTTAAAGATCTAAAAAAAACTACTTGAGAATGTCCGGCGGGCCAGATTGAAAAGCTTAATGGGCCGCATGTGGCCCCCCGGGCCTTAATTTGCCCAGGTCTGTCATAGAGTGTTAAGAGAATAGACTTTCAGACAAGTCTCTGTGCATTTTTTAATGAAGTACAATCAGAAAATTAGTCATCATGCGACCAAAGAAAGTTGCAAGTGGCAGCACTAGGATAAATAAGGTTAGAAACGCTACTGAATTCAAGGAATTTCAAAAGGGGTTTCCTTTTCCTCCTCCCTCTCCACTTATCGCCATCTTCGCCAGAATCTTTGAAGTAAATGTGATGTAAAATGTTCTTCATTTATTTAATCATCCACCTGTATATGTATTTCACATTGTTTCTGCATGTAAAACTATAATTGTTCTTTATAAAATGGGTTTTTGATAACTGAATAATTAGATTTACATTATTTCGCTTGGGAAAAATTAATTTACCGTCTGACCTTTTTTGTATTCTCTCTCTGAAGCACAAACTCTGCTCCTAATGTGTATTTTATGTCTAGACGAGTGCACTTTAAAAAAAAAAAAGTTTCATAACGTGAGAGTTGACGTGAGAAAGAAACATTTGCGACAGTTGGCTTCCCATGGGGGCGACTGAGGAGCCGCAGGAATAATGTTTTGTTTAAAATAGTTCCAATTGGGGGTTGCATGATAAATGACATCACTTTCCACTGTTATCTCTGTGTGTGCATTACACAAAACCAGCCCAGAGATGCATTTAGTTTAGACTCAAGTTGCAGCCTGTCATTAAACTGCAGCCTGCTTGGTTGCCACGACTCAATGTTTTCCACCCCGTCTGCACCAGCACAGCACATAAATGTACTTTCTGGATGCACACATCAAACAGATAATGTGCCCACACACTGTGGCAATACTTTTAATCTTGGGATTTTATGTTTGCAGGGAAACTTACGCAATTATTTGTAATTGTTACTCTTTTGGTTTTGTCTTTAGACTAAACTGAGTGAAAATCTTGGCACATTTATATATATATATATATATATATATATATACATATATATACACACATATGTGTATATGTATATATATATACACACATATATATATATAAATATATATGTGTATATATATATATATATATATATGTATGTGTGTATGTATATATTTGATTGGCAACACTAAATTGACCCTAGTGTGTGGATGTGAGTGTGAATGTTGTCTGTCTATCTGTGTTGGCCCTGCGATGAGGTGGCAACTTGTCCAGGGTGTACGCCGCCTTCCGCCCGATTGTAGCTGAGATAGGCACCCGCGACCCCAAAAGGAATAAGCGGTAGAAAATGCATATATATATATATATATATATATATATATATATATAATGAACACACTGTCAAATATTTTCACAAAGATAAAATAAGTCATAGTTTTGGTTCGTTTAATGGTTAAAACAAATGTACATTATTGCAATCAGTTGATAAAACATTGTCCTTTACAATTATTAAAGCTTTTAAAAAAAAAATCTACTACTCTGCTAGCATGTGAGCAGACTGGGGTAGATCCTGCTGAAATCCTATGTGTTGAATGAATACAGAATCATTTTGAATGGGAAAAATATCGTTTCTAAATCGAGAATCGCGTTGAATTGAAAAAAATCGATTTATAATCGAATCGCGACCCCAAGAATCGATATTGTAGCGAATCGTTGGACACCCAAAGAATCGCAGCCTAATATATATATTTATGATAATGTCATCATTGAAGGTTATTATACAGTTAGAGATCGTACATCAGGATTATTCAACTAGTGGCAGAAATTCAGTTCAAAAAGTGTGAGAAACTTTAACATTATGCAGCAATGGAAATATAACAACACCATTAAATAACTATCAATTAATAGCACATTTTCCGCTCTTGTCACTGAGGGCCGCCCCTACTTATACATATTTCACACGTAGGGTTTTAAAAGGCCAATTAAGGATTTTTTTTTTTTACCACTACCTTATTCCTAGCCCTTTCCTGCTCTGACACTGATAATGATGTAAAGACAAATTTCTCCCAAAGTTAACATCCCTTGTTGTGCGCTGCGTTAATGTACTGCTTTTATGAGCCAAATCAACTTGGTTTGATCCTCAGTTAAAGGTTTGATTATTTATGCTAAATTTGTTTGTTTTTGTGCTCAAAATAACTGCGCTATGTCTCCGTTATTCACATTCAAATTGTGATTTTTATTTATTTTGATTCATCCACCCATCCATCCATTTTCTACCACTTATTCCCTTTGGGGTCGCTGGTGCCTATCTCAGCTACAAACGGGCCAATCACAGGGCCAACACAGATAGACAGACAACATTCACACACTAGGGCCAATTTAGTGTTGCCAATCAACCTATCCCCAGGTGCATGTTTTTGGAGGTGGGAGGAAGCCGGAGTACCCGGAGGGAACCCACGAACTCACAGGGAGAACATGCAAACTTCACACAGAAAGATCCCGAGCCCGGCATTGAACCCTGACTACTCAGGACCTTCGTATTGTGAGGCAGACGCACTAACCCTTCTGCCACCGTGAAGCCCTATTTTGAATCATAATTTTCGAAATTGTGTAAATTTAAAATAATAAAGTACAAAATAGTATTTTTGAACATTATTATTTTTGATACTGTTTTTATAGATTTTTCTTTCTTAGTATTGTACTCAAGTATTTTGTTTGTATGTCTACTCAATTGGTGTGTAAATTTACACCAAAGTATTGTACAGATGTGATTGGATTGGAGTTGGGGTTACTCCATTTTCTATTATGAGATTGATTTTTAAAAGACATTTTTTTAGGCGCATATAAGTCGTTTGTCAACAGCCAAAAGAAGACTTTATAACTTATAACCTGATTTACAAAGGTTTTATTATCTTATCGACCAAATAATATATTACAAGAATCGTGTTATAGCGTTAAATCTATTCTGATTCAAATTGTCACCCCAAGGATCGGAATTGAATTGTATAAAATTCTGCTCACGGCCCCAAGGCAGTTGTCAGAATAAATGTATCTAATTCACTAAACTTTTTGTTACATTGAGTTCAGCTCGCCCTGCAAGAGGACAAAAGCTGTCTTTGTTCCTACCAAGCAGAAGGCTTGTAAAACTCCCCCGCCACCGTGACCACCACTTCCCGAAGACAGCCGGCACCCCACTCGGCGACGGAAAGTTTCTGTGAGTATGGCTTCCTGCGCTTCGTGCACTTTACTCATAGATAGGTTTGCTTTGCTAGAGAGCCGTGTCCGCCAGTTAGAGCAGTGTAATTTCGTAACTTTAGATGTTGCGGACACATCTGCTAGCGTTAGCTGTAGCGAGCTAACTAGCCCAGCTTGTAGCAGCCCTAACCGGCCTACAAGCTACGGTGTACTGGTTGAGACGCATAATAGATTTAGCCCTTTAGCTAGTCCTACACCCCAGTCATAGGGGACTCCATCACCCGAAACATAAAGCTTAGCAAACCAGCCACAATTTAAGTGTATTCCCGGGGGCAGAGCACCTGACATTGAAGCTAATCTTAGGGAGCTAACTCGCAACAGGTCTAGTAAACACGTACGACAGGCTAACCGCACCACTAGTTATGCGAATATAGTAATACACGTTGGCTCCAATGACGTTAGGATGAGACAATCAGAGATTACAAAGAGAAACTTGTAATCTCGCCAGAAAGATGTCCAGGCATCGAGTAATTGTCTCTGGCCCCCTGCCTGGGAGAGGCAATGATGAGAGATATAGCAGATTAGTCTCTCTTAACAAGTGGCTAGATAGCTTCTGTAGACAACAGGGATTTATGTTTATTGATAATTGGCCCTCTTTCTGGGGCAAACCTGGCTTGCTGAGGAGAGACGGCCTTCACCCTAACCAGGAAGGCGCTATCCTCTTGTCTCGGAACATAGATTTCGCATTGAGCCACATTTGACTAACTGCACTAGAGCAAGCCCGGTCACAGGCAATTACAGAGCCTGCTAGCCTGGGTATGGAGTCAGTTAAGCTAGAACTAGCCAGCGCCAGGCTGGATGATCCCTGTACACATAGCAATTTTCGTAGAATAATACACAACTCACAAAATGGTTTTTCTGCTGTGTCTATGACTACGTCAGAGTTAGACATGCGTTCTACTGAGGTGGCAAATTATGATGCGTTCAGTTTATCGCAGCGCCAAGTAGACAATCTGAAAATTCCCGTCATATCAATTCCTAGATATGGTCGTAATTATTTTAAGTACACTGCGCATAATAAACGCAACATTATTAATATTGCTACTACGGATAATTTGATCAACAACTCCTTAAAACAGCCCACTACCTATAATATGGGCTTTCTAAACATCAGATCTTTGTCTCCCAAAACGTTATTAGTCAATGAGGTCATTAGAGACAACAACCTTAACGTCATCGGTCTTAGCGAAACCTGGCTCAAACCAGACGACTTTTTTGCGATAAATGAGGCATCCCCTCCTAACTATACGCATGTGCATATTGCCCGTCACCTTAAAAGGGGGGGGGGGGGGGGGGGTGTCGCACTAATATACAACGAAAACTTTAACTTTAGTCCTAACTTAAATAATAAATATAAATCGTTTGAGGTGCTTTCTATGAAGTCTGCCAAAATTATTCAGGACAAGTGGTAGAAAATGAATTATTCTATTATTCTATCTACTTGTTCACTTACTGTTAATATCTGCTTACTTTCCCTTTTAACATGTTCTATCTAAACTGCTGTTAAAATGTAACAACCACTTACTCTACTGTTGTTTTGATACTTTACATCAGTTTTGGATGATGCCACCAATTTGGATATCAATTTGATACCAAGTTGTTACAGGATCATACATTGGTCATATTCAAACTTCTCATGTGTCCAGGGACGTATTTCCTGAGTTTATAAACATAATATACATTTTTTTAAAACTAAAGATGTTTTTATGCCAAAAATATTGATGTAATCATAGTAGTATCGACTAGATATGCTCCTGTACTTGATATCATTACAGTGAATGATCCACCAATGGCGTTTGTTTACATTGGCATGTTGGTGGACCGGTACTTTTCAGAGGTGGTATAATACAGAGTATAATTTATTAGTATCGCAGAACTATACTAATACCGGTATACCGTACAACCTGCGATGAGGTGGCAACTTGTCCAGGGTGTACCCCGCCTTCCTGTTGGCCTTGCGATGAGGTGGCGACTTGTCCAGGGTGTACCCCGCCTTCCGCCCGATTGTAGCTGAGATAGGCGCCAGCGCCCCCCGCGACCCCAAAAGGGAATAAGCGGTAGAAAATGGATGGATGGATGGTAAATGTATGCATTCTCCTGTTACCTCACATTCTATATTTTGTTTTGGAAAAAGGTTGTCATGAACATAATTCATTTTAAAAAATGAAAAGAAAAACACATTTGTATGCATATGTACTATGTATTAATTTAAACAAACATTCATTCACTTTCCTCCGTCCTTCATGGATCTAAATTTTACCGCTGCCGGTATTTTTAAAAATATTTTTATTGTAATATTTTCAGTATTCGGGCTTCACGGTGGCAGAGGGGTTAGTGCGTCTGCCTCACAATACGAAGTTCCTGCAGTCCTGGGTTCAAATCCAGGCTCGGGATCTTTCTGTGTGGAGTTTGCATGTTCTCCCCGTGAATGCGTGGGTTCCCTCCGGGTACTCCGGCTTCCTCCCACTTCCAAAGACATGCACCTGGGGATAGGTTGATTGGCAACACTAAAATTGGCCCTAGTGTGTGAATGTTGTCTGTCTATCTGTGTTGGCCCTGTGATGAGGTGGCGACTTGTCCAGGGTGTACCCTGCCTTCCGCCCGATTGTAGCTGAGATAGGCGCCAGCGCCCCCCGTGACCCCGAAAGGGAATAAGCGGTAGGAAATGGAAATGGATGATTTTCAGTATTTGTTTGTTCTCTTTCTGGCCAAAGTAAGACAAACAAAACAATCCGAAGTTTTCTTTCTTTTTTTTAGTTTTAATGCCATGATTTTAATAATCTGGCCCGCGTGTGCGCAGATTTTCCTCCATGCGGGCCCCTGAGCTAAAATGAGTTTTACACCCCTGCTCTAAAATCTCCCTTTCTTCTTACGAAATTCACGGGCTCCGTACGTGCTTTGAAGTCCCGAGTTGTTGCACGTGCGCAGTGCAAAGAGATGATGAAAACATGTCTGACTAATGCAAAAAGCTTGCAAGCTAATTGCACGACTAATGCGGTGCCATTAGTTGTGCAAAAAAAAAGCAAATAACAGAGCGGGAGGACAGATGAGTAGGTCAGCACAGGAGATCGGAACGTTTAGGAACAGACAAGTCCAACATTAAAAGAAGAAGTCAAGTGCTGACGGTGTTGTCCACCGGCCAATACGCTCCACTCGCTAATAGCAGGTCTTCTTTCTATATATAAAACCACAGTAAATGTACTTTCCCTAAGTACACCCACGCCCTGAAACAACATGGATATGGCGTACCTGAATGGTTGGATGCACCACCAAGGGCCACTTAGCTACAATTATAGTCGGTTATCGCTTTTATCCCACTTTGCAGATTTTAAACATTTTTTTCCCCCAAAACATGTTTGGATTTATGTCGAGAAGATTTGCCAGTTGGCTCAGCTTTTGTTGTTCCACTCATCCGGTGGAATTTTTCGGTATTTGGAAACAAAAGTATGCATCTGGTATCGAGCCCATCAAGGGACGCACTTTGTCCCGTATTTCCCTGAGAATCACAAACAGTTGTAATAGTTGCACGTTTGTAGTACTGTAGTGTTGTCAGTAACAGAAAGGAATAGCAAAAGATGTCAGTTCGATTCCCGGCCAGTGAGGCATCATGCATTATTACATTTATCCAACCCATACTTAAAAAACCTGGACTGGAACATGAAAACCCAGACGATTTCCGCCTCATCTCAAACCTCAGACCTCTCTTTTATTTCAAAGGTTATCCAATGCAGCGTTTTTTAACATTTTTTGAGCCAAGGCACATTTTTTCATTGAAAAAAATCCATCAGTGAAAAATTTAACCCAGTAGTTGACAGTAAAAAGCCGTTCTCGTAATTGTTGGATATGACTTAAAGCATAACCAAGCATGCATCACTATAGCTCTTGTCTCAAAGTAGGTGTACTGTCACCACCTGTCGCATCACGCCGTGACTTATTTGGAGTTTTTTGGTGCTTTTCTGTGTATAGTGTTTTACTTCTTGTCTTGCGCTCCTATTTTGGTGGCTTTTCCTGTTTTGTTGGTATTTTTCCGTAGCAGTTTTATGTCTTCCCCGCACCTGCTTTGTTTTGGCAATCAAGATTATTGAAGTTGTGCGGACGCTGTCGTTCTTTGTGGGGACGTTGTTGATTGTCATCTTCATTTCGGATGAACTTTGTGGATGCTGTCTCTGCTCCACGCGCTGCAGGTTTTTGCTGTCGTCCAGCATTCTGTTTTTGTTTACTTTGTAGCCAGTTCAGTTTTAGTTTTGATTGGCACAGCCTTCCCTAAGCTTCAATGCCTTTTCTTAGCGGCACTTGCCTTTTGTTTATATTTGGATTAAACATTAGACACTTTTTGACCGCTGTCGTCTGCATATTGTGATCACGACAAACTATGTTCCTGACATCTACGAAGCAATTACCTACTTGCTGCTACCTACTGATATGAAAGAGTATAATATGGTTACTCTGCCGAGCTTCAGACAGCACAGACACTCAACAACGGCGCAGTATTTGCGGACTGTAATTACTGGTTTGCAAAATAATATTTTAACCCAATTAGTTGAAATTGCCATCCGGGAGGAACTCAACGTAAAGCCGCTGCTCCTCCACATCGAGAGGAGCCAGATGAGGTGGTTCGGGCATCTGGTCAGGATGCCACCCGAACGCCTCCCTAGGGAGGTGTTTAGGGCACGTCCAACCGGTAGGAGGCCACGGGGAAGACCCAGGACACGTTGGGAAGACTATGTCTCCCGGCTGGCCTGGGAACGCCTCGGGATCCCCCGGGAAGAGCTAGACGAAGTGGCTGGAGATAGGGAAGTCTGGGCTTCCCTGCTTAGGCTGCTGCCCCCGCGACCCGACCTCGGATAAGCGGAAGATGATGGATGGATGGATGGATAGTTGAAATTGCATAATCTCCCACGGCACACCAGACTGTATTTCACAGTGCTTAAAAAACACTGATCCATGGATCTGTTGCCTGCTAGTTTAAACAACAAAATCCTTTAAATTATTTGCGATTTTTTAATCTGAAATCCGTAACTAAACAGCACTACTCTAAGCCACCTGGCTCCTTCCATACTGATCCTCCGTCTCTAGCATTTACAATATAACATCGACACAGTAAAACTGGTTCTACATTCTCCTGGTTCACATCCTACCTCAGCAACAGACTCCGATACATATCCAAAAACAATCCCGCACCATCCCAGTAACACATGGTGTCCCGCAAGGCTCAATGCTTGGTCCACTCATTTTTATTATCTGCCTTCTGCCCAATTGTAGCTGAGATAAATGGTAAATGGGTTATACTTATATGGCGCTTTTCTATCTTCAAGGTACTCAAAGTGCTTCGACACTACTTCCACATTCACCCATTCACACACACATTCACACACTGATGGCTGGAGCTGCCATGCAAGGCCCAAACCGCGACCCATTAGGAGCAAGGGTAAAGTGTCTTGCTCAAGGACACAACGGACGTGACGAGTTTGGTAGAAGGTGGGGATTGAACCAGGAAACCTCCGGTTGCTGGCACGGCCACTTTCTCGACTGCGCCACGCTCCGTGACCCCAAAAAAGGGACAAGCGGTAGAAAATGGGTTGATGGATACATGTTTCAACACACACCTGAACTTATCCACCAAAACAATCCCACCGGCCACAGCCTCCACCCTCACAAACGGCCTCTCTGCAATAAAATCATGAATGATCACCAATTTCCTTAAATTCAACTGCGGCAAAATGAAGAGATTATCATTGGTTCCAAATCTCTACAGCCCTCGAACCAGGACTTTACTCTCACTGATGATGGTTAATCAGTCACCTGGATTCATTTTTGACTCCGCCCTCTCTTTCAAACCACTAAAACACACCTCCTACACCTACGCACAAATCTGCGTTCAAAGTACTCCAGCTTATTAGTGATTCCCAAAGCCCAAAAAAAGTCTGCGGGCTATAGAGCGTTTTCCGTTCGGGCTCCAGTACTCTGGAATGCCCTCCCGGTAACAGTTTGAGATGCCACCTCAGTAGAAGCATTTAAGTCTCACCTTAAAACTCATTTGTATACTCTAGCCTTTAAATAGACTCCCTTTTTAGACCAGTTGATCTGCCGTTTCTTTTCTTTTTCCTCCTATGTCCCACTCTCCCTTGTGGAGGGAGTCCGGTCCGATCCGGTGGCCATGTACTGCTCGCCTGTGTATCGGCTGGGGACATCTCTGCGATGCTGATCCGCCTCCGCTTGGGATGGTTTCCTGCTGGCTCCGCTGTGAACGGGACTCTCGCTGCTGTGTTGGATCCGCTTTGGACTGGACTCTCGCGACTGTGTTGGATCCATTATAGATTGAACTCTCACAGTATCATGTTAGACCCCCTCGACATCCATTGCTTTCCTCCTCTCCAAGGTTCTCATAGTCATCATTGTCACCGACATCCCACTGGGTCATTATTGTCACCGATGTCCCACTGGGTGTGAGTTTTCCTTGCCCTTATGTGGGCCTACCGAGGATGTCGTGGTGGTTTGTGCAGCCCTTTGAGACACTAGTGATTTAGGGCTATATAAGTAAACATTGATTGATTGATTGATTGATTGAAATGTTTATCCATGTCTTCATTTCCTCCGAACTGGATTATTATAAGAGCTTCCTTTACACAATACAAAAACTCCATCATGTCCAGAACTAGTCTGCCCTGTTTCTTCACTGGCTCCCCACACAAAAAGTATATCCCCTTCAAGATCCTGATAATCACCCATAAATCCATAGACCACCTGGCTCGTCCATACCTCACTGACCTTCCAATGTTCTACCACCATCATCTGAGTCAAATCGTCTCACTGCCATCGCTAAATATAAGCACCATACCTTGAGCCTTAGTTTTCTTCACCCTCTGGAACTCTCCGCCCCAACACATCCGTATCTCTGACTCACTAAAACCATTCAAAAACAGGTAAAAACTTACCTCTTTAAGCTAGCTTTTAACCTGTTCATTTTTTTTTAAAGTGCCTTTTGAGTTTTGACGAAAGTGCTATATAAAAATATATTCTTCTTCTTATTATTATCTATCCATTTTCTACCGCTTGTCCCTTTTGGGGTCGCGGGGAGTTCCGGAGCCTATCTCAGCTGCATTATTATCCATCCATCCATCCATTTTCTACCGCTTATTCCCTTTCGGGGTCGCGGGGGGCGCTGGCGCCTATCTCAGCTACAATCGGGCGGAAGGCAGGGTACACCCTGGACAAGTCGCCACCTCATCACAGGGCCAACACAGATAGACAGACAACATTCACACACTAGGGACCATTTAGTGTTGCCAATCAACCTATCCCCAGGTGCATGTCTTTGGAAGTGGGAGGAAGCCGGAGTACCCGGAGGGAACCCACGCATTCACGGGGAGAACATGCAAACTCGAGCCTGGATTTGAACCCATGACTGCAGGAACTTCGTATTGTGAGGCAGACGCACTAACCCCTCTGCCACCGTGAAGCATTATTATTATTATTATTATTATTAGGTGGGGACGGTGTGGCGCGGTTGGAAAAGTGGCCCTGCCAGCAACCTGAGGGTTCCTGGTTCAATCACCACCTTCTACCAACCTTGTCTCGTCCGTTGTGTCCTTGACCAAGACACTTCACCCTTGCTCCTGATGGGTCGGGGTTAGGGCCTTGCATGGCAGCTCCCTCCATCAGTGTGTGAATGTGTGTGTGAATGGGTAAATGTGGAAGTAGTGTCAAAGCACTTTGAGAACCTTGAAGGTAGAAAAGCGCTATACAAGTACAACCCATAACCCATTACTGTGGTGAGGCTAATTCAATTATTTTATTAATTGAGTAATCTATCGATTAGTTTGTTCTAGTGTTGTCCATCCATCCATTTTCTACCGCTTATTCCCTTTTGGGGTCGCGGGGGGCGCTGGCGCCTATCTCAGCTACAATCTAGTGTTGTACCGATACCAATATGTTGTTACTGGTACCATGATTATTTTGATACTTTTCGGTAATTTTCTAAAAAAAAAGGGAAAATTGCATTATTGGCTTTATTTTAACAAATAATCTCAGGATACGTTAAACATATGTTTCTTATTGCAAGTTTGTCCTTAAATAATATAGCAAACATAATAGACAACTTGGCTTTAAGTAGTAAGTAAGCAAACAATTTTGTGTCATATGTCATTCTATTATTTTGTCAAAATTATTCAGGACAAGTGGTAGAAAATGAATTATTCTATTATTCTATCTACTTGTTCA
The DNA here is from genome assembly GCF_033978795.1 of Nerophis ophidion. Classification (NCBI taxonomy): domain Eukaryota; kingdom Metazoa; phylum Chordata; class Actinopteri; order Syngnathiformes; family Syngnathidae; genus Nerophis; species Nerophis ophidion. Next base: position 43,232,725 of record NC_084630.1, on the reverse strand, counting down.
CTTACTGTTAATATCTGCTTACTTTCACTTTTAACATGTTCTATCTAAACTGCTGTTAAAATGTAATAACCACTGACTCTACTGTTGTTTTGATACTTTACATCAGTTTTGGATGATGCCACCAATTTGGATATCAATTTGATACCAAGTTGTTACAGGATCATACATTGGTCATATTCAAAGTTCTCATGTGTCCAGGGACGTATTTCCTGAGTTTATAAACATAATATACATTTTTTAAAAACTAAAGATGTTTTTATGCCAAAAATATTGATGTAATCATAGTAGTATCGACTAGATATGCTCCTGTACTTGATATCATTACAGTGAATGATCCACCAATGGCGTTTGTTTACATTGGCATGTTGGTGGACTGGTACTTTTCAGAGGTGGTATAATTTATTAGTATCGCAGAACTATACTAATACCGGTATACCGTAGTATGTTCCATTAATCTTGCAATCATTTTATAGCCTCCAATGTGTGAACATTTAGGCAGCTAAATGTTCTGTAGATGACGGAAACAGTGGGAGGCAGTGTGCAGGTAAAAAGGTGTCTAATGCTTGAACCAAAAATAAACAAAAAGGTGAGTGCCCCCTAAGAAAAGGCATTGAGGCATAGGGAAGGCTATGCAGAACGAGATTAAAACTGAACTGGCTACAAAGTAAACAAAAACAGAATACTGGACGACAGCAAAGACTTACTGTGGAGCAAAAACGGCATCCACAAATTACATCCGAACATGACATGACAATCAACAATGTCCCCACAAAGAAGGATAAAAACAACTGAAATATTCTTGATTGCTAAAACAAAGTAGATGTGGGAAATATCGCTCAAAGGAAGACAAGAAACTGCTACAGGAAGATACCCCAAAATAAGAAAAAGCCACCAAAATAGGAGTGCAAGACAAGAACTAAAACATCCATCCATCCATCATCTTCCGCTTATCCGAGGTCGGGTCGCGGGGGCAGCAGCCTAAGCAGGGAAGCCCAGACTTCCCTCTCCCCAGCCACTTCGTCTAGCTCTTCCCGGGGGATCCCGAGGCGTTCCCAGGCCAGCCGGGAGACATAGTCTTCCCAACGTGTCCTGGGTCTTCCCCGTGGCCTCCTACCAGCTGGACGTGCCCTAAACACATCCCTAGGGAGGCGTTCGGGTGGCATCCTGACCAGATGCCCGAACCACCTCATCTGGCTCCTCTCCATGTGAAGGAGCAGCGGCTTTACTTTGAGTTCCTCCCGGATGGCAGAGCTTCTCACCCTATCTCTAAGGGAGAGACCCAAACTCATTTGGGCCGCTTGTACCCGTGATCTTATCCTTTCGGTCATGACCCAAAGCTCATGACCATAGGTGAGGATGGGAACGTAGATCGACCGGTAAATTGAGAGCTTTGCCTTCCGGCTCAGCTCCTTCTTCACCACAACGGATCGATACAACGTCCGCATTACTGAAGACGCCGCACCGATCCGCCTGTCGATCTCACGTTCCACTCTTCCCCCACTCGTGAGCAAGACTCCTAGGTACTTGAACTCCTCCACTTGGGGCAGGGTCTCCTCCCCAACCCTAGACTTATATTAATGCATGCTTGATTATGGTTTAAAGTCATATCCCACAATTGCGACAACGACTTTTTACTGTCAACTGAGTTTTGTTTTTTTAACGATTTCTGCTGGTGGTGTGCCTCCGCATTTTTTCAACGCAAAAAAATGTGCCTCGGCTCAAAAAAGGTTGAAAAAACACTGCTCTGAAACACAAACTCAGAAAAACTGCAACCCAATAATTGGAATCAAGCTGGAATGAAACTTGTGTGTTTACCTGGAAGACATATTCACCAGGGCGCACATCTGTGATGTCAATCCACTGGCAGTCAATGTCATGGCGGTACGTATCCCAGCAGCCAATTGAGATACCCTGTTGTCCCATGTTGTAGCAGGAATACCGTTTTTGGATACCTGGGAGGCAAAATGGTCAAATGAAAAGGGGACTTGACAAAAAGACGTCAAGTTAAGTGAGGCTGAAGCTAAATCTGGGACTGTAGTCACGCTTTGGATGTTATTGTTGAAGCTAATCACTGTTAATGCCTTTAAGACTATACGTTAACACAGGGGTCACCAACACGGTGCCCGCGGGCACCAGGTCGCCCGTAAGGACCAGATGAGTCGCCCGCTGGCCCGTTCTAAAAATAGCTCAAATAGCAGCACTTACCAGTGAGCTGCCTCTATTTTTTTTACATGTTATTTATTTACTAGCAAGCTGGTCCGACATTTTTAATTCTAAGAGAGACAAAACTCAAATAGAATTTGAAAATCCAAGAAAATATTTCAAGGACTTGGTCTTCACTTGTTTAAATAAATTAATTAATTTTTTTACTTTGCTTCTTATAACTTTCAGAATGACAATTTTAGAGACAAAATACAACCTTAAAAATGATATTAGGATTTTTAAACACATATACCTTTTTACCTTTTAAATTCCTTCCTCTTCTTTCCTGACAATTTAAATCAATGTTCAAGTATTTTTTTTTATTATTGTAAGGAATAATAAATACATTTTAATTTAATTCTTTATTTTGTAAGGGACGGCGTGGCGCAGTGGAAGAGTGGCCGTGCGCAACCCGAGGGTCCCTGGTTCAATTCCAACCTCGTCATGTCCGTTGTGTCCTGAGCAAGACACTTCACCCTTGCTCCTGATGGGTGCTGGTTGGCGCCTTGCATGGCAGCTCCCTCCATCAGTGTGTGAATGGGTAAATGTGGAAGTAGTGTCAAAGCGCTTTGAGTACCTTGAAGGTAGAAAAGCGCTATACAAGTACAACCCATTTATTTATTTATTTTAGCTTCTGTTTTTTCGACAAAGAATATTTGTGAAATATTTCTTCAAACTTATCATGATTAAAACAAAAAAAAAATATTCTGGCAAATCTAGAAAATCTGTAGAATCAAATTTAAATCTTATTTCAAAGTCTTTTGAATTTCTTTAAAAATTTTTGTTCTGGAAAATCTAGAAGAAATAATGATTTGTCTTTGTTAGAAATATAGCTTGGTCCAATTTGTTATAAAAAAAAAAGTGCAGATTGGATTTTAACCTATTTAAAACATGTCATCAAAATTCTAAAATTAAAGTTAATCAGGAAAAATGACTAATGATGTTCCCAAAAAATATTTGATGAATTTTTTCAAAAATATTTTAATTAGCTAGTTTTTCCCTTCATTTTTTTCGGTTGAATTTTGACTTTTAAAGAGTCGAAATTGAAGATGAACTATGTTTCAAAATGAAATTTTTTATTTTTTGTGTGTTTTCTCCTCTTTTAAACCGTTCAATTAAGTGTTTTTTTCATCACTTATTCTCTACAAAAAACCTTCCGTAAAAGGAAAAAAAATGTACGACGGAATGACAGACATAATACCCATTTTTTATACATATAAATATATATTTATTTATAAAAGGTAAATTGAGCAAATTGGCTATTTCTGGCAATTTATTTAAGTGTGTATCAAACTGGTAGCCCTTGGCATTTATCAGTACCCAAGAAGTAGCTCTTGCTTTCAAAAAGGTTGGTGACCCCTGCGTTAACACAATGATTATACGGTAATGGTTTGAAAAAAAATAGTGAGTCTGACCATCAGGGCAGTAGGTGTCCTCCAGACAGAAGCTGGCTTTGTGACCTTCAGCCACCCTGGTGCCATTGAGAGTCAGAAGGTCGTAGTGAGTAAACACCTCGATGCTGTGGTAGTGCCTGAGAGATGGGACAGGGGTCAAAAAGATGGACGGAGCAAGTTGATATATGATATGATATACTTTTCTATATTAACCAGCATTATGATAACATCCGTTGTCTTTCTTTTATACTTTGCTTTAACATTACACGGTTCATTTCGTCATTAAAATAACGTCCCATAAATCGTCTTGTGTACGTGCAAAAGCGTTACACAACACAACGTGTTGTTTGTTCTGTCTGCCGCTCTCATTATAGAAGCATTCCCAGAAGAAGCGCTAGGAATAGTGGGGGAACAAAAACCAATGTGGGGAAGTAGTGATTGAGGCTGGAAGAAACTGTTGAGCTCTGCCTTTTTTTGTTTTAGTACACAAAACCACAACAGCTGAGTTAGGAAGGGAGGCCGGTCTTAGACATTGTTACTCAATGTCAACATTGTGCTTATTGCGTAAAATGAAAGATAATCTATTTTATTCATAAAGATGGCACTGCATGGTTTTTTTCTTCTTACGGGGTCAAGATTGTGTCTGGAAACTGCTTTAAAGCATGAGATGAAGAGTTTTTTTCTGCCTCCAAGTCTTATACCGTTAAACAACATTGAGCGAGATCATTTCGCCCAGGAAATATCAATCAATCATGAATCAATGTTTATTTATCTGGCCCTAAAACACACGGGACTCAAAGGGCTGCAGAAGCCACAATGACAACGTCGGTTCAGATCCCACATAAGGGCAAGGAAAAACTCACAACTCAGTGGGATGTCAATGAGAATGAGTACTAGAAACCTTGGAGAGGACCGCAGATGTGGGTGAAAACCCCCCCACCCCCCACTTCCCCCAGCCCCTAGGGTAGACCTGAGGCAATGGACGTCGAGTGGGTTGAGCATAATATTGTAAAAGTCCAGTCCATAGTGGATTTAACATAATAGTGAGAGTCTAGTCCAATGGTTCCCAAACTTTTACAGGCTGGCGCCCCCTTGGCTCCCCAGTGAATTCCTAGCGCCCCCCCCCTGCTGCAATTTGAAAAGAGAAAGGTTAAACACAAATGTGTATTTCACAAATAAAACCCAATTTAGTAAACCAATGTATTTTTTAGCAGTTTTAACTGTTTCAGCAACATAGAATGGTAAATAAACATTCCACCAGTAACCTTCATTGTCTCACACTTAATATTAATGGGATGGATGTGCTTGGTGCAGGGACATAAGCTTCTCAACATCAGGCTGGAACTCACTAAGAAGAAGTCGTAGATCCCCGCGGATCTACGACGGATCTGACTGGGCCAGAGCGGCGTGTGGTAACCGGACCCTGATGCGTCGTCCACTGACTCGTCCTGCTGCACGTGTTGTGTACAAATCGTCAAACAAACGTTCGAACTTCGACTTCGGACTGCCGCCCCCCTACCGCCCCCTTCTTCCTCACCGCCCCCCCAGATCTTTCCACCGCCCCCCTGGGTACCGCCCACTTTGGGAACCACTGGTCTAGTCCATAGTAGGGCCAGCAGGAGACCACCCCATATAGTACATAAGTGCATGATAAAATTGCGACCTGTAGACTGATTTAATCGCATATCTTATTTTTTAGTAAATACAATTTAAAAGTATTCATATTATAAAAAAAAACAACTTCTTTGAACACTAGAAAAAGAGCTTTGTAGTCATTCACTCAGCCCTGTTAGTCAACTTTGGCTTGTTAAAAATGAAATAAAGTTTCCTGAAAGGGACCAATGTACATTTAGAGTAATTCAATATGTCTATTGTCATGTTTTAAATTGCCATAAGTCAGAAATGTAAAGTATATATTCATGTTCTCATTCAACCAGGTCATTTTATTCTGAGGCCATTCAATCGATCGCAAGTGGACTGTTTTGGTTTGTCTTGGAAGACATTCTGCCACAAGAGGAAACGCCACACGACGTTTCACAACAATAGGGCGGAACAATCCTCGCTCGGCCAAACTCTCCGTGTGTTGGAGTATATAAATAGTTGAGGTTTTGGCACCAGTTGCTGGCAAAGATCTCACCAATCTAACGCTTAGACTCGGGCTGACCAATCGAAGTCTAAGAGCATGGACTGATGAAGCCTACTTGGATGAGAGGCAGAACGTCTTGCAAGACGAACCAAGCAGTCCAGTTGCGATCGACTGAATGCCCTGAGGACAGAAGTGTACGTTTATTTTGAGAGTTACAAGAAGCAAATGCCACTAATTGGAATTGCCTTTTTGCTTCTGGTGTCTTGATACTTGACTTCAACAGTTTAGTGTCATGCTGTGCATGGACTTCCACTTGACTGTACAATCTACCTGTGACACTGATGCCATATCCAGTTCTCCCTGGTAGCTTTGGGTTGAAAATCAGCTCGGCCCAAGTTCATAATACGGGAGGAGAACCTCAGCAGGCGTCGGTGTCCGTAAGGCCAGTTCATCCTGGCAGCGGAAGAGGAGAGACAGTTCTCCTCATTGGCACATGTCAGCAGGTGTAAGGGCCTGTCTTCCAGGTAAGCTGACTCCTGGACAAGCTGGGCATCCACGACCAGGTCAGGAGCAGCTGTCAGGGTACACAGGGGGGAGTTTACGTCACAGTGAGTACAAAGCAAATACACAAAACAGTTTTTTTGCTTACTCTCCACGCAAGTGACTCCTGCGGATCTCCCGTCGCCACCTCTGGGACAGTAGACGTGTGCGTTTTTGCGACATTGTTGGATGGACAACTCGGAGCCCGTACAGTGACTTCCACTCAGAACCACATCACGGGCGTCACTGGAGCTCGTCCAGTACCAAGTCTCCTGCACACACAGACCAGCAAAGGAAAAAACCATGAAGTACGAGAAGACTTTTTATACAACTATCAGTACATATTACCACATTTTCCACGCTGTTTAAAAAGCCCCCTGAACACACCCACTCTGCCCTCTCTGTGCAGAGCTCTATTTTCAGCTCCTTTTCCTTGAGAATTTCTACCGATTTCTCTTTGCCTCACTTTTCCTCTTTTATTTTCAGAATGCTGGAAGTGGACCTCTGAGCAGCCTATAATTACCTCTGGCCTTGGTAATAACACAGCACAGATACACAAACAGCTGCCCAAAGAGAGAAACGTTGAATTACACAGGACAGACGCCAAGAAAGGGAGTGACACTGAGAGTGATATAAGATATATTGATTGATCACCTGGTGAGCTCTCGAAGCGAAACCCAAGCCAAGTTGCCGACACACCACCATGGCCTCGTTGATGCCCCAGTTCTCGCTGCAGATCGAGCCCCAGCGCCTCACTCCACCGACGTCCATCAGCACCTCTACACGACCCTCGCCTCGGTCTCGGCCTCCTGCTAGTCTTACCTGAAGGAGAACGATTGAACATGTGAGGGATCAAAGAACACCGCCGTAGAGCAAAGGTGTTAAAGCGGATGTGTCTCGCTCACTGTGGTCTGTGTGCCCGTGTTGGGGACGTTGCAGCGGACACCTGCGTCCTGGGTGTGCTTAATGGTGTACAGGGGCACCGCTTTGGAAGGACAGTCTAGAATGGACCTCTCACTGCCTGTGCACTGCACGGTGTTCATGTGGATGGGACCGGAACCTAGGGTCAGAGTTGGAAAATTTTCAATGGGAATTGTGTAAATCTACCAAGAAAAAATGGGATCCTGCACAATTTGTGGTTAGTCTCTTACAGATAAGACATCATGACGACAGCGTAAGTCACACTTCCTTACATACCAGGCTAGTTATGAAGCATTGATGAGAAAAGGTAGAAAGGGGAGACTATTAGCAGAACAAACCCTGGTGGTGACCAGTTGTATTACCTTATCCTTTCGAGATGTTGTTTTTTAACAGTTTCGCATCCATTTGTATCCACCTCTCCACTCTGACTTCAGCGGGGACTGCTGTGCTAGGCTGCCCAGAACCTGACCGGACGTGATGTAGGGCTCAAGGAAGCACATGCTCGGAGTGATATAGGCTTTTATGTCTCCAAAACATACCAAAAAGTCTCTGGATTAGTCGCCAGTCATTTTTGGGGAATAAAAAGTCACTAAGAGGAGTTGGAAAGTCGACAGATTTAGTGAAAAAGTCGCCCAAGTTGGTGTGTGAGAGCCCCCTGATTGAAAGCGACAGACGAAAAAAACCATGCCAATTTACCGAGTTCATTTTCATTTATCGTTTCATCGATACCAGTACCGTCGCCCCCTGAACTAGCTCAAGTGTCGCATCTCAACCAGGATGGTACATTCATATCCACTGTGGCCAAAATGTGCCGAGAATTTGGAGGTTATACCAGGAGACAGGCTAGTACAAAGTAGCCGTAATGGGGAACTTCCTCTAACATGGCTGGTGAGTTAATGGCTAGGGACTGCAAATCTCTCTATGAGATAACCATAGGTTTCCTGACTACTGACCCAACTCTCTCCTTTGAGGCACACATTAAAAGCGTTACTAAAACGGCCTTCTTTCATCTCCGCAATATCGCTAAAATTCGCTCCATTCTGTCCACTAAAGACGCTGAGATCATTATCCATGCGTTTGTTACGTCTCGTCTCGATTACTGTAACGTATTATTTTCGGGTCTCCCCATGTCTAGCATTAAAAGATTACAGTTGGTACAAAATGCGGCTGCTAGACTTTTGACAAGAACAAGAAGGTTTGATCACATTATGCCTGTACTGTATATACCTTTATATACATATATACATACATATATACCTATACTGTATATACCTTTATATACATATATACATACATATATACCTATACTGTATATACCTTTATATACATATATACATACATATATACCTGTACTGTATATACCTTTATATACATACATATATACCTATACTGTATATACCTTTATATACATATATACATACATATATACCTATACTGTATATACCTTTATATACATATATACATACATATATACCTATACTGGCTCACCTGCACTGGCTTCCTGTGCACTTAAGATGTGACTTTAAGGTTTTACTACTTACGTATAAAATACTACACGGTCTAGCTCCATCCTATCTTGCCGATTGTATTGTACCATATGTCCCGGCAAGAAATCTGCGTTCAAAGGACTCCGGCTTATTAGTGATTCCCAAAGCCCAAAAAAAGTCTGCGGGCTGTAGAGCTTTTTCATTTCGGGCTCCAGTACTCTGGAATGCCCTCCCGGTAACAGTTCGAGATGCTACCTCAGTAGAAGCATTTAAGTCTCACCTTAAAACTCATTTGTATACTCTAGCCTTTAAATAGACTCCCTTTTTAGACCAGTTGATCTGCCGTTTCTTTTCTTTTTCTTCTATGTCCCACTCTCCTTTGTGGAGGGAGTCCGGTCCGATCCGGTGGCCATGTACTGCTCGCCTGTGTATCGGCTGGGGACATCTCTGCGCTGCTGATCCGCCTCCGCTTGGGATGGTTTCCTGCTGGCTCCGCTATGAACGGGACTCTCGCTGCTGTGTTGGATCCACTTTGGACTGGACTCTCGCGACTGTGTTGGATCCATTATGGATTGATCTTTCACAGTATCATGTTCTCATATGTTCTCATAGTCATCAGTATCATCAGTATCACAGTATCATGTTCTCATAGTCATCATTGTCACCGACGTCCCACTGGGTCATTATCGTCACCGGTGTCCCACTGGGTGTGAGTTTTCCTTGTCCTTATGTGGGCCTACCGAGGATGTCGTGGTGGTTTGTGCAGCCCTTTGAGACACTAGTGATTTAGGGCTATATAAGTAAACATTGATTGATTGATTGACTGTTAGGTCCAAGGATGAGATCCTCGACTGCTGGTGCAGTAAGCCCTGGGTTCTTTCTCTCGCATGCCAGAATAATGATGCTAGAATATGTTCTTAGTTCCTAAATGACAAACACCATGATGCCATTGACTAACCCAAGAGTTCCCCAAAATATGTCCTCCAGGAAATCAAGCAATGTTGCATTCACTCTGTTCAGGAGCTATCTGATAGAGAGGGTAAAGGAGAGACAAGAGATAATATCGATATTCTTCTTGTCGCATGCCCAGACATTATAAAAAGTGCAGATGAAGGCCATTCTGTACACATTATGAACCACATTGGGACTTATCTCAAGGAAAACATTGGCTCAACACGTGATGGGTTCCCCTTGTTCTTTAAGCAGCATTTGTACACTTATGGATTATTCTTCATATTTGTTGCTCTGGATGTTGTCAGACTGGTTGAGGCCTCTCTTCAACATTGAGTCGAAGTCGTTAATAGTACATTTTTCAAAAAGGGTGTGTTCCAACTACAAAGGGATCACACCCTTTAGCCTCCCGGGGTGAGTACATTCTAGAATGCTGGAGAAAAGTGTACAACTGTCAGCGGAACTTTGGCTACAAAAGGTGCAATGCAGTTTTCGTCCTGGTTATGGAACGCTCGATCAACTCTACACCCTTGCAAGGGTACATGCAAATCTGATCAATCAATCAATCAATGTTTATTTATATAGCCCCAAATCACAAATGTCTCAAAGGACTGCACAAATCATTACGACTACAACATCCTCGGAAGAACCCACAAAAGGGCAAGGAAAACTCACACCCAGTGGGCAGGGAGAATTCACATCCAGTGGGACGCCAGTGACAATGCTGACTATGAGAAACCTTGGAGAGGACCTTAGATGTGGGCAACCCCCCTTCTCTAGGGGACCGAAAGCAATGGATGTCGAGCGGGTCTAACATGATACTGTGAAAGTTCAATCCATAGTGGCTCCAAGACAGCAGTGAGAGTCCCGTCCACAGGAAACCATCTCAAGCGGATCAGCAGCGTAGAGGTGATCCACATGATCTTTCTGGACATTTGTTTGTGTTCCTCGTGGTGACCAGTCGCGGTTTTTCCGGGATTATTGAGTTTGTGGCATGCTGATATGTGCCATTTGTTCCCAACAGTAGCAGGAGCCTGGTTTATATTGTCAACAGTAGGTTGAACCTGTTCACAGTGATTGTTGGCCTCTGCCAAGGATGCCCTTTGTCAGTGGTTCCTAATGAGAAAGTTTCTAGGCACAGCCAAGGCATTTAGAGCGTCCAATTTGGGGGCCTTAGGATCTCATCTCTGTTCTTTGCAGATGATGTGGTCTCATCAAGCTGTATTCTTAAGTGTATTGGGGCTGTAAACAGCTGAGTGTAAAGCTTCCGGGATGGGACTCTGCACCTCCAAATCTGAGTCTATGGTTCTCAGCTGGTAAAAGGTCAATTGCACCCTTCGGTTTGGTAATAAAGTCTTGTCCCAGGAGTGAGGGAAGGCTCAGGTGAGATAGACAAATTGGTGCAGGTCATGGTAGGAAAGAGCTGAGCGAACGCAAAGCTCTCGATTAAGCAGTCCATCTACGTTTCTATTGGATCACCTATGGTCACAAGCTTTGAGTAGTGACCGAAAGAGCAAGATAGTTGCGGCAGAACGTTGATGGATGGATATGTTCCTCAGCAAAACAACATTAATAATAGTAAAAACAGTTTATGAAGATTACATTAATGGTGTTTTTCCACCCCATACAACCTTACCTGCACCAGAGATCATGTTGTAAAACTCACACTGCCAACCAAGTTATATTCAAAAAGACAAAAACTGTGCAGAGTTGTAGTTTGTTTTAAACGCACGACAACATTCACGGACCTCTGATGTGGCTCACACTCAGTTGGAAAGCTTTTTATCCCAATGACTGCACACTGTCCAGCTCACCACATCCAAAAAAACCTTTGAACTTGTGCAACTCTGTGAAGGTGTATGAGGCCAAAGCTTTATTAGGCCCTGTATTTTTACACTCAAATAGCCACTGATGTCATCAAGTCTGAAGTTAGGTCACTTTTTTTTCTTAATGCACCACCCATGAGCTGTCACAGGACTCCAGAAAGGCCCAGGCCGCCCTCCTGTGTTTGTGCAACCTCGTTAAACGGGCCTGAACTTTGTCGAAAAAAACATTAAAACCCGCAAAGCTCCACTCTGACATTTACCGTAGTCGTTATTTCGACATGACATCAGCCCAGCACCTACTGTTATAGAACTCATAAAGGTTTCCAGGAATTGTCTTAATCGAGGCAAGTTGGAGAGTAGAAAATCGCTCATGCTCGGCTCTAATTCGGGCAGAAAGATAATGGCAGGAAATGATCGTAATTAGAGAATTACCGCCGACGTACGCGGGGAGAAACGGACAATAGCTGTCAAGGTAGTGAGTGTATTGCTTGGAAAATTATTGTTGTTGTTTTTAGAAAATTGCGCGTGATTGTGTTCCACTCGAATAATACGCATTCAACCATCAGCTTCTCAGATGCTTTGGTTCCACGGTAAGCTTGTTTATTTGTCCGCCCGTTTGGAAGCTCAATTTCAGACACGTCGGTGTTTAGTCTGAGCCTGTTCTCATGAGAATTTAGTAGGATGTCACACCAAAAGTAATGAACTGTAATTAGTAGAAAACCAACATCCATCCATCCATCCATCATCTTCCGCTTATCCGAGGTCGGGTCGCGGGGGCAACAGCCTAAGCAGGGAAACCCAGACTTCCCTCTCCCAAGCCACTTCGTCTAGCTCTTCCCGGGGGATCCCGAGGCGTTCCCAGGCCAGCCGGGAGACATAGTCTTCCCAACGTGTCCTGGGTCTTCCCCGTGGCCTCCTACCGGTTGGACGTGCCCTAAACACCTCCCTAGGGAGGCGTTCGGGTAGCATCCTGACCAGATGCCCGAACCACCTCATCTGGCTCCTCTCCATGTGAAGGAGCAGCGGCTTTACTTTGAGTTCCTCCCGGATGGCAGAGCTTCTCACCCTATCTCTAAGGGAGAGACCCGCCACACGGCGGAGGAAACTCATTTCGGCCGCTTGTACCCGTGATCTTATCCTTTCGGTCATGACCCAAAGCTCATGACCATAGGTGAGGATGGGAACGTAGATCGACCGGTAAATTGAGAGCTTTGCCTTCCGGCTCAGCTCCTTCTTCACCACAACGGATCGATACAACGTCCGCATTACTGAAGACGCCGCACCGATCCGTCTGTCGATCTCACGATCCACTCTTCCCCCACTCGTGAACAAGACTCCTAGGTACTTGAACTCCTCCACTTGGGGCAGGGTCTCCTCCCCAACCCGGAGATGGCACTCCACCCTTTTCCGGGCGAGAACCATGGACTCGGACTTGGAGGTGCTGATTCTCATTCCGGTCGCTTCACACTCGGCTGCGAACCGATCCAGCGAGAACTGAAGATCCCGGCCAGATGAAGCCATCAGGACCACATCATCTGCAAAAAGCAGAGACCTAAAAAGCAAAAAGCAAAACTCGAATAATACGCATTCAACCATCAGCTTCTCAGATGCTTTGGTTCCACGGTAAGCTTGTTTATTTGTCCGCCCGTTTGGAAGCTCAATTTCAGACACATCGGTGTTTAGTCTGAGCCTGTTCTCATGAGAATTTAGTAGGATGTCACACCAAAAGTAATGAACTGTAATTAGTAGAAAACCAACATATTCTGGGGTTTCTCGCCTCTTTTTTTCTCTTTACATTAATGAATGAAAATAGTATGCCCTAAACCTAACGCCCTAACCATAACCGCTTTGAAATGATAGATGACAATTTTATGTGTGTGTGTGTGTGTGTGTGTGTGTGTGTGTGTGTGTGCTCATGCAAGCACAGCGACAGTCGAGGCTTTGTGGATACAAGAGGTGTGTCAGAAAAGTTCCAGTACTGTAGATTGTATTCCTCCATGTCGAGAGACCTTGTCCACTACGAGGTCTTGCTACAGACAATCAACCAAATGCTTTGATGAGCACGCGAGAAGAGGTGAGAGTTGTGGCAGAACTACATGTGGCTGCTTCACCAAAGTAATTATTGGTGGAGAAGAACATCGCTGTGCTGGAGCAACCGCCCTCCATGTGATTTGTTCACCTTTCCCAAACGCAAGGGGGTCCATCCAAGGCACCCGTTTTAAAGGCGTGGACCGACATGGAGATGGCCGTGGCGACTGAGGTGCGGAGGAACCCGTGAGAATCCTTCGAGGAGAGCATGAAGGCCTGGCGGAGAAGCCTGGGAAAGAGCTTTAGACTCTTAAGGGATTAGTGTAATTCTCAGACTAAATCCACCAACACCAACGCGCAGCACGCTGAAGAAGCCCAGATGCGACCGCCCTTGGAGACGAAAGTGAAAGCGAAAATGAGGCAAAGAATAATCGCTGGACACCATTCTGCTGCCCAAGAATGTACAACAATTCCCCTCAACAAAAGAAGAGAAATACACCTTTAGAGGAAAATGTAATTTAAAACTTTTGTATGCTAGTACAACCTACTCAGTGGCCTAGTGGTTAGAGTGTCCGCCCTGAGAACGATAGGTTGTGAGTTCAAACCCCGGCCGAGTCATACCAAAGACTATCGAAATGGGAGCAATTACCTCCCTGTTTTGAACTCAGCATCAATGGTTGGAATTGGGGATTCCATCCATCCATTTCCTACCGCTTATTCCCTTTTGGAGTCGCAGGGGGCGCTGGCGCCTATCTCATCTACAATCGGGCGGAAGGCGGGGTACACCCTGGACAAGTCGCCATCTCATCGCAGGGCCGACACAGATAGACAGACAACATTCACACACTAGGGACAATTTAGTATTGTGTTAGCTACAATCGGGCGGAAGGCGGGGTACACCCTGGACAAGTCACCACCTCATCACAGGGCCAACATAGATAGACAGACAACATTCACACTCACATTCAAACACTAGGGCCAATTTAGTATTGTGTTAGCTACAATCGGGCGGAAGGCGGGGTACACCCTGGACAAGTCGCCACCTCATCGCAGGGCCGACACAGATAGACAGACAACATTCACACACTGGGGACCATTTAGTGTTGCCAATCAACCTATCCCCAGGTCCATGTCTTTGGAAGTGGGAGGAAGCCGGAGTACCCGGAGGGAACCCACGCAGTCACGGGGAGGACATGCAAACTCCACACAGAAAGATCCCGAGCCTGGATTTGAACCCAGGACTGCAGGACCTTCGTATTGTGAGGCAGACGCACTAACCCCTCTGCCACCGTGAAGTCCTGGAATTGGGGATTAAGTCACCTGGAATTGGGGATTAAGTCACCTGGAATTGGGGATTAAGTCACCAAAATGATTCCCGGGCGCGACTACAGCTGCTGCTCACTGCTCCCCTCACCTCCCAGGGAGTGAACAAGGGGATGGGTGAAATGCAGAGGACAGATTTCACCACACCCAGTGTGTGTGTGTGTGACTATCATTGGTACTTTAACTTTAACTTAACACTCAAAACCTTTAGGATATCAGTATGTGGAATTCAATTATGGAATGGATGAACCAAAGAAATCAAACAAAGCACCAAAATGATTCACTTTAAGAGACAGTTCAAACTACAAGTGTTCACAAAGTACACGGAAAATTCCGATGAACATGTTGAACCCCTTTTTAATTTTTTTTTAGATAAAGATTACTTATGTATTTAACATTTGTTTACTCAATATGGTATATTCCATTCATTTTCTACCGCTTGTACCTTCTGGGGTCGCTGGAGCCTATCTCAGCTGCATTCGGGCGGAAGGCAGGGTACACCCCGGACAAGCCGCCACCTCATCGCAGGGCCACCACAAATAGACAGGTATATTATTTATTTATTATGTATTTATTCACTGTTCTATTACAGAGAACACGGAAATGGAATAAAATTGCTATGGTATGAAAAGAGGTAGGATTAAATAAGATCAGCTTCTTCCAACTCCTTTTCGGACGTGCTGTAATGACACAACTGGAAATATGTGATGCATTACATTCTATCGTATGCATGTTCCGAACTAACTGAAACTGAAACTGAACTGAAAAGATGTATTCGGACAATTTTTGTACCAAACAAAATGTATTCATATATAAGGTCTGTGCTTATTTTTATCGGCAGGAGCGCTCTGTATAAATGAGACCAAGTTTGTGACACTAGTCCTGGAACTTTTCTGACATAACTCAAAATGTCATTATCGACAGAATATTGTTTTACATAATCATGTTTGTGAAAAAACTCCAAAACTGCAAATGACTTCGATAGGAATGCTTTGCTTCTTGGTTTTTACAGATTAAATAATGACATTGCAGAACAGTGGTTGAGTGGTTAGGGTGGAAAAGACAAAGGAAAATAGTTTTTGGCTTTGAATGTTTGCTTCTTTATAGAGTTTGCATGTTCTCCGTCTTTTAGAACATTGACAATGTTTGTCTCATTGACTGGTGACCAGTCTGGGTGTTCCCTGCTTCTCACCCAAAGTCGTCTGGTAGAGCTTTGTAACCAAAGCCTTCTAGCAATGTGAGCGTGCTGCTTTTCATTTCACGTATTTTACAGACCACAGTATATGTTAGAATAAATATATATAAGTTATCACAAAACTTTGTGTTGCCATGAGTCCCCAGCGAGAGGACAAAAAAAAGCAGTCTTTGATCCTACCAATCAAAAGGCTTGTAAAACTCCACTGCGTAGGATGGGAAGGATCATCTGATTCTTTAATGTATTTTAATCAGCAGAAAGAGATTGTCTTGACCTGAGAACTACAAATCGGAGAGGAAGCAGGACCAGACTCCCCTGCAGGATATCTTTTTTTAAAAAACTATTTTACAACCTTTTCTTTGAACTGTTTTGTAACCAAAGACAGTGGCTATTTACGATCCACTCCCGTAGAAACAGCTGTTGCCATGTAATCAGGGAAAGTCCAAATAAAAGAGGAGGTGTACAATCTTACGTCAGAGCGTGGTGAGACTGTACAAAGAGTACAGTCCAGACGTCTCTCCTCAATTGAGCCAAATTTAATTCTGTCTGTTTAATTTCTTGCTTCTTGTCTTGTTTAATAGATGTCATCAGTGTTTGAACCTGACAGTATAAGTCGCTCCTTTTTTCCCACGCTTTGAAAACAGCGGCTTATAAAGCGGTGCGTATAGTTCATAGATTTCTCTCTGTTAACAAGCATAATGTTTTGTGTTCAACAAATATTTTTCATATTACACCGAAAGAGACACTAAAAAAAGGTGTTTTATTTGTATTATAGTGCAATATTTTGGACGGGTTAACTCACTGCAGGTGCTGCAAGTTGAAAATGTATTTCCCGTTTCGTTTCATCTACTATTTGTCCATAGCGTTTTTGCTCGATAGGATTCTTCATTCATCACTCCAAGCAACATTTGTAACTTTTACAATATAACTAAAACTATTCACACTTACTAAACCGTTCCATCTGTGATATCTGTAGGAGTGTTTTCATGCATATTTATACCTACTGTTGTAATGTAAACAAGCTAGCATCATTAGCATTAGCAAATATGCTAACATGTCTACAAATGTCTTTATTAGCATTATTAACTCGGGAATGGCAATCTTTTTCTATTGTCTAAGTTTAATAAATTCACCAAAACGTCACAGTGGAGTTATTGAGTCTTATTGAGTCAATCACGATGACTTCTGTTTTGTCTGATCCGCTGTTTTACTGCCGTGTGACTGGCATCGATTGAAAACAATTAAGGTATGTAAATAAATATTTATAAAATCTTTCGTACATGGTATACATCTACGGCAGGGGTGTCAAACGTATGGCCCGACGGCCGGATCAGGCCTGCAAACAGGTTTTATTTGGCCAGTGGGATCAGTTTGCCAAGTATAAACTGCTGTTCTAAATGTGTCCACTGGATGTCGCAATAGCAATTCTTTGTATCTTTGTAGATGATGCTACATATGTACAAAATAAACCACATGATATTAGTACATCAGTCGAGGAAAATGAGCAAACTACATAAATAACATACTGTGTTTTGATTTTAATATTTTTTTGGTCGCCTGTATCGGTTGGGGACATCTCTACGCTGCTGATCCGCTTGAGATGGTTTCCTGTGGACGGGACTCTCGCTGCTGTCTTGGATCCGCTTTGAACTGAACTCTCGCGGCTGTGTTGGAGCCACTATGGATTGAACTTTCACAGTATCATGTTAGACCCGCTCCACATCCATTGCTTTCGGTCTCCTAGAGGCGGGGGGGTTGCCCACATCTGAGGTCCTCTCCAAGGTTTCTCATAGTCAGCATTGTCACTGGCGTCCCACTGGATGTGAATTCTCCCTGCCCACTGGGTGTGAGTTTTCCTTGCCCTTTTGTGGGTTCTTCCGAGGATGTTGTAGTCGTAATGATTTGTGCAGTCCTTTGAGACATTTGTGATTTGGGGCTATATAAATAAACATTGATTGATTGATTGATGGGCTTCACGGTGGAAGAGGGGTTAGTGCGTCTGCCTCACAATACGAAGTTCCTGCAGTCCTGGGTTCAAATCCAGGCTCGGGATCTTTCTGTGTGGAGTTTGCATGTTCTCCCCGTGAATGCGTGGGTTCCCTCCGGGTACTCCGGCTTCCTCCCACCTCCAAAGACATGCACCTGGGGATAGGTTGATTGGCAACACTAAATTGGCCCTAGTGTGTGAATGTGAGTGTGAATGTTGTCTGTCTATCTGTGTTGGCCCTGCGATGAGGTGGCGACTTGTCCAGGGTGTACCCTGCCTTCCGCCCGATTGTAGCTGAGATAGGCGCCAGCGCCCCCCGCGACCCCGAAAGGGAATACGCGGTAGAAAATGGATGGATGGATGGATGATTGATTGATTGGTAGATTGAAAATTAACATTAATGAGTTGACTGTTCAGAAAATCTAAATAGTGAAAAATGTTATTAACCAAAACATGTAGGTGTAAAAAAAACAACAACAACAATATGATTTTTACAATTTCAAAATGCAATTGTTCTATTTTTAAACAAAGAAAACAATCCGAAGTTATCTTTATTTTTAAGTTATCGTGCCGTGATTTTACGAGTCCGGTCCACTTGGGAGTATATTTTTCTCCATCTGGCCCCCGATCTGAAATGAGTTTGACACCCCTGATCTACGGCTTATAGTCTAGTACGGCTATTACTATGAAAAAATATTTATTTCTTCTACAATTTGCTGGGTGCGGCTTAAAAACACCGATGCGCTCCGTAGCCCGGAAAATACGGCATGTATGTGTTTTCCTCACCCTGTCCCATATGAGCCCCGGTCAAGGCCTCCTTTGCCGATCCATAGCCCAGCTCTCTGCAGACCACGTTGGCGTCAGCGATGTCCCACAGGTGGTCTGCGATGGTGCCCCATTTCCCTTCCTTCAGGACCTCCACGCGACCCTCCCCAACGCGGGGCCCCGCCTTGAGACGCACGTTGGTCTGGAAGGAAGAGAAGTAGGTTGAGTTGTTGTTTTGAAGCAGGCTCTGTTATTCCAGGTGACCATTAATGACTTGGTTTGCGATCTTGAGTAATCATTTCATTTTGTCGCATTGCAGTCTGGTTAACCGACATTTTTAGAACTTATAACCATTTTGCAAAGACAGAATGCGGTAATAATTTGAGTGTTGTGACCAATCTGTACAAAATA
Organism: Nerophis ophidion; assembly: GCF_033978795.1. NCBI lineage: Eukaryota > Metazoa > Chordata > Actinopteri > Syngnathiformes > Syngnathidae > Nerophis > Nerophis ophidion. Next base: position 43,213,609 of record NC_084630.1, on the reverse strand, counting down.
CAACCATCTTGTTAAGAATTGCTCCAGGAGCTCCTCACTGACCGACACAGACGGGGGCGCACGTCCTCTGGCGTTACGTGCAAACTGGGGACCGGGGACGCAGCGCACGACGGCGTGCATGCCCCCGCTGCAGGGACCCTCCCTCCTGGGCAGGGACAGTTGGGTCGGGCACTGGGCCAGGGAGACCTCCCCACCCCGACACTGCACCTTCTCCACCCAGTATCCTTTCTTAGTGATCTGTGTCCGCAGTCTGCACGGAAAGAGAAGATTGTTTCAGAAGTAAAGTGAAGGGATGCATGGATGCCATGCTCTCAGGAGCTGAAGTTACCTGGATGAAGGATCGGCTATTTTGGAGTCCCACAGTTTCCTGAAAGACAACAGCGATTACTGGATGGTAACAAAACTTTCAGCAAATCAGATCAAATAACCGCTAAAGAAACTTCACGGTGGCAGAGGGGTTAGAGCGTCTGCCTCACAATACGAAGTTCCTGCAGTCCTGGGTTCAAATCCAGGCTCGGGATCTTTCTGTGTGGAGTTTGCATGTTCTCCCCGTGAATGCGTGGGTTCCCTCCGGGTACTCCGGCTTCCTCCCAACTCCAAAGACATGCACCTGGGGATAGGTTGATTGGCAACACTAAATGTTCCCTAGTGTGTGAATGTTGTCTGTCTATCTGTGTTGGCCCTGCGATGAGGTGGCGACTTGTCCAGGGTGTACCCTGCCTTCCGCCCGATTGTAGCTGAGATAGGCGCCAGCGCCCCCCGCGACCCCGAAAGGGAATAAGCGGTAGAAAATGGATGGATGGATGGAAACTCTCCATCATTTTTGCCATAGCCAGACATTTTTTTCCCATTCAGTGGCCAATGTTTCTGTGGTAACCATTTTTCTGTTCTGCATATCCATCCATGCATTTTCTACCGCTTGTCCCTCTTGGGGTCGCTGGAGCCTATCTCAGCTGCATTCGGACGGAAGGCGGGGTACACCCTGGACAAGTCGCCACCTCATCGCAGGGCCAACACAGATAGACAGACAACATTCACACTCACATTCACACACTAGGGACCATTTAGTGTTGCCAATCAACCTATCCCCAGGTGCATGTCTTTGGAGGTGGGAGGAAGCCGGAGTACCCGGAGGGAACCCACGCAGTCACGGGGAGAACATGCAAACTCCACACAGAAAGATCCCAAGCCCGGGATTGAACCCAGGACTACACAGGACCTTTGTATTGTGAGGCAGATGCACCCACCACTCTTCCACCGTGCTGCCCAGTTCTGCATATCCATCCATTTTCTACCGCTTATTCCCTTTGGGGTTGCGGGGAGCGCTGGTGCCTATCTCAGCTACAATCGGACGGAAGGCGGGGTACACCCTGGACAAGTCGGCACCTCATCACAGGGCCAACACAGATAGACAGACAACATTCACACACTAGGGACCATTTAGTGTTGCCAATCAACCTATCCCCAGGTGAATGTCTTTGGAGGTGGGAGGAAGCCGGAGTACCCGGAGGGAACCCACGCAGTCACGGGGAGAACATGCAAACTCCACACAGAAAGATCCCGAGCCTGGATTTGAACCCAGGACTGCAGGACCTTCATATTGTGAGGCAGACGCACTAACCCCTCTTACACTGTGCTGCCCAGTTCTGCATATATTAGTTAAATTAATTATTTGTTGCTTTATGAATACTTGGGCCTACTGCGCTTTGGTGTTGGTCATTGTGGTGGTCTCTACGACTAAATTGTCTTTTTGAGAGCTTCAACATCCATCTATACATTTTCTACCGCTTATTCCCTTTCGGGGTCGCGGGGGGCGCTGGCGCCTATGTCAGCTGCATTCGGACGGAAGGCGGGGTACACCCTGGACAAGTCGCCACCTCATCGCAGGGCCAACACAGACAACATTCACACTCACATTCACACACTAGGGACCATTTAGTGTTGCCAATCAACCTATCCCCAGGTGCATGTCTTTGGAAGTGGGAGGAAGCCGGAGTACCCTGAGGGAACCCACGCAGTCACGGGGAGAACATGCAAACTCCACACAGAAAGATCCCGAGCCCGGGATTGAACTCAGGATTACACAGGACCTTTGTATTGTGAGGCAGATGCACCAACCACTCTTACACTGTGCTGCCCAGTTCTGCATATATTAGTTAAATTAATTATTTGTTGCTTTATGAATACTTGGGCCTACTGCGCTTTGGTGTTGGTCATTGTGGTGGTGTTTGATGAACACTTGGGCCTACTGTTAAGTTAAAGTACCAATGATAGTCACACACACACTACGTGTGGCGAAATTATTCTCTGCATTTGACCCATCGCCGTTGATCACCCCCTGGGAGGTGAGGGGAGCAGTGAGCAGCAGCGGTGGCCATGCCCGGGATTCATTTTTGGTGATTCAACCCCCAATTGCAACCCTTGATGCTGAGTGCCAAGCAGGGAGGTAATGGGTCCCGTTTTTACAGTCTCAGGGCGGACACTCTATGTTGGTCATTGTGGTGGTGTTTGATGGACACTTGGGCCTACTGTGCTACTGCACTTTGGTGTAGGTCAAAATGGTTTTGGTTGCCATTTCTGTGTTATTTATATTTCTCTGGTACTGCATGTAATAAGTTGAATTATTTATCTCTTGAATTAGAAAGTAATTTACATTCTGTGAAAGCAAACGGGCGCACAGGTGAAACTGATTGGACAAATGTCGGGTTGAGGGACTGGCGGTGAAAATATTTTTTTACCACTTCTTACGCAACACTTGAGCCTTAGTTTTGTTTATAGCTTTGTATGCAGTTAAAGTTGTTTTTGTTTACCTTGGATGGACTGTTGGAAAGACAACCCATTTTTTTTTGCAAATAAAGCTATTTTTGGAGAGACTTAAGTTGTAGTCTGAAGTGCGTATGAAAGTGCACGTCCTGTCCTGGCTTCGGCACGGTCTTTGGTTAAGAACTTGGAAAGCTTAGAAAGGCCGATACAGTCTCAGTATTTGTCTACTCAGTAATTTGTGTCTGGACTAGGATATGTGCAGTTTTCATGCGGCATGAATAGGATATCTCGGAACACAAATAGAGGAAAATTGCATCATGACCACACTTACATTTACCTCAACATTTACATGGATTTTTACAAGAACTATTTACCACATTGTGGTCACGCCAGGCTTGTGCAAAATTCTGAATTTGGAATTTGTTTTTAATGAGTGTGAAGAATCCACATTTTTATCATGTTGCTTTGGAATTTATATCATGAAACGTGGAATCAAACATATTTCAATTCAGAAAAATTTTCCCACAATATTCCATAATTTGCAAATTACAATATCAATAACTTTGTTTTATGCCTAAGAAATTGACTAAAATAATGCAAAGTAACAATACCCATGACTTTTAGTTTCATACCAACAAAGTTTGCTAAAATGTTAGCAAGATAGCGCCAAGTAATAATACACACAACTTTTAATTTTACACCTCTAAAATTAGCAAAAATTTTAGCGTGCTGCCATACTGATAGCCTAGCAAGATAGGACCAAGTAACAATATCCATGACTTTTAGTTTCATACCGACACAGTTTGCTAAAATATTACCATTAGCATGTTAGCAAGAGCTCACCAAGTAATAATACAATTGACTTTTAATTTTACACCTATAAAATTAGCAACAATTTTAGCGTGCTAACACAACGATAGCCCAGCAAGTTAACACCATGTAACAATATTATGACTTTTATTTTCATACCTACACAGTTTGCTAAAATACTACCATTAGCATTTTAGCAAGATACCACCACCTAATAATACACATGGCTATTAATTTTACAACTATAAAATTGGCAAACATTTTAGGGTGCTAACACAACGATAGCCTAGCAAGATAGGACCAAGTAACAATATCCATGACTTTTATTTTCATACCGACACAGTTTGCTAAAATATTACCTTTAACATGTTAGCAAGATCTCACCAAGTAATAATACAATTGATATTTAATTTTACACCTATAAAATTGGCAAAAATTTTATTCTGCTAACACAACGATAGCCCAGCAAGTTAACACCATGTAACAATATCATGACTTTTATTTTCATACCTACACAGTTTGCTAAAATATTACCATTAGCATGTTAGCAAGATAGCACCAAGTAATAATACACATGGCTATTAATTTTACAACTATAAAATTGGCAAACGTTTTAGGGTGCTAACACAACGATAGCCAAGCAAGATAGCACCAAGTAACAATATCCATGACTTTTATTTTCATACCGACACAGTTTGCTAAAATATTACCATTAACATGTTAGCAAGATCTCACCAAGTAATAATACAATTGATATTTAATTTTACACCTATAAAATTGGCTAAAATTTTAGCCTGCTAACACAACGATAGCCCAGCAAGTTAACACCATGTAACAATATCATGACTTTTATTTTCATACCTACACAGTTTGCTAAAATATTACCATTAACATGTTAGCAAGATCTCACCAAGTAATAATACAATTGATATTTAATTTTACACCTATAAAATTGGCTAAAATTTTAGCCTGCTAACACAACGATAGCCCAGCAAGTTAACACCATGTAACAATATCATGACTTTTATTTTCATACCTACACAGTTTGCTAAAATACTACCATTAGCATTTTAGCAAGATACCACCACCTAATAATACACATGGCTATTAATTTTACAACCATAAAATTGGCGAACATTTTAGGGTGCTAACACAACGATAGCCTAGCAAGATAGGACCAAGTAACAATATCCATGACTTTTATTTTCATACCGACACAGTTTGCTAAAATATTACCATTAACATGTTAGCAAGATCTCACCAAGTAATAATACAATTGATATTTAATTTTACACCTATAAAATTGGCTAAAATTTTAGCCTGCTAACACAACGATAGCCCATCAAGTTAACACCATCTAACAATATCATGACTTTTATTTTCATACCTACACAGTTTGCTAAAATATTACCATTAGCATGTTAGCAAGATACATCCAAGTAATAATACACATGGCTATTAATTTTACAACTATAAAATTGGCAAACATTTTAGCGTGCTAACACAACGATAGCCAAGCAAGATAGGACCAAGTAACAATATCCATGACTTTTATTTTCATACCGACACAGTTTGCTAAAATATTACCATTAACATGTTAGCAAGATCTCACCAAGTAATAATACAATTGATATTTAATTTTACACCTATAAAATTGGCTAAAATTTTAGCCTGCTAACACAACGATAGCCCAGCAAGTTAACACCATGTAACAATATCATGACTTTTATTTTCATACCTACACAGTTTGCTAAAATATTACCATTAGCATTTTAGCAAGATAGCACCAAGTAATAATACACATGGCTATTAATTTTACACCTATAAAATTGGCAAACATTTTAGGGTGCTAACACAACGATAGCCAAGCAAGATAGCACCAAGTAACAATATCCATGACTTTTATTTTCATACCGACACAGTTTGCTAAAATATTACCATTAACATGTTAGCAAGATCTCACCAAGTAATAATACAATGGATATTTAATTTTACACCTATAAAATTGGCTAAAATTTTAGCCTGCTAACACAATGATAGCCCAGCAAGTTAACACCATGTAACAATATCATGATTTTTTATTTTCATACCTACACAGTTTGCTAAAATATTACCATTAGCATTTTAGCAAGATATCACCAAGTAATAATACAATTGACTTTTGATTTTACAACTATAAAATTGGCCAACATTTTAGGGTGCTAACACAACAATAGCCAAGCAAGATAGCACCAAGTAACAATATCCATGACTTTTAGTTTCATACCGACACAGTTTGCTAAAATATTACCATTAGCATGTTAGCAAGATCTCACCAAGTAATAATACAATTGATATTTAATTTTACACCTATAAAATTGGCTAAAATTTTAGCCTGCTAACACAATGATAGCCCAGCAAGTTAACACCATGTAACAATATCATGACTTTTATTTTCATACCTACACAGTTTGCTAAAATATTACCATTAGCATTTTAGCAAGATAGCACCAAGTAATAATACACATGGCTATTAATTTTACACCTATAAAATTGGCAAACATTTTAGGGTGCTAACACAACGATAGCCAAGCAAGATAGCACCAAGTAACAATATCCATGGCTTTTAGTTTCATACCGACACAGTTTACTAAAATATTACCATTAGCATGTTAGCAAGAGCTCACCAAGTAATAATACAATTGACTTTTAATTTTACACCTATAAAATTGGCTAAAATTTTAGTGTGCTAACACAACGATAGTTCAGCAAGATAGCACCAAGTAACAATATCCATGACTTTTAGTTTCATACCTACACAGTTTACTAAAATATTACCATTAGCATTTTAGCAACATAGCACCAAGTAATAATACAGATGACTTTTAATTTTACACAGATAAAACAATGGAAAATTTTAGCCTGCTTTAAAGATAGCGGCAATCAATGACTTTTAGTTGTTTATATTTTTTTGCACGCACATGGTCCACGCCAGCACCACAACTTAAAAGTGTTGGTAAAAAAGGAGTGTTGAAGAGGAATAAAGTTTGACGGAGCACAGGGAGTCTGCAAGATGTCATGTAGTCCCACACACTAACGCATGCAGCAGTGTGACCACAAGCAGGTGTGAGGAGACACGCACACAGGGGTGTGCTCTGCATGCACAGGTGGTCACCTGCACTCGCAGAGTCACTATGCAGATGTAAATACTGGGACACCTCAAGAGAGGGATGGAAAGTGAGGGTTCCTAAATAAAGAACGGCAAGGATGCAGATGCCAGCGTGACACGGGTTCTGTGCAGTGTTCTGCAGAAGTCCTGTTATTGATTCAGGCTTCTTGTAATATGGACTGATCATACGTCCTCTTTTCCCCGGACATGTCCTCTTTTGTGGGGCTGTCCGGGTGGGGTTTCTTAAATGCCTCAAATGTCCAGCATTTTGAGTTGGGGTTGCATGTATTCTCAATGTACGTTCAGGGTTAAGAAGGGGTTAAAAACCAAACAAATTGTGAGGGAGGGTCAGAGACCGAGAGAGCTCGAGAGTTATGATAAATGCATGCGTCGCCAGGCTATACTTCTTAGTGAAGTGAATTATATTTATTTGCGCTTTTCTCTAGTGACTCAAAGCGCTTTTGCATAGTAAAAGCCAATATTTAAGTTACATTTAAAGCAGTGTGGGTGGGTAAAGTGTTTCACCAGAGGACACAACGGAAGTGACTAGGATGGCAGGAGCGGGAATCGAACCTGGAACCCTCAAGTTGCTGGCACGACCACTCTACCAACCGAGCTAATCGATAGATTTATCAGATTTAATTTTTTATTATCTATAGCAGTGGTGTCAAAAATGTGCCCCAGAGGCCATTTGCGGCCCACAGCTAATGTTTTAAAGGCCCACGGCACGTTCTAAAAGTCCTATTAAAAAAAAAAAAAAAACATAACAAAAGTGAAATAAAAAAGCTAAAAAGGTGAAATGTCATTTAGAAAAAGTTGCAATGTTGACTAATAAAACAAAGCTGTTTTTTTCCCCCATTTCAAACTGTCATTGCTCAAAACATAATATTGAATCAAAATCAAGGTTAGGAATTATTGGCCTATCCAAGGTTTCAATTACGTCACATGAAATATTCCACTTTGAAAAATATTTTTTGGGTAGAAGATTTTGCATAATTTGTTTGTTTACCATGAAAGGGCAGAAAACGAACAAACAAAAACATTTTGAAATGAGGGATAGATCTGAAGTGGATGTAGAGTCCGGAGATTTAAGCGTTAAATATAAAATGTATGTATGTATGTATGTATGTATGTTTGTATGTATGTATGTATGTATGTATGTTTGTATGTATGTATGTATGTATGTATGTCCTGGCACACCATTATTATCATTTCATGACCCAAGCAAAACACTTTTTACACTTTTATACTGAAATAGATACACCTACAACTTATTAAATGAAAATATAGAAAAAAAATACAGGCAGCGGTAAAGTTTAGATTCATAAAAGGAAAGAAGAAATTGAATGAATGTTTATAAATGAATTCATTTACATATGTATACATTTTTATTTTTATTTATTTTATTTTTATTTTTTGTTTTTAAAGAATTAAGTAACGTTTATGACAACCTTTTTCCAAAACACAAAATATAATGTGAGATATAACAGGCCAATGCGTACGTTTATCATTTGTTTTCAAAACGCTTACAAAAAAGTGGGACCCGAAAAATTTACTGTGGGACCCCATTTTTATGACTTGATGGGGTCTTTGGGACCCTATTTTGAAAATTCCTAGCACCAACACTGCTGTCAACAGAGGAGAAAAAAATGCTTTATTTATTTATTTTCCTTGCACTTTTGTGGGTTCTTCCGAGGATGTTGTAGTCGTAATGATTTGTGCAGTCCTTTGAGACATTTGTGATTTGGGGCTATATAAATAAACATTGATTGATTGATGGAGTTCAATGCAATAACAGACAGACAGGGCTTTGCTGCCCCTAACACACACACACACGCACGCGCACACACACGCACGCACACACACAGCAAAATGAGCTAACGTTACGCTAAAAGCTAACTAGCCTTCACCTAAAGCCAGGACTGCGAGTGAGCTGAGCTTCAGTTTAAGTTTCTAGAAGGTCAACGGGCTCGTAGTGATGTTAGTAATAGTTATGACTGGGAAGTGTTTAGTATAATTTGGGTAGAGTGCGCTGCTCCCCCGCTATTCTCATATCTGCTCGACGCTAAAGCATTGACAACATGCGTTCTGAATACGCACTGCTGATTGGCTTTGCATGTAACCAATCAGATGGTCGTGTGGGCGGGACAATGCTTCCTGCTGAGACAGAGGCAGAAAGCAGAGCAGCTTGTGAAGACTTCTGCTTACAAACTCATTCGGTACGCCCACGTGCCGAACCGAAACGGCTCAATACAAATACATACCGTTACACCCCTAAGTAATACATCCATTATTTTAGGCATCCAGTAATTTATTTATTATTTTATTAATCCAGTAATCTATTATTTAAATGATCACTAATGCTCTACTGAGGATGTCCTTGTGGTTTGTGCAGCCCTTTGAGACACTAGTGATTTAGGGCTTTATAAATAATCATTGATTGATTGATTGATGAAATAAATATATTATTTATAAAGCAAGTTCGAGTATCATTGGCAAATTTTCACCTAGTCCCGGCCTTGGCGTGCATATATGTGTCCTCTTTTTGGGATTTCAGAATATGGGCAGCCTATGTAAAAACGTATTTTTCATCCGACTAGAAGAGAAAAAAAAAAAAAAAAAAAGTTTAAAAAAAAAAACGCGATTGCATTGGGACAGATTCAGATGTTTTTAGACACATTTACTAGGATAATTCTGGGAAATCCCTTATCTTTCTATTGTGTTGCTAGTGTTTTAGTGAGTTTAACAGTACCTGATAGTCGGAGGGGTGTCTCTTGACGCTAATGTCTCAGGGAAGTCAACGGCAGCTTTATGGACGGCGCAAGCTCATCTGATCTTCGGTAAGAGGCGACTTTTTACCACAATTTTCTCACCGAAAACTGCCGGTTGACATGTAGTCGTGATCCATGTTCGCTAGGAAAGTTTCACCTCCGGGAATTTTAAACAAGGAATCACCGTGTGTTTGTGTGGCTAAAGGCTAAAAGCTTCCCAACTCCGTCTTTCTACTGTGACTTCTCCAATATTAATTAATAACGTGTTATTTTCGGGTCTCCCCATGTCTAGCATTAAAAGATTACAGTTGGTACAAAATGCGGCTGCTAGACTTTTGACAAGAACAAGAAAGTTTGATCACATTACACCTGTACTGTATATACCTATATATACATACATATATACCTATACTGTATATACCTTTATATACATATATACATACGTATATACCTATACTGTATATACCTTTATATACATATATACATACATATATTCCTATACTGTATATACCTTTATATACATATATACATACATATATACCTGTACTGTATATACCTTTATATACATATATACATACATATATACCTGTACTGGCTCACCTGCACTGGCTTCCTGTGCACTTAAGATGTGACTTTAAGGTTTTACTACTTACGTATAAAATACTACACGGTCTAGCTCCATCCTATCTTGCCGATTGTATTGTACCATATGTCCTGGCAAGAAATCTGCGTTCAAAAGACTCCGGCTTATTAGTGATTCCTAGAGCCCAAAAAAAGTCTGCGGGCTATAGAGCGTTTTCCGTTCGGGCTCCAGTACTCTGGAATGCCCTCCCGGTAACAGTTCGAGATGCTACCTCAGTAGAAGCATTTAAGTCTCACCTTAAAACTCATCTGTATACTCTAGCCTTTAAATAGACCTCCTTTTTAGACCAGTTGATCTGCCGCTTCTTTTCTTTCTCCTATGTCCCCCCCTCCCTTGTGGAGGGGGTCCGGTCCGATGACCATGGATGAAGTACTGGCTGTCCAGAGTCGAGACCCAGGATGGACCGCTCGTCGGGACCCAGGATGGACCGCTCGCCTGTATCGGTTGGAGACATCTCTACGCTGCTGATCCGCTTGAGATGGTTTCCTGTGGACGGGACTCTCGCTGCTGTCTTGGATCCGCTTTGAACTGAACTCTCGCAGCTGTGTTGGAGCCACTATGGATTGAACTTTCACAGTATCATGTTAGACCCGCTCGACATCCATTGCTTTCGGTCCCCTAGAGGGGGGGGGGGTTGCCCACATCTGAGGTCCTCTCCAAGGTTTCTCATAGTCAGCATTGTCACTGGCGTCCCACTGGATGTGAATTCTCCCTGCCCACTGGGTGTGAGTTTTCCTTGCCCTTTTGTGGGTTCTTCCGAGGATGTCGTAGTCGTAATGATTTGTGCAGTCCTTCGAGACATTTGTGATTTGGGGCTATATAAATAAACATTGATTGATTGATTGATTGATAATTGAACAAATAGCAAAAGATTCAGCAACACAGATGTCCAGAATACCGTGTGATTATGCGGTTAAAGCAGACGACTTTTAGCGTACACGTCATCATTACGCGACGTTTTCAAGAAGAAACTCCCGGGAAATTAAAAATTGCAATTTAGTAAACTAAAGCGGCCGTATTGGCATGTGTTGCAATGTTAATATTTCATCATTGATATATAAACTATCAGACTGCGTGGTCGCTAGTAGTGGCTTTCAGTAGGCCTTTAATAGAATATGAGTTTCACAATTTTTTAAATTTGAACTACTGACATGCACCTGGGGATAGGCCCCTCCCACTTCCAAAGACATGCACCTGGGGATAGGTTGATTGGCAACACTAAATGGTCCCTAGTGTGTGAATGTTGTCTGTCTATATGTGTTGGCCCTGCGATGAGGTGGCGACTTGTCCAGGGTGTACCCCGCCTTCCGCCCGATTGTAGCTGAGATAGGCGCCGGCGCCCCCCGCCACCCCAAAAGGGAATAAGCGGTAGAAAATGGATGGATGGAGACGAATGAAGAAGTTTCATAACTGGTCAGTGAGGCAAAAAGGACAGTAAGTGGAGACTTAGATCACAGGGTTTTGCAGGGTGAGGTTAGAGAGGCGTGTGACGCGTATAATTGCCTGCTGGGCTTGATCGTGTCTGCTGTGCGGTGGAGCAGGAGCATGTTGGTTCACACACAGCAGACATGGAAATATGCACGTACAAATCCACTGTTCCTCCCCGCTCGCCGCCTCTATAAAAGGCATTTAAAGCGCAAAGTGACATGGTTACCCAGCGTCATGCCTGAAAACACCAGGCTGGTGATGTAAGACTATCAGCTTTAATAGGCATCGGCCAACCTCAGAAAAAGGATGCTGCTCGGGGCTTAAGGCATGTTGCTTGTGGAGATGTTAGTCAGGACGATGAGGAAGTCAATGCGTTGAACTGGTTGTTGCTGTAGATGCGAACATATCTTTGTTCCTAGATAAGAGTACATGAAGCTACTTGAACACTGCAAGTAGTCAGTGTTTAAAAACAAGAAAAAAATTAGGGGTATTTTATTTCTCCTACCAGCTGGACGTGCCCTAAACACCTCCCTAGGGAGGCGTTCGGGTGGCATCCTGACCAGATGCCCGAACCACCTCATCTGGCTCCTCTCCATGTGGAGGAGCAGCGGCTTTACGTTGAGTTCCTCCCGGATGGCAGAGCTTCTCACCCTATCTCTAAGGGAGAGACCCAAACTCATTTGGGCCGCTTGTACCCGTGATCTTATCCTTTCGGTCATGACCCAAAGCTCATGACCATAGGTGAGGATGGGAACGTAGATCGACCGGTAAATTGAGAGCTTTGCCTTCCGGCTCAGCTCCTTCTTCACCACAACGGATCGGTACAACGTCCGCATTACTGAAGACGCCGCACCGATCCGCCTGTCCATCTCACCTTCCACTCTTCCCCCACTCGTGAACAAGACTCCTAGGTACTTGAACTCCTCCACTTGGGGCAGGGTCTCCTCCCCAACCCGGAGATGGCACTCCACCCTTTTCCGGGCGAGAACCATGGACTCGGACTTGGAGGTGCTGATTCTCATTCCGGTCGCTTCACACTCGGCTGCGAACCGATCCAGCGAGAGCTGAAGATCCCGGTCAGATGAAGCCATCAGGACTACATCATCTGCAAAAAGCAGAGACCTAATCCCGTGGCCACCAAACCGGATCCCCTCAACGCCTTGGCTACGCCTAGAAATTCTGTCCATAAAAGTTATGAACAGAATCGGTGACAAAGGACAGCCAAGACTATGTCTCCCAGCTGGCCTGGGAACGCCTCGGGATCCCCCGGGAAGAGCTAGACGAAGTGGCTGGGGAGAGGGAAGTCTGGGTTTCCCTGCTTAGGCTGTTGTCCCCGCGACCCGACCTCGGATAAGCGGAAGATGATGGATGGATGGATGGATGGTATTTTATTTGAACGAAGCAAAATTATCTGCCAATAGAACAAAAAAATTCGGCTTGTCAAGACTTTCCAAAACACGTAAAATTAGCTAACATCAATGAACCCAAAAATACCTTAAAATAAGTAAATTCTCACTAATAACACATGCACCTTTCTTGGTAGAAAAAAAAAGACAACTTTTTGATCAATATGTTGAAAAATATCCTGAAGTAAAAGCTAGTGCCATTATCTTAACATAATCATGATTTTTTTTTCATGCTTGAAGTAAGAAATGATTACTTTAAAAAAGTAGTTTTATACTTGTGAGTGTTGATGACACAGCTTTGCATCAGTTGATATTCTAGTTTCTGCGATGAGGTGGCGACTTGTCCAGGGTGTACCCCGCCTTCCGCCCGATTGTAGCTGAGATAAGCCCCATGGATTGATTGATTGATACTTTTATTAGTAGATTGCACAGTTCAGTAGTGAAGTGTGAAGTGAATTATATTTATATAGCGCTTTTCTCAAGTGACTCAAAGCGCTTTACATAGTGAAACCCAATATCTAAGTTACATTCAAACCAGTGTGGGTGGCACTGGGAGCAGGTGGGTAAAGTGTCTTGCCCAAGGACACAACGGCACTAACTAGGACGGCACAAGCGGGAATCGAACCTGCAACCCTCAAGTTGCTGGCACGGCCGCTCTACCAACCGAGCTATGCCGCCCCACAGTACATATTCCTTACAATTGACCACTAAATGGTAACACCCCAATAAGTTTTTCAACTTGTTTAAGTCGGGGTCCACGTTAATCAATTCCTGGTAAAAGCCCCCCGCGACCCCAAAGGGAATCAGCGGTGGAAATGGATGGATCGGTGCGGCGTCTTCAGTAATGCGGACGTTGTACCGATCCGTTGTGGTGAAGAAGGAGCTGAGCCGGAAGGCAAAGCTCTCAATTTACCGGTCGATCTACGTTCCCATCCTCACCTATGGTCATGAGCTTTGGGTCATGACCGAAAGGATAAGATCACGGGTACAAGCGGCCCAAATGAGTTTGGGTCTCTCCCTTAGAGATAGGGTGAGAAGCTCTGCCATCCGGGAGGAACTCAAAGTAAAGCCGCTGCTCCTCCACATCGAGAGGAGCCAGATGAGGTGGTTCGGGCATCTGGTCAGGATGCCACCCGAACGCCTCCCTAGGGATGTGTTTAGGACACATCCAACCGGTAGGAGGCCACGGGGAAGACCCAGGACACGTTGGGAAGACTATGTCTCCCGGCTGGCCTGGGAACGCCTCGGGATCCCCCGGGAAGAGCTAGACGAAGTGGCTGGGGAGAGGGAAGTCTGGGTTTCCCTGCTTAGGCTGTTGTCCCCGCGACCCGACCTCGGACGGATGGATGAGCTTTTAGCTGACATTCTTTTGTTTACGTTAGTATATTAATTAAAACAAGTGTCACGTAGTAGTTACTATAGCCACACAAGGCGCCTACTCTGCTCCCCGTGCTGGGATTCACCAGTTTTAAAAAGTCAACTTGATGCAGGTTTTTTTTTTTTTTTTTCTGTGCAAGCCTAACCACCACAATCCCAAAACCAAATTGGAAAGAGTCGCTCAGCGTCAACAGAAGAGATAGCCTGTCATTAAGTTGTGTTCGCGGAACAGCCTCCAGAGTGGAACAATTGGCTACGTCAAGTGGCGGCAGGTCTGACTGACGCGACACAGAGAGGCTGTGTTGGCACCTAGCGTAATTGCTGCGGAAGTTTCTGGAAAAGATGTACAGAGGGGCCAAACAGATTGAGGTAACGTAACGAAAGGTATGTCATGACACCTTGTGTACGCGTTTCAACGTTGCAAGACATGTAAGAGCCACCGAACAACCACATAGTGCTGACCCAGCAGCCAGAATGTTCCTTTGAGAAGTGGGGTCAGCAACCCGTGGCTCTTGAGCAGCATGCGACTCTTTAGCGCCGCCCTGGTGGCTCCCTGGACCTCTTTCAGAGATGAGTGAAAATGGAAAAAGATGAAGACAATTTTTTTGTTTTGTTTGAACATATTCTCTGTAGGAGAACAAACATGACACAAACACTTCCTAATTCTTAAAAATGGCACCGTTTATGTATCACATGCTTCACTGATGGGAGTGTTTGGCAAGCACCGTTTTGTCCTACTCAATTCAGCGATCCTTGAACTCATCACACTTTGTTTACAACTTTCTCCGATGCTGCCACAGAAAGACGTGTTTTCAATCAATCAATCAATGTTTACTTATATAGCCCTAAATCACTAGTGTCTCAAAGGGCTGCACAAACCACTACGACATCCCCGGTAGGCCGGTGACAATAATGACCCAGTGGGACGTCGGTGACAATGATGACAATGAGAACCTTGGAGAGGAGGAAAGCAATGGATGTCGAGCGGGTCTAACATGATACTGTGAAAGTTCAATCCACAATGGATCCAACACAGTCGCGAGAGTCCAGTCCAAAGCGGATCCAACACAGCAGCGAGAGTCCCGTTCATAGCGGAGCCAGCAGGAAACCATCCCAAGCGGAGGCGGATCAGCAGCGCAGAGATGTCCCCAGCCGATACACAGGCAAGCAGTACATGGCCACCGGATGCCACTCCTTCGTCTTTTTTGTCCACCAAATGTTTCATGCTGTGCGTGAATGCACAAGTGCGCTCATCAAGCATATTTGGTGAAACCATGACTGCAAGCTAATCGATGCTAACATGCTATTTAGGCTAGCTGTATGTACATATTGCATCATCATGCCCCGTTTAAAGGTATATTTGAGCTCATTTAATTTCCTTTACTTTTATCCTCTGTGTATTTAATTTGACTCATGACACATTATCTTTATGTAATTTTGGCTGCATTTCTCATAGTTGTTTGTGCGCCGTGTTGTTCCAGACCACAGCAAACGTTACCCAGCTGCTTGCAAAGATTGTAATAAATCCATTAGAAGACAGCCTGCCGTTTCCTTAAACTTGGACACACACATCTATAACTTTGGCCATCAAAAGGCAGTCATTTCCAGGAGTTATCTCACCCTTTGAGAAGCCTCCATTTTACTAATGATTTCCAATGTTGCAAAAATGTGTAGAATAAAAATTCAAATACAACATTTCTGTCAATGAAGATTTGCGTCAGCCTTTGATAGTAGGCTAAGATAGCAAATATAGACACTTACATCATGTGTTGCCTTCATTATAAGGCTTTTCATCAATCAATCAATCAATCAATGTTTATTTATATAGCCCCAAATCACAAATGTCTCAAAGGACTGCACAAATCATTACGACTACAACATCCTCGGAAGAACCCACAAAAGGGCAAGGAAAACTCACACCCAGTGGGCAGGGAGAATTCACATCCAGTGGGACGCCAGTGACAATGCTGACTATGAGAAACCTTGGAGAGGACCTCAGATGTGGGCAACCCCCCCCCTCTAGGGGACCGAAAGCAATGGATGCCGAGCGGGTCTAACATGATACTGTGAAAGTTCAATCCATAGTGGCTCCAAGACAGCAGTGAGAGTCCCGTCCACAGGAAACCATCTCAAGCGGATCAGCAGCGTAGAGATGTCCCCAACCGATACAGGCGAGCGGTCCATCCTGGGTCCCGAGGAGCGGTCCATCCTGGGTCTCGACTCTGGACAGTCAGTACTTCATCCATGGTCATCGGACCGGACCCCCTCCACAAGGGAGGGGGGGACATAGGAGAAAGAAAAGAAGCGGCAGATCAACTGGTCTAAAAAGGAGGTCTATTTAAAGGCTAGAGTATACAGATGAGTTTTAAGATGAGACGTTACCCAACTCATTAATTTTTTGGGGGTTCTAATATGGCTCTTTCAACATTTTGGGTTGCCGACAGAAGAGCTCTTGGTTAAAGGTTCTTTCAGACTCCAATTAAAGCTCAAACACAAATGGGCATGTCATAAAAATATTTTAAAAATTATTGATGAGACATTCTTGTCTGGAAGCTCATCAGGAAGTTGTGATGTCACGATTGTACCAACTCACGCAAATTATGCATGGCTCCGCAACTCTCAAAAACGGTCATTTTCGCCAGTCAGCTTTTTCCTTGAGCATCACACACATCGACTGTCTATTCAAAATTAAGCATTATTTCATGTGTAGACAATTAGTCACAGTAACATGTAACAATAATTAAAATATTTAAACGGCACAATGTCGTCCTGCATACCTCAGACCTACTTCATCTTCCTGTCTATGGCGCTAAGCTATATTTAGTTGATATATATTTATATGTATTTAACTAGTGTGGTATCTGTTAACACAGGAAAGTACATGTTATGTCAGAAATTTAGGCCCACTTGTTGGTAAGTAGTGACATTTATTAAAATAAATGTACATCATGGTTACAACCACATTAGAGGTCAACCACTCTCACTTAGAGACGGAGAGACTGTAGGAAAAGAGATGCCTAGAAACCAGGAGCCCCACCGAAGAAGGAAAGATCTTAGAGAGCTTTTGTCAGTTGTTTGACATGTGAGATGACACTGGCTGCTGCGAGCTCATTATTGAGAAAAAAATCGCTGACAGGACGAGAGAAACACTTTTTATTTCAACAGACTCTTGGGCCGTACCTGCTGTCAAAACTCTAAAGACCGACTGCACAGTTCCGGTTTTCACCATAAAAGACCTGCTTCATCCTGCCTGTGCTAACAAAATAAGAGTCTCAGAAAGCTAGCAAGCTACGGCGTTTGATGCCAATGTATTTCTCCCCCGCCCTCAGCGACCGCTCCCTCTCTTCTCTCGCCCGCACACTCACTGACGTCACTCACCTGCTGCCAGACATCAAAGGGCCACACACATATGCTACTCTCATAACAAAGTGTTTAAAAAGGAGTATGCAAGTTGGACAAACGAGATGCCAAATCCAACCACTTTCATGTGGTATTGAACAGAAAGGAGGACTTTTTTTTCTCCTCCATTTGAAAATGTGGACGTTATAAGCACCACTGTCTAATTCCAATCAATGCAAGTCATCAGAATCAGGTAATACACCAACTTATATTCTTGTCTTCAAGAAAGAAAGACATCTATGTGTGTTACACATGCTTGTATTATCATTAAACACCATTAACTTGTTAACAAAAATGGGTCTTTCATAAATAAATAAATATAAATTATAAATAGGAATGAGGTAGATCTCCTCGACTTGGTCAATTGAAAAGTAGCTCGCCTGCAGAAAAAGTGTGAGCAACCTTTCTTAGAGATATCAGGGGAACATGATCATATTGTCCCCACCTTCGCTGGCACAATGACAAAAGTATGACCCTAACATCTCAGGCCTTACACAGACGGGACTTGTGCCAGCCCAAAAACCTAAATACCTCTAGGCCAGGGGTGCCCACACTTTTTCTGCAGGCGAGCTACTTTTCAATTGACCAACTCGAGGGGATCTACCTCATTTATATAAATCATTTATATTTATTTATTTATGAAAGAGACATTTTTGTAAACAAGTTAAATGTGTTTAATGATAATACAAGCATGTGTAACACATATAGATGTCTTTCTTTCACGAAGACAAGAATATAAGTTGGTGTATTACCTGATTCTGATGACTTGCATTGATTGGAATCAGACAGTAATGATGATAACGTCCACATTTTCAAATGGAGGAGAAAAAAAGTTGTCCTTTCTGTACAATACCACATGAAAGTGGTTGGTTTTTGGCATCTAATTCATCCAGCTTCCATACACTTTACAAGAAAAACAGTGGCGGCAAATTCCGTAGCTTGCTTGATTGACATTCACGGCACCCGAGGGTCTTGTGAGATGACGCTGGCTGCTGCCAGTTCATTATTATGAAAAAATGACGGAGAGGAAGGCGAGAAACACTTTTTATTTCAACAGACTTTCGCGCCGTCCCTTCCGTCAAAACTCTAAAGGCCGACTGCACATTTCCTATCTTCACAATAAAAGCCCTGCTTCATGCTGCCTGCGCTAACAAAATAAGAGTCTCGGAAAGCTGACATCACTTTCTGAGGGATCACTTGTGCACGCCAGTTTTCCGAGACTCTGTATTTAGTTAGCGCAGGCAGCATGAAGCAGGGCTTTTATTGTGAAGATAGGAAATGTGCAGTCGGCCTTTAGAGTTTTGACGGACGGTACGGCGCGAGAGTCTGTTGAAATAAAAAGTGTTTCTCGCCTTCCTCTCGGTCATATTTTCATAATAATGATCTTGCAGCAGCCAGCGTCATCTCACAAGACCCTCCGGTACCGTGAATGTCATTTAAGTGACGTCTTGGTGAAGATTGATGATCACTCATTTTTAGGTCTATTTTTTTTAAAAGCCTGGCTGGAGATCGACTGACACACCCCCCGCGGTCGACTGGTAGCTCGCGATCGACGTAATGGGCACCCCTGATCTAGGCACTAAATTTGAGACAAAGGAAAGACACCCACTTTACCCTCGAGCCCGGAAGAAGATGGCAAGGCCAGAGACGCGAGTTAGTTAATTCAAGTTAAGCCAGTTAAGGACATATTTTGATTTGCAATCCTGGTTTGGCAAGGAGGCGGGATTTGCATGACAGATGTGTTGATGTGTGACGATAATCTCTCATCGTCTTTTATTTACTGACAAAATTGACCGCTATGTATCGCTTTCAACTGATTACATATGCTGTTGATGTGAGGGAGTAAATGTGTTGGAATATAAATCATTGTTTGAGATAAGTTTAAGACATGCTTTTCAAGCGGTCTGCAATTTTTGTACAACAGAGCAGACAGTAGACAATAAGGAAGCCTTTGGTGGTGGTTTTTTTCTGTAATTATAACTCATTTTTACTACATTTTAACATTTACCACATTTAGTACTTTTTGCTGCAATTGGGAGTCTTATTTTTAGTCTGTGTGCTATAAAACAAGTAAAACATAAAATACAGTATTCTTTTGATTTGAGTTTAAATCATGTACTTTTTTTAAGGTTATGGTTACAATGAACATTCCAAAAGTCTGTAAGAAATCCCAAAAATCCCAAATTGATTACATTTGGGAAAAAAAGCCTCAAAAACATTTCAACTATATTGCAGCAACTTTCTGAAAAGGCCGCTGCAAATTCAAGCATTTTAGGTTGTACAGCTCTCAAGAAAAGCCCGCAAAAACCTGAAGGGACGGGCTAATGGCTAACATGATAGGGAAGAAAATGTTTTTTTTCCTTCTTTTTTTTTTTTTACAATATCAAACGATGGCATGCAATAATACAATTCCAAAAATACAAATAACAAAATGTTTAAACTGTAAGCATCTCAGGTGTGGACACCGACTTAAACAAATCGAAAAACTTATTGGGGTGTTACCATTTAGTGGTCATCCATCCATCCATCCATCCATCATCTTCCGTGTTTCTTTTTCAGTAGTGGGACAGGTGCTCAATTAAATATGTCATTGGGGCCCGAAATCTTTCTCTAAGAAGACTAAGGATAGCTGAGTGGTTACAGTAGCTAGCTCACAATCAAAGAGTGCAAGGATCAAATCCCTGCCAGGTTCACTGCTAACTATGAAAACTCCAGCAGCAAGTGGAAATGTTTTATATTACAGCTCACTGAGACAGGTTCGCGATTAAATATGTCATTGGGGCCCAAAATCTTATTTAAAGAAGACAAAGGATAGCTGAATGGTTAAAGCAGCTAGCTCCCAATCAAAGGGCCCTGGGTTCAAATCCCACCCAGGTCCATTGGTAACTAGGAAATCTCCAGCGGCAAGAGTAAATATTTTACCTCAATGTTTACTGAGAGAGATTCGCAAATAAATATGTCATTGGGGCCCGAAATCTATCCTTAAGACATCTAAGGATAGCTGAATGGTAAAGCAGCTAACTCCCAATCCAAGAGTGCAAGGATCAAATCCCTGCCAGGTTCACTGCTAACTATGAAAACTCCAGCAGCAAGAGTAAATGTTTTATATTATAGCTCACAGAGACAGGTTCGCGATTAAATATGTCATTGGGGCCCGAAATCTTGTCAAAAGAAGACCAGGGATAGCTGAATGGTTAAAGCTCCTAACTCCCAATCAAAGGGCACTGGGTTCAAATCCCAGGCAAGTTGATTGGTAACTAGGAAAGCTATTGTTTTGTATCATAGTTTACTGAGACAGGTTATCAATTGAATATGTCATTGGGGCCCGAAATCTGTCCTTCAGAAGACCAAGAATAGCTGAATGGTTAAACAGCTAGCTCCCAATCAAAGGGTCCTGGGTTCAATCCCAGTCAGGTCGATCGGCTTGCCAAGCCAAGGGGTGTGGGGTGGTGGACAATGTGGGGGTGTATCACTTCCCCCACACAAAGTAAAGCTAAGTGGTAGCTGGTTAATTAACTTATAGTTAAAAAGGTAAGTATGGGTAATAATAACAATAAATAGTCTATAGTCCAAAAGTCTAAGGGTAACCTCGGGGGTTAGCTCCTCCTGTGGCTAAAGTTGGCAAGTGGACCATCGGTAATTCCTGGCTGGGATGGGTGGGAATAGGAACATGAATAATTAATCAGTGTGAGTGTTGACCAATCAGCTCTCCTCGGTCTGACCAACAAATAGTTAATAAAAAAATAAATACAACAAATTGGAATGATTGAAGAGAGAAAAAATTCTAATTGGATAATGAAAAACAAAAGAAAAATAAATGTGTGGACGAATCCTCCTGACTAGCTGCAATTGAATAATAAAAAATATAAATGATGAATAATTGGATGATGAAAAAAAGTTAATTGCATATCATTTTCTTAATAGTGTTTTTAATATTATCCATCCTTCTTTATATTCATCCAATCTTTTTTTTTTCTTTTTCATTATCCAATTTGTTGTACTTATTGGCACTTTTTTTTTTTTTAATTAACTAATTGACTATTTGTTGGTCAGACCGAGGAGAGCTGATTGGTCAACACTCACACTGATTAATTATTCATGTTCCTATTCCCACCCATCCCAGCCAGGAATTACCGATGGTCCACTTGCCAACTTTAGCCACAGGAGGAGCTAACCCCCGAGGTTACCCTTAGACTTTTGGACTATAGACTATTTATTGTTATTATTACCCATACTTACCTTTTTAACTATAAGTTAATTAACCAGCTACCACTTAGCTTTACTTTGTGTGGGGGAGGTGATACACCCCCACATTGTCCACCACCCCACACCCCTTGGCTTGGCAAGCCGATCGACCTGACTGGGATTGAACCCAGGACCCTTTGATTGGGAGCTAGCTGTTTAACCATTCAGCTATTCTTGGTCTTCTGAAGGACAGATTTCGGGCCCCAATGACATATTCAATTGATAACCTGTCTCAGTAAACTATGATACAAAACAATAGCTTTCCTAGTTACCAATCAACTTGCCTGGGATTTGAACCCAGTGCCCTTTGATTGGGAGTTAGGAGCTTTAACCATTCAGCTATCCCTGGTCTTCTTTTGACAAGATTTCGGGCCCCAATGACATATTTAATCACGAACCTGTCTCAGTGAGATATAATATAAAAGATTTACTCTTGCTGCTGGAGTTTTCATAGTTAGCAGTGAACCTGGCAGGGATTTGATCCTTGCACCCTTGGATTGGGAGTTAGCTGCTTTAACCATTCAGCTATCCTTAGATGTCTGAAGGATAGATTTCGGGCCCCAATGACATATTTTTTTGCGAATCTCTCTCAGTAAACAATGAGGTAAAATATTTACTCTTGCCGCTGGAGATTTCCTAGTTACCAATGGACCTGGGTGGGATTTGAACCCAGGGCCCTTTGATTGGGAGCTAGCTGCTTTAACCATTCAGCTATCCTTTGTCTTCTTTAAATAAGATTTTGGGCCCCAATGACATATTTAATCGCGAACCTGTCTCAGTGAGCTGTAATATAAAACATTTCCACTTGCTGCTGGAGTTTTCATAGTTAGCAGTGAACCTGGCAGGGATTTGATCCTTGCACTCTTTGATTGTGAGCTAGCTACTGTAACCACTCAGCTATCCTTAGTCTTCTTAGAGAAAGATTTCGGGCCCCAATGACATATTTAATTGAGCACCTGTCCCACTACTGAAAAAGAAACACTGAGTCCTTACTGAGATTTGAACCCAGTTCCCCTTGCTTGATGGTCAACAGTGTTAACCACTCAGCTGTCCTGGGTCTTATTAGGCTGTGAATTCGGGGCCCTAATGACAAATGTAATCAAGGACTTCTTTCTCTCTCATTTTACCAAAACTAATGGAGAGGAAGTACGAGCAGACATTCCATGCAGTGTAGACCGACATAAATCCCAGCCAGAGTTAAATTGCTCTCACTACTGATGTTTGGACAAGTGTAGCCCACCTTGGCAATACATGCCACTACATTGGAGACTCGAACATGAAGTCAATCTGCCTTACCACCATGCCACTAGAGGAAAGACATTCAGCATCCAACATTGCAGAATGGTTGGAAATTGTAGTAGCCAGCTATGAAATTCCCCTAAGCAAAATTATTGCTATTGTGCAGGACAATGGTGCACTTTATAAAAAAAACAAAAACATTTTTGTAACACTTGCCTTGTTTTATTTGGCAAGTCGAAAGGACATGGAGCCAGTATGCTGTTTTTTTAAATAAAGTATTGGAAATGTTAGAAATGTAGTTTGTCTCTTTTGTCCGATTATTAATCGATTAATCGAAGTAATAATCCACAGATTAATCGATTATCAAATTAATCATTAGTTGTAGCCCCAATAAATATATGTGTGTATATATATATGTGTGTGTGTGTGTGTGTATACAGAGGTGGGTAGAGTAGCCAGAAATTGTACTCAAGTAAGAGTACAGTTACTTTAGAGATTTATTACTCAAGTAAAAGTAAGGAGTAGTCATCCAAATATTCACTTGAGTAAAAGTAAAAAGTATGTTGGGAAAAAACTACTCAAGTACTGAGTAACTGATGAGTAACCTGTTCGTTTAATAATTACGGCAACAAATAATGCACAAAAACATAAAAATAGCAATGAGCAAATTCATAGCCAGGAATATCTCTTAAGCAACTAAAACAATAATATATATTAAATAATACATTAAAATAAAAAAATTAAGGCAATTTGAGCCACAATAACTTAACAGCACCATTGGCTCAGTAGGCATTTATTGATTGATTGATTGATTGATTGATTGATTGATTGAAACTTTTATTAGTAGATTGCACAGTACAGTACATATTCCGTACAATTGACCACTAAATGGTAACACCCCAATAAGTTTTTCAACGTTAATCAATTACTTAATAAATGACCAAGTCGAGGTGATCTACCTCATATATACATACACACACATATCATATATACATACATACATTTATATATACAGTATATAATTTATAGTTTTTTATTTTGCCGTTTTTGTTGAAATCTTGAAGGTGTTTTAATGAATATACATGCATGTTTAACATATAGATTCCGATCTTTCATGAAGACAAGAATATAAGTTGGTGTATTACCTGATTCTGATGACTTGCATTGATTGGAATCAGACAGTATAGTGCTGATAATGTCCACATTTTCAAATGGAGGAGAAAAAAAGCTCCTCTTTTCTGTCTAATACCACATGAAAGTCGTTGGTTTTTGGCATCTTATTTGTCCAGCTTCCATATTCGTTTTTATACACTTTACAAGAAATACATTGGCGGCAAACTCCGTAGCTTGCTCGCTTGTTTGCGCTGGCTTTCGGAGACTCTTATTTTGTTAGCGCAGGCGCGATGGAGCGGCACTTTTATTGTGAAGACAGGAACTGTGCGGTCAGTCTTTAGGCTTTTGACAGGAAGTACGGTTGAAATAAAAAGTGTCTTTTTTCCTTTACACTTTTGATTGATTGATTGAAACTTGTATTAGTAGATTGCACAGTACAGTACATATTCCGTACAATTGACCACTAAATGGTAACACCCCAATAAGTTTTTCAACTTGTTTAAGTCGGGGTCCACGTTAATCAATTCATGGTAATACATAGAAATGAATGACATCACGAAGTCCAAAGTCAATTCCAGAGGTGGGTAGTAACGCGCTACATTTACTCCGTTACATCTACTTGAGTAACTTTTGGGATACATTGTACTTCTAAGAGTAGTTTTAATGCAACATACTTTTACTTTTACTTGAGTATATTTATAAAGAAGAAACGCTACTTTTACTCCGCTCCATTTATCTACAATCAGCTCATTACTTGCTACTTTTTTTTATCGATCTGTTAATGCACGTTTTGTTTGTTTTGATTTTGTCAGACGCACATTCAAAGTAGGAACTACGCATGCCTGCGTTTCACCAATCACATGCAGTCACTGGTGACGTTTGACCAATCAAACAAAACCAGGCGGTCACGTGACCGTCACACGTCGAATCCGACCTAAACAAGTTGACAAACTTATTGGGGTGTTACCATTTAGTGGTCAATTGTACAGAATATGTACTGTACTGTGCAATCTACTAATAAAAGTTTCAATCAATCAATCAAAAGTGTAAAGGAAAAACGACACTTTTTATTTCAACCGTACTTCCCGTCAAAAGCCTAAAGACTGACCGCACAGTTCCTGTCTTCACAATAAAAGCGCCGCTCCATCGCGCCTGCGCTAACAAAATAAGAGTCTCCGAAAGCCAGCGCAAACAAGCGAGCAAGCTACGGAGTTTGCCGCCAATGTATTTCTTGTAAAGTGTATAAAAACGAATATGGACGCTGGACAAATAAGATGCCAAAAACCAACGACTTTCATGTGGTATTAGACAGAAAGGAGGAACTTTTTTTCTCCTCCATTTGAAAACGAGAACATCTGATTCCAATCAATGCAAGTCATCAGAATCAGGTAATACACCAACTTATATTCTTGTCTTCATGAAATATAGGAATCTATATGTTAAACATGCATGTATATTCATTAAAACACCTTCAACATGTGAACAAAAACGGCAAAATAAATAAATATAAACTATATACTGTATATATAAATGTATGTATGTATATATATAAATGTGTATATATATATATATATATATATATATATATATATATGATATGTGTGTGTATGTATATATGAGGTAGATCACCTCGACTTGGTCATTTATTAAGTAATTGATAAACGTTGACAAACTTATTGGGGTGTTACCATTTAGTGGTCAATTGTACGGAATATGTACTGTACTATCTAATAATAAAAGTATCAATCAATCAATCAAAAGTGTAAAGGAAAAAAGACACTCTTTATTTCAACCGTACTTCCCGTCAAAAGCCTAAAGACTGATCGCACAGTTCCTGTCTTCACAATAAAAGCGCCGCTCCATCGCGCCTGCGCTAACAAAATAAGAGTCTCCGAAAGCCATCGCAAACAAGCTAGCAAGCTACGGAGTTTGCCGCCAATGTATTTCTTGTAAAGTGTATAAAAACGAATATGGAAGCTGGACAAATAAGATGCCAAAAACCAACGACTTTCATGTGGTATTAGACAGAAAAGAGGAACTTTTTTTCTCCTCCTTTTGAAAACGTGGAGGTCTAATTCCAATCAATGCAAGTCATCAGAATCAGGTAATACACCAACTTATATTCTTGTCTTCATGAAAGATAGGAATCTATATGTTAAACATGCATGTATATTCATTAAAACACCTTCAACATGTCAACAAAAACGGCAAAATAAATAAATATAAATTATATACTATATATATATATATATATATATATATATATACTGTATATATATATATATATGATATGTGTGTGTATAAATGATATGTGTGTATAAATGATATGTGTGTGTATGTATATATGAGGTAGATCACCTCTACTTGGTCATTTACTGAGTAATTGATAAACGTTGAAAAACTTATTGGGGTGTTACCATTTAGTGGTCAATTGTACGGAATATGTACTGTACTGTGCAATCTAATAATAAAAGTATCAATCAATCAATCAATCAAATCAATGAATGCCTACTGAGGCTATGGTGCTGTTAAGTTATTGTGGCTCAATCTGCCATTTTTTTAATTTTCTTTTAATGTATTATTTAATATGTATTATTGTTTTAGTTGCTTAAGAGATATTCCTGGCTCTGAATTTGCTCATTGCTATTTTTATGTTTTTGTGCATTATTTGTTGCCGTAATCAGGTTACTCATCAGTTACTCAGTACTTGAGTAGATTTTTCACAACATACTTTTTACTTTTACTCAAGTAAATATTTGGGTGACTACTCCTTACTTTTACTTGAGTAATACATCTCTAAAGTAACAGTACTCTTACTTGAGTACAATTTCTGGCTCCTCTACCCACCTCTGGTCAATTTACAAGCCCTCAGAAGTATCATTAAGATCTGTTTTTACCGTCTGAGTTTTGGCCTCAAACAAATATTGGTCCCAAGGAACTCGACCATGTGCAACTGGGAGACTCTTAATTTCAGCAAAAAAACAAAGTTAGATCAACAAGAATGTTTGTCTTTGGCTGTTTACTGTCGGTAAAACATACTGGCGATGAACGCCATGTCCCCTCTCAAAGAGGTGCTTTAAGAGAATGTTTTGCAAGACAACAATGCAGTAAAAATGGATTTTTTGAAAAACAACATTAGCCACGTGTACATGGACAGAATTTATTTAACATGATCATCATTTAGACTAGAATGTTACCGTGTACATGGACCCTGAATAAAATTATCTGATTATGACGTACATTTTCATGCATCACACCTTAAATCGGAATATCGTATTTCCTTGAATTGCCGCCGAGGCGCTAATGAATTTAAAACCTCTTCTCACTCCTGCGCTTACCAAAGGCATGCGGTAAAAGTAAGCATGCGCTAATTATTTTAAAACCTCTTCTCACTCCGGCACTTACCAAAGGCATGCAGTAAAAATTTGAGTGTGATGTAAGCTCGGACGTTAAATCCTACTGAATAGTTCTTAATCTTCTTCCCTTTGGGCGATTTCAAATTACTGGTATTGAAATCAGCCTCCTCCATTTTGAAAATGATGACAGGGGAAGTGTCACTCGTGACGTCACGAGTTTGACAAGGCGGTAATACTAAGCATGCGTTAATTATTTTGCGAAGCGAGTTCGACCCGGCAGTAATTCAAGACAGGCGCATACTATATGCCCTGCGGCAATTCGAGGAAATACGGTACTTTACTTTGACAAGCGCAGAATCGAACAAAAACAGAACGGTGTGTTATTGTTTGTGCTGAGGTGCCATTTTTGGGGTCAATTTTGCTTGCTGCAGGTGCCGAAGAAGCAGTGACTTCCACTGTAAACAAACATGGCTTTGTGCATTTCTGCTTGTCTGACATTATAAAATTATCATTTCTTCCTTCTGTTCACTACTTTTGTTTGGGTTAATTATTTTGAAAGTGATGGAAAAGCGCCGATCTGACGCTGTGGTCAAAATTGTAATTGCCACAAAACACATTTTAAGATATTGAACACTCTACTGCCATATGGCGACTAAAGTGGATCATTTATCACGTTTCATGTGTCAGGTAAACCGTGTCGAATGGAGCCATGTATCACATCTTAAATCGGCATACTTTATCTTGACAAGCGCAGAATCGGACACAAACAGAAAGGTTTGTTATGGTTGGTGCCATTTTTTGGACAAGTTTTCTCCCTGCAGGTGCCGCGGAAGCAATGACTTCTTTTTTTTATTTATTTTTATTTTTGTGCATTTCTGCATGTCTGACCTTATCAAATTATCATTGTTTCCTTCTGCTCACTATTTTTGTTTGGGTTAATCATTTTGCAACGCAGTCATCTGTAAATGATGGAAAAGCGGCACTCTACATATTAACTGACACTGTGGTCAAAGTTGGAATTGCCACAAAACACATTTTAAGATATCTAACACTCTACTGCCATGTGGCAACTAAAGTGGATCATTTGTCACGTTTCATATGTCAGGTGAAGCGTGACGAATGGAGCTGTGTATCACATCTTAAAACGGCATACTTTAATTTGACAAGCGCAGAATCGAACACAAACACAAAAGGTGTGTTATTGTTGGTGCCATTTTTTTGGACGAGTTTGCTCACTGCAGGTGCCGAAGAAGCAGTGACTTCAACTGTGCTGCTTTTATATTTCCTGTATTTTATATTATTACTTGGAACTGTTTTATATCTACATTTCGTATCCTGTAAAGCGTCTTTGAGTACTCTGAAATGCGCTATACCAAATAAAATGTATTATTATTATGGCTTTGTGTATTTTTGCTTGTCTGACATTATCAATTTATCATTTTTTCCTTTTGTTCACTACTTTTGTTTGGGTTAGTCATTTTGCAATGCAGTCCGCTGAAGATAATGGAAAAACGCTAATCTATGTAGCAACTGAGACTGTAGTAAAAGTTAGACTTGCCACAAAACACATTTTAAGATATGTAACACTCCACTGCCATGTGGCGACTAAAGTGGATCATGTGTCACGTTTCATGTATCAGGTAAACCGTGACCAACAGAGCCATATGTAATACTGTAAAGCAGGGATATCAAACATTGGGCAGAACAGGTTCAACCCGGCCCGCGAGTTGAGTTTGCTTAGTGTAAAATTGAGCTGCATTTTTTTAATTGAAAAAAACTGCTGTTCTAAATGTGTCCACTGGATGTCGCAATACTAATTCTGTTAGGCAAGTAAATAGTTTATACTGGTGTACCAAGCAAGAGGTACACAGTACTCCCCCTCAACCAAACTTAACCTCTAAAGGCCTTAGTGGCCACATGCGTGGACAGCACCTTTCAGCTCTTATTTCCAAAATTGCTTACACGACTGAATTGGGGGTCTTATGCCGACATGTGGACACTCATACTGCCATCTGCTGGTTTCAGAAGAGTATAACATACAATGGAATTTGGAGGAAAAAAAAGGGTAAAAAAACAACAACATGTCACTACACTTGAGGTACATGTTTGTTACTTATGCACTAAGTACATCATATAAAAAGATGATTTTTTAGTTTTTATTCTAATTAGGGTCCAATAAGCCCAAAATAGCAAATAGAAATAAAAAAAACATTGGTTAAAAAAACCAGGAGTAAAATAAACAATGGGTAACACCGCTTAAAACGCTTCACTTTGATATGGTTCTGTGAAAATTTCTGTTTTGTGTGCAAATCTAAAGAAAGTGAACAGTCCAAATGACAAATAAGATAGCTGATACCGAGAAAAGTTTTTATTCATTCTTTATTTTGTTTTTTGTTCAATCCTAGACGGGCTGTCTTTTAAATTTGAATTGCCTTGTCGATACGATGAGATGAAATCTAAGTCCATTGTGTTCTAGAAAATGCACCATTTTTTCCCCTCAGTATTTTCAAACAACTTGAAGTGTTTTGTGTGACGTGTACATTTTCAGAACGTGCTTGTTCTATTTTGGGCCGAAGCAAAACAAAGAAAACCCTCTGAAGTTGTCCTAGTTGTATTTTTAACTTATCACACCATGATTCATCACCATGGGCTTCACGGTGGCAGAGGGGTTAGTGCGTCTGCCTCACAATACGAAGGTCCTGCAGTCCTGGGTTCAAATCCAGGCTCGGGATCTTTCTGTGTGGAGTTTGCATGTTCTCCCCGTGAATGCGTGGGTTCCCTCCGGGTACTCCGGCTTCCTCCCACTTCCAAAGACATGCACCTGGGGATAGGTTGATTGGCAACACTAAATTGGCCCTAGTGTGTGAATGTTGTCTGTCTATCTGTGTTGGCCCTGCGATGAGGTGGCGACTTGTCCAGGGTGTACCCCGCCTTCCGCCCGATTGTAGCTGAGATAGGCGCCAGCGCCCCCCGCGACCCCGAAAGGGAATAAGCGGTAGAAAATGGATGGATGGATGGACACCATGATTTTTGTCAGTGTGAAGAAAAACATCTAAAGGAGATTGCTAAACTACTGCTAAGAACCGTCCAACACTATTAAAAAGGAGTACATAATATTGGATAAAAGTCTGGACAGAAATACATGCGGTGTTTGGATTGTAAAACCATGCCTAAGCTTAAAGCCATCTAATGAAATATTGGAGGTTTCTTCTTGGCCAGCCACTATAGCAGCCATTCACAAATACATGGAAAAAAACAAGCACAAATGCCATAATTACCCTGTGGTTCACCAACCAACCTCTTTCAAATGTTGGTTTTCTTTCCATTTTTTTCATTATAAAAAAAATGGGTCAATTATCCACTGCACAAAAGAAAAATAATCTATTCTAAAAAATAAAAAATAAATCGTGTATAACAGTATCCTGTAATTAATCATCATGATAGATCAGCTGGAAGAGAGGTGGTTATTGGCTGGTTTTGGTGCTGGGAATGGACTCGGCCCGTTTGAGAACCACACGGGGGGTAATTATTGGAGACATGAGACAGACGGCTCGGTGCGGACGGGCGGTCAGTCTTCTTGTCCAGAAAAAGACCGAGTGGCCACACTGAGCACTGTTTGCGTGTTTGTTTGTGCGCATACATGGATCTGGTTTATGTCCAGTCTGGTGGGACACCTTGCAATACGGGCGGGGAGGTGTGTGTGTGTGTGTGTGTGTGGAGGGGGTTCCGGGGTGTAGACAAGTTGCGTTGATGGGACCAGACACTAGTGGTTTGCTAATAAGCGCTATTTGTTACTGTTTGCTGAGATAAATGTAGTACCTGGGTTTTCAATCAATCAATGTTTATTTATATAGCCCCAAATCACAAATGTCTCAAAGGACTGCACAAATTACGACTACAACATCCTCAGAAGAACCCACAAAAGGGCAAGGAAAACTCACACCCAGTGGGCAGGGAGAATTCACATCCAGTGGGACGCCAGTGACAATGCTGACTATGAGAAACCTTGGAGAGGACCTCAGATGTGGGCAACCTCCCCCCTCTAGGGGACCGAAAGCAATGGATGTCGAGCGGGTCTAACATGATACTGTGAAAGTTCAATCCATAGTGGCTCCAAGACAGCAGTGAGAGTCCCGTCCACAGGAAACCATCTCAAGCGGATCAGCAGCGTAGAGATGTCCCCAACCGATACAGGCGAGCGGTCCATCCTGGGTCCCGACGAGCGGTCCATCCTGGGTCTCGACTCTGGACAGTCAGTACTTCATCCATGGTCATCGGACCGGACCCCTTCCACATTTCATTAGCAATCCGTTCCAAAAACCGGAAGCAATCTTCCATGCATCCATCCATTTCTACCGCTTGTCCCTTTTGGGGCCTATCTCAGCTGCATTCGGGCGGTAGGCGGGGTACACCCTGGACAAGTCGCCACGAAGCAATCTTTCATATAAATAACGAAAATCCAATTGGTCCATTTCAGACCACAAACCCCCTGTCATGTAAAAAAATTAATAAACGATAAATGGGTTGTACTTGTATAGCGCTTTTCTACCTTCAAGGTACTCAAAGCGCTTTGACACTACTTCCACATTCACACACACATTCACACACTGATGGAGGGAGCTGCCATGCAAGGCGCTAACCAGCACCCATCAGGAGCAAGGGTGAAGTGTCTTGCTCAAGGACACAACGGACGTGACGAGTTTGGTACCAGGTGGGGATTGAACCAGGGACCCTCGGGTTGCGCACGGCCACTCTCCCACTGTCCAATTGGTCCATTTCAGACCACAAACCCCCTGTCATGTCTTGTGATCATGTTTTTTTTAAGTTAGCTTCTGTTACTTCAAGACTCCATTAGTTCCTGCATTTTTACTCCCTTGTTTTGTCACCATGGCGACCCATTATGAGACTCACGTACCTGTTGTCAATCATGACATAACTATTTAAGCCTGTTTTTTCAGCTGGTCGTTCTGGCGTCATTGATTGTCTCATGCTCGGTTCACTCTGTTTCATGCCATGTTTACTGCTTCGTGCAATTTTCATAGTTCATGCTGTTCTGCTCTCGTCACCGTAAGTGGTTTTCTTTTATGTCCATGGATCTGCCTTAGTGTTAGTTTTGTTCCTCGCAATAAGTTTTGTGTCTCCGCCTTGTGCGCGCCTTTTGTTTGCACTTTATAGTATAATTAAAACATGTATTTACCTTCACGCCAGGTCCCCGTCACCTTCTTTTGCACCCCGGGAAAACTAGCCACGCCGAAAACTGCACCAAAGTCCACGTTCTGACACAGCCATCCATTTTCTACCGCTTGTCCCTTACGGCGCCGGTATGAGACGCATTTTCTACCAGGCTGCGCAGAGACAATAAATAATTTATAACAGACTGCCTTTTCTCCTACTTAACTGTCGCAAGTCCCACCAGACACACAAATAGCTGTATTATAGAACTCCTTCTACGAAGTCGCCATTTGCTTTGTTACATGGGACAATGCACATTAATCCATCCATCCATCCATACATCTTCTTCCGCTTATCCGAGGTCGGGTCGCGGGGGCAGCAGCCTAAGCAGGGAAGCCCAGACTTCCCTATCTCCAGCCACTTCGTCTAGCTCTTCCCGGGGGATCCCGAGGCGTTCCCAGGCCAGCCGGGAGACATAGTCTTCCCAACGTGTCCTGGGTCTTCCCCGTGGCCTCCTACCGGTTGGACGTGCCCTAAACACCTCCCTCGGGAGGCGTTCGGGTGGCATCCTGACCAGATGCCCGAACCACCTCATCTGGCTCCTCTCGATGTGGAGGAGCAGCGGCTTTACTTTGAGTTCCTCCCGGATGGCAGAGCTTCTCACCCTATCTCTAAGGGAGAGACCCAAACTCATTTGGGCCACTTGTACCCGTGATCTTATCCTTTCGGTCATGACCCAAAGCTCATGACCATAGGTGAGGATGGGAACGTAGATCGACCGGTAAATTGAGAGCTTTGCCTTCCGGCTCAGCTCCTTCTTCACCACAACGGATCGGTACAACGTCCACATTACTGAAGACGCCGCACCGATCCGCCTGTCGATCTCACGATCCACTCTTCCCCCACTCGTGAACAAGACTCCTAGGTCTTGCACATTAATAAACATACAAAATGTAAAGGTGCCAAATCGTAGACAAAGGTCCAGTCTGCAGTCCGCGGCAGGTTGATGACCTAAGATCAGCGCCATGGTGAAGTTAAAGTGCCAATGATAGTCACACAAACACACTATGTGGCGAAATTATTCTCTGCATTTGACCCATCACCCTCGATCACCCCCTGAGAGGTGAGGGGAGCAGTAAGCAGCAGCGGTGGCCGCGCCCGGGAGTCATTTCTTTGTGATTTAACCCCCAATTCCAACCCTTGATGCTGAGTGCCAAGCAGGGAGGTAATGGCTCCCATTTTTATAGTCTTTGGTATGACTCGGCTGGGGTTTGAACTCACGACCTACCCATCTCAGGGCGGACACTCTAACCACTAGGCCACTGAGTAGAGTTGGTAGTTAAAGTGCATAAGGCAGACGGAGAAGTGCTAAATTGTTGCATATAATAATTGTGCTGAAGGTAGAAAATACACATCTTCTTTGGCCTAGTGAGTTAAAGTGCTGGTATTATCGCATGTTGTCCTATTATACAAGTAGTTAGCAATAACAGATGTATTTACGCATGGAAAATTGGACCAAAAAAAGCTGAGATTAGTGTATCTACGAATGAAATATTGCACAAAATATGAATCCATAATTTCAAGTATTTCTAGCTTTCTTATATATCCATGCTTTTGTCCTTGAATGTGACGGATCTCCCATTTCATGTTTTGTTCGTACACAACTGAGCTAGCCAGAGTGTATGTACTGTAGTTGTAATAACACGCATGGCGTGCTGCGTGTATCGTGATCAGTCTTAAAGTGACTCAGTTGTTGGACAGCTGACCCGGGACATTTGCTATTAAATCCGGGTAAGCAGTCCATTTATTTCGAACTAGCTTGGCTCCAAGCTCCACATTTTTGGCGTTATCACCTTCATTTTATATAATTATATATTTTATATATATAGTCGTCTTCGTAATCTGTTGCCAAGTTTGCCATGATTAGAACACACGTTTGATTCCGGAAGTGGGAACACACGTTGCCAGTCGTCAGACGTGCGCTGCTATGGAAACAGAAATCAATGCGCGGAATAAATCCAGATACTAAAGCGAACAAAAAGCCTACAACGAGCAAAAATGAGTAAAAAACAAAAGTCTATGAAGAACTTTTTTTGCAAAAGGAAAAGGCCAGGGGGCTCCCACTAAGTTTTTTCATGTATTTATTTTTCATGCATTTATTTGCTATATTTATCTGCCACACATGGAAGACCGGTCTGTGAAAATAATGCCTATATAAAACCGGTCCCTGGTGCAAATAAGATTGGGGACCTCAGTCTTACGGGGTGGCGGTGGGGGCTGGGGCCAATCTCAGCTACAATCGGGCGGAAGGCAGGGTACACCCTGGACAAGTCGCCACCTCATCACAGGGCCAACACAGATAGACAGACAACATTCACACACTAGGGACCATTTAGTGTTGCCAATCAACCTATCCCCAGGTGCATGTCTTTGGAAGTGGGAGGGGCTTATCCCCAGGTGCATGTCTTTGGAAGTGGGAGGGGCCTATCCCCAGGTGCATGTCTTTGGAGGTGGGAGGAAGCCGGAGTACCCGGAGGGAACCCACGCAGTCACGGGGAGAACATGCAAACTCCACACAGAAAGACCCCTGGCACGGGGATCGAACCCATGTTACAGCCTTACTCCCTGCGATGAAGTGGCGAATTGTCCAGGGTGTACGCCGCCTTCCGCCCGATTGTAGCTGAGATAGGCACCAGCGCCCTCCGCGACCCCAAAGGGAATGGATGGAAAAAATTAACTTATCCTCAAAATTCTACACACAATAACCCATATTGACAATGTGAAAACCTTTTTTTTTTTTTCTCTCGTTCAAAACTAGTCTTAATATACCTGTTAATTTATTGTTAACATCCGGCCAATTTCTGCTGTAACAAAATTCCATCGACATATTTCTAAAAATAGAACGAGCACTTATTCTTCTGTTTCACGTTAGTTTTGGGTGACACCACACATTATGGTATCGATCCATCCATCCATCCATTTTCTACCACTTATTCCCTTTCGGGGTTGCGGGGGGCGCTGGCGCCTATCTCAGCTACAATCGGGCGGAAGGCAGGGTACACCCTGGACAAGTCGCCACCTCATCGCAGGGCCAACACAGATAGACAGACAACATTCACACTCACATTCACACACTAGGGCCAATTTAGTGTTGCCAATCAACCTATCCCCAGGTGCATGTCTTTGGAGGTGGGAGGGGCTTATCCCCAGGTGCATGTCTTTGGAAGTGGGAGGGGCTTATCCCCAGGTGCATGTCTTTGGAGGTGGGAGGAAGCCGGAGTACCCGGAGGGAACCCACGCAGTCACGGGGAGAACATGCAAACTCCACACAGAAAGACCCCTGACACGGGGATCGAACCCATGTTACAGCCTTACTCCCTGCGATGAAGTGGCGAATTGTCCAGGGTGTACGCCGCCTTCCGCCCGACTGTAGCTGAGATAGGCACCAGCGCCCTCCGCGACCCCAAAGGGAATGGATGGAAAAAAATTAACTTTTATCCTCAAAATTCTACACACAATAACCCATATTGACAATGTGAAAACCTTTTTTTTTTTTTTCTCTCGTTCAAAACTAGTCTTAACATACCTGTTAATTTATTGTTAACATCCGGCCAATTTCTGCTGTAACAAAATTCCATCGACATACTTCTAAAAATAGAACGAGCACTTATTCTTCTGTTTCACGTTAGTTTTGGGTGACACCACACATTATGGTATCGATCCAATACCAAGTAATTGTAAAGTGTTTTGTCTTTATATTTTTGGGCGTCTGCAACAGATTTATTGGATTCAATCAATCAATCAATCAATGTTTATTTATATAGCCCCAAATCACTAGTGTCTCAAAGGACTGCACAAATCATTACGACTACAACATCCTCGGAAGAACCCACAAAAGGGCAAGGAAAACTCACACCCAGTGGGCAGGGAGAATTCACATCCAGTGGGACGCCAGTGACAATGCTGACTATGAGAAACCTTGGAGAGGACCTCAGATGTGGGGGGTTAACATCATTTCTTACAGCTGGAAGAAGATACCGTAGAAGTCCACTCTCCCACGTAAATGTTGTACTTTATTGGTACAGCACTTAATAAAAGTACTGTAGTTGTTTGTACTAGATTCTATTGTGTTGTGTTTTTTTTTTTTTACACAATATTTATTATCTAAAAGTTTGTTTTACTTTTCAAAACGGTGTTACATTATATTAAGTTGTGCTGTTTGGTGGTGGGAGACAAGCACTAATTAAATGTTTTATTTAAATTTTAATAAAAACCTAATTGTATTTCAGTTAAATACATCCATTTTATGCATCATTGATGAATATTTCACATTATTTTCTGTGTGTAAACTATTATCGTTCTTTATAAAAAGAAGTGTTTTGTCTTTATATTTTTGGGCGTCCACAACAGATTAATTGGATTAACATAATTTCTTACAGCTGGAAGGAGGCACTGTAGAAGTACACAATATTTCTTATCGAAAAGTTTGTTTTTCTTTTCAAAATTGTGTTAAAATTGTGCTGTTTGTTAGTGGGAGTGGAGGGGAAAGCACGAATTAATGATTTCAATTTTAAAAATACCTCATTTTATTTAAGTTAAATATTCACATCATTTTATTTAAGTTAAATATCCATTTTATTCATCATTGATAAATATTTCACATTTTTTTCTGGGTGTAAACTAATCGTTGTCTATTAAAAAAAAGTGTTTTAAGTTGATATTTTTGGGTGTCCACAACAGATTAGTTGGATTAACATCATTTCTCACAGCTGGAAGGAGATACTGTAGAATTCCACTCTCCAAACGTCCATCCATCCTTTTTCTACCACTTGTCCCTTTTGGGTGGCGGGGGGGGGGGGGGGGGGGGGGGTTGCTGGAGCCTATTCAGCTGCATTTGGGCGGAGGCGGGGTACACCCGGGACAAGTCGCTACCTCATTGCAGATTATTGGTACATTACTTCATAAAACTACTGTAGTTATTTGTACTAGATTCTTTTGTGTTGTTTTTTTTACACAATATTTTTTTATCTAAAAGTTAGTTCCATATTAAACAAGCACTTAGTAAATTAATAATAATAATAATAATAATAGATTTTATTTGTAAAAAGCACTTTACATTGAGGAAACCACCTCAAAGTGCCACAGTGTAAAAAATAGTAATGATAATAATGATAATAGTAAAAAGATAATAAAAATAAAATGTAAAACCAGAAACAGCCCAATAGCTAGAACCAGAATGCATGTCTATAAAACGGCTTTTTAAAAAAAAGATGGGTTTTTAAGCCTTTTTTGAAAGCATCCACAGTCTGAGGTGCCCTCAGGTGGTCAGGGAGAGCGTTCCACAGACTGGGAGCAGCGGAGCAGAAAGCTCCCATTGTTCGAAGCTTTGTCCGTGGAGGTTGGAGGAGGTTAGCCTGTGTGGAGCGGAGGTGTCGTGTGGAGGCTTTGGGGGTGAGCAGTTCCTTGAGGTAGAGGGGGGACATTTTCCATGGAGGCACTGGTGAGTTAGTAGGGAGATTTTGAATTCAATCCTGAATGGAACAGGGAGCCAGTAAAGGAATTTGAGAGTTGGGGTGATGAGGTCATGTTTCCGCACTCTCCTCAGGATCCTCGCAGCACTATTTTGTACGTACTGCAGCTTCTGGATGTTCTTGTGAAGTGAAGTGAATTATATTTATATAGCGCTTTTTCTCTAGTGACTCAAAGCGCTTTACATAGTGAAACCCAATATCTAAGTTACATTTAAAGCAGTGTGGGTGGCACTGGGAGCAGGTGGGTAAAGTGTCTTGCCCAAGGACACAACGGCAGTGACCAGGATGGCGGAAGCGGGAATCGAACCTGCAACCTGGCACGGCCACTCTACCAACCGAGCTATGCCGCTCCCTTGCTGGGGGTCCTGACAAGAAGTGCGTTGCAGTAGTCGAGCCTGATTTCAATACGTTGCTTTGAGTTACAAGTGTTTTGAGCAAAGAGCAGCGTTCGTAAGTTGAGGTTCTACTGTATATTTTCCCCCATTATCATTGGCTTCTATTTGCTGATTTGTTAACCAATATAGTACAGTAGAAGCATTTAAGTCTCACCTTAAAACTCATTTGTATACTCTAGCCTTTAAATAGACTCCCTTTTTAGACCAGTTGATCTGCCGTTTCTTTTCTTTTTCTTCTATGTCCCACTCTCCCTTGTGGAGGGGGTCCGGTCCGATCCGGTGGCCATGTACTGCTCGCCTGTGTATCGGCTGGGGACATCTCTGCGCTGCTGATCCACCTCCGCTTGGGATGGTTTCCTGCTGGCTCCGCTGTGAACGGGACTCTCGCTGCTGTGTTGGATCCGCTTTGGACTGGACTCTCGCGACTGTGTTGGATCCATTGTGGATTGAACTTTCACAGTATCATGTTAGACCCGCTCGACATCCATTGCTTTCCTCCTCTCTAAGGTTCTCATAGTCATTATTGTCACCGACGTCCCACTGGGTGTGAGTTTTCCTTGCCCTTATGTGGGCCTACCGAGGATGTCGTGGTGGTTTGTGCAGCCCTTTGAGACACTAGTGATTTAGGGCTATATAAGTAAACATTGATTGATTGATTGATTATGATGCTTGGCCCTATAAATGGCTGCAGGGTCTATTTGATGTGTTTTTGACATATTTTTTCTAACAACACAGTTTTCCCCTTCATCTACGAGTGCTTAAAATGTGAGCGTTTCATAACACGCACACTTGTATTCTGGGTCAGACATTAATAACACACTCCTTTGCTCTATTTTCCCGACACACCGAGGCCCAGGCAGCCAATGGGGCGGACGGTTCTGGTGGGTTTGGCTAATGCCGCAGTGAACAAAAGTCCTGCCAATTGTGGTCGCACTAACGGTAGCAGTTGTGGTCAGCGTCCCCGAGAAGGATGGAACAGGCGTCCGGGCTTCGGAGCAAGCATTCCGCAAAAGGAAGTGTCCACCGACCACAATTTTCCATCCCTTTCATAGCCCGGCCGTGCACGCTCA
This sequence comes from Nerophis ophidion, assembly GCF_033978795.1. NCBI lineage: Eukaryota > Metazoa > Chordata > Actinopteri > Syngnathiformes > Syngnathidae > Nerophis > Nerophis ophidion. Next base: position 43,173,743 of record NC_084630.1, on the reverse strand, counting down.
CTCTATCACACACACTCACTCACCTGTAGGCGTTTTGGTCAAACGCCTCGGCTTCAGAGAACCCCAGCATGCCGCAGACGACCCGGCTGCTGGTGAGGTCCCATCCGTGGCTGCACACGTGACGCCATTTCCCAGCGTGCTTCACTTCCAGCACGCCTTCGTTCACCAAACCGCCGCGGCTGCCGGACAGCACGGCCCTCAGGCGAGCCTCGGTCAGCTGCGCGCTGTTAGAAGTCTGTCGGAAAACATGCAAAAAGGTGCGTTGAGGCTTTATTAGTGGTGGCCATTTGAAACGGCGAAAGAAAACAGTTGTGTTATTGGATTTTTGGGGGATTTAAATAAGGAAGAATTGCTTCGCTTGTAAAATTTTACACACACACATTGGCTGCAAATGACATGTAAGTATAGTAGTACTTTTGTTGATGTAGGACACAGTTTCTCACAAAGTTTTCCCCCAAAGTTTTCGTATACCACCTCAGTTGTCTTAAGGGAGTCTGTTCGCCAGCGTATCATTGAAAGAATCCCAGGCGTTGGTTACTCAATCTCCATACTTTACAGTCCACCATAGGGCCAAATAAAGTTGTGAGTGCCAGCACTTTGATAACAAAGGTGGGAAACGGTATTGAGTACAAGAAATATTTTGAAAGAAATGAGAATAAATAAATAATAATTTTTTTTTTAAATTGAGTATGGCTGCAAAACAATCCACCATAAGGCCAAATAAAGTTGCGAGTGCCAGCACTTTCAAAACAAAGGTGGGAAACATTATTGATTAGAAGAAATAATAAAAAAAATAAAAATAAGAATAAATAAATAAATAAGGAACATATACACATATATATACCGTATTTCCTTGAATTGCCGCCGGGGCGCTAATTAATTTAAAACCTCTTCTCACTCCTGCGCTTACCAAAGGCATGCGGTAAAAGTAAGCATGCGCTAATTATTTTAAAACCTCTTCTCACTCTATCACACACTTACCAAAGGCATGCAGTAAAAATTAGAGTGTGATGTAAGCTTGGACCTTAAATCCAACTGAATAGCTCTTAATCTTCTTCCCTTTATGCGATTTCAAATTACCGGTATTGAAATCAGCCTCCTCCATTTTGAAAATGATAACAGGGGAAGTGTCACTCGTGACGTCACGAGTTTGACCAGGTGGTAATACTAAGCATGCGCTAATTATTTTGCGAATCGAGTTTGACCCGGCAGTAATTCAAGGCAGGCGCATACTATATGTATATATATGTATATATGTATATATATATATATATATATATATATTTAATGAGTATGAGTGCAAAACAATCCACCATGGGGCCAGATAAAGTGGTGAGTGCCATCACTTTGATAACAAAAGTGGGAAACATTATTGATTACAACAATTACTTTGAAAGAAATAAGAATAAATAAATTAGGAATACATAATTTTTTTTTTTTGATGAATTTGACTGCAAAACAATCCACCATGGGGCCAAATAAAGTGGTGAGTGCCAGCACTTTGATTACAAAGGTGGGAAACATTATTGATTACAACAAATAATTTGAAAGAAATAATAAGAATAAATAAAATAAATGAAAATAATAATAAAAAACATTTAAAAAAAATAGAAAAAAATATATATATATATTATACAATAAATAATTGGAAATAAATAATTAAGAAATATATTTATACATCATTTTTATTGAGTGTGACTGCAAAACAATCCACCATGGGGCCAGATAAAGTGGTGAGTGCCATCACTTTGATAACAAAAGTGGGAAACATTATTGATTACAACAATTACTTTGAAAGAAATAAGAATAAATGAATTAGGAATACATAATTTTTTTTTTTTTGATGAATTTGACTGCAAAACAATCCACCATGGGGCCAAATAAAGTGGTGAGTGCCAGCACTTTGATTACAAAGGTGGGAAACATTATTGATTACAACAAATAATTTGAAAGAAATAATAAGAATAAATGAAAATAATAATAAAAAACATTTTTAAAAAAATAGAAAAATATAAATATATATATATATATATTATACAATAAATAATTGGAAATAAATAATTAAGAAATATATTTATACATCATTTTTATTGAGTGTGACTGCAAAACAATCCACCATGGGGCCAAATAAAGTTGCGAGTTGCCAGCACTTTGATAACAAAGGTGGGAAACATTATTGATTACAATAAATAATTCCAAACAAAGTGCGCAGGGAGCATCTGTGTGGTTCTCCTCCTCCCTCTCTGCTCTTGTCTTTGCCAACAAGTCTTCATTCTGGGCACAAGTGAAAATAACTATTCACATATCCATTTTATTGAAATATTTAAATAATACCAAATTGTATTCAAGTTCAATACTCCACATAACGTGTGGAGTTCCCCAGGGTTCGGTCCTTGGCCCTGCACTCTTCAGCATCTACATGCTGCCGCTAGGTGACATCATACGCAAATACGGTGTTAGCTTTCACTGTTATGCTGATGACACCCAACTCTACATGCCCCTAAAGCTGACCAACACGCCGGACTGCAGTCAGCTGGAGGCGTGTCTTAATGAAATTAAACAATGGATGTCCGCCAACTTTTTGCAACTCAACGCCAAAAAAAACGGAAATGCTGATCATCGGTCCTGCTAGACACCGACCTCTATTTAATAATACAACTCGAACATTTGACAACCAAACAATTAAACAAGGCGACACGGTAAAAAATCTGGGTATTATCTTCGACCCAACTCTCTCCTTTGAGGCACACATTAAAAGCGTTACTAAAACGGCCTTCTTTCATCTCCGTAATATCGCTAAAATTCGCTCCATTCTGTCCACTAACGATGCCGAGATCATTATCCATGCGTTTGTTACGTCTCGCCTCGACTACTGTAACGTATTATTTTCGGGTCTCCCCATGTCTAGCATTAAAAGATTACAGTTGGTACAAAATGTGGCTGCTAGACTTTTGACAAGAACAAGAAAGTTTGATCACATTACGCCTGTACTGTATATACCTTTATATACATATATACATACATATATATCTATACTGTATATACCTTTATATACATATATACATACATATATACCTGTACTGTATATAACTTTATATACATATATACATACATATATACCTGTACTGTATATACCTTTATATACATATATACATACATATATACCTATACTGTATATACCTTTATATACATATATACATACATATATACCTGTACTGTATATACCTTTATATACATATATACATACATATATACCTGTACTGGCTCACCTGCACTGGCTTCCTGTGCACTTAAGATGTGACTTTAAGGTTTTACTACTTACGTATAAAATACTACACGGTCTAGCTCCATCCTATCTTGCCGATTGTATTGTACCATATGTCCCGGCAAGAAATCTGCGTTCAAAAGACTCCGGCTTATTAGTGATTCCTAGAGCCCAAAAAAAGTCTGCGGGCTATAGAGCGTTTTCTGTTCGGGCTCCAGTACTCTGGAATGCCCTCCCAGTAACAGTTCGAGATGCTACCTCAGTAGAAACATTTAAGTCTCACCTTAAAACTAATTTGTATACACTAGCCTTTAAATAGACCTCCTTTTTAGACCAGTTGATCTGCCGCTTCTTTTCTTTTTCTCCTCTGTCCCCCCCCTCCCTTGTGGAGGGGGTCCGGTCCTATGACCATGGATGAAGTACTGTCTGTCCAGAGTCGGGACCCAGGATGGACCGCTCGCCTGTGTATCGGTTGGGGACATCTCTACCCTGCTGATCTGACTCCGCTTGGGATGGTTTCCTGTGGACGGGACTCTCGCTGCTGTCTTGGATCCGCTTTGATCCGAACTCTCGCGGCTGTGTTGGAGCCACTATGGATTGAACTTTCACAGTATCATGTTAGACCCGCTCGACATCCATTGCTTTCGGTCCCCTAGAGGGGGGGGGTTGCCCACATCTGAGGTCCTCTCCAAGGTTTCTCATAGTCAGCATTGTCACTGGCGTCCCACTGGGTGTGAATTTTCCCTGCCCTTATGTGGGTTCTTCCGAGGATGTCGTAGTCGTAGTGGTTTGTGCAGCCCTTTGAGACATTTGTGATTTGGGGCTATATAAATAAACATTGATTGATAACTTTATTTAAGTTAAATATCCATTTTATTCATCATTGATGAATAGTTCACATTATTGTTCTCTATAAAACGTGTTTTGTGTTCATATTTTTTAATAGATTTATTGGATTAACATCATTCCTCATGGGGAATATTACCTATAACAGTTTACGAATGAAAACCAAGATACCACTGTACTGTACTGTACTGTACTGTACTATTGCAAGTGTCAAGTTTGTGTGTGTGGTAAATATGTGCTCATATGTGATTTTTTTCTGTTGCTCAATGTTTATCTTTCCCTTCTAACTCTTTACGTGGCACCAGCAGGTGGTAACACCATACTGTATGTCTGTTCTTGGGTGGGGTTGCAATGAAAACTCATTTTGTTCCAGTGACAATAAATTCCGTTCTATTTTCTTTTGTTCTTTAATTAGCTGTAAGTTAAGTTGGGTTGTTGGAGTTTTCCTATGCACATGTTGAGAGTAGGAGTCCATTTCCAACCCTTAATGAACATTCTACTAGGGTGTCCAAACTATTTCAAAGCATGCAATTTTGGCCCTTTTGATGTTTTTCATTGGGGGGAAGAAAAAAAAAAACCTAACCCATCCATCCATCCATTTTTCTACCGCTTGTCCCTATCTTAGATGTATTCGGGCGGAAGGTGGGTACACCCTGGACAAGTCGCAAAACCTAACCTAAGTAGCAAAAACATTGTAAAGGTGCTGAAACAAGGCCATCCATAAAAAAGTGATTCTTTAGAAAAACTTTTTTTTCCCCATCCATCCATTTTCTACCGCTTGTCCCTTTTTTGGGGTTGCGGGGGGGGTTGGTGTCCAAACTATTTCAGAGCATGCAATTTTGGCCCTTTTGATGTTTTTCATTGGGGGGAAGAAAAAAAAAAACCTAACCCATCCATCCATCCATTTTTCTACCGCTTGTCCCTATCTTAGATGTATTCGGGCGGAAGGTGGGTACACCCTGGACAAGTCGCAAAACCTAACCTAAGTAGCAAAAACATTGTAAAGGTGCTGAAACAAGGCCATCCATAATAAAGTGATTCTTTAGAAAAACTTTTTTTTCCCCATCCATCCATTTTCTACCGCTTGTCCCTTTTTTGGGGTTGCGGGGGGGTCGCTGGAGCCTATCTCAGCTGCATTCAGGTGGAAGGCGGAGTACACCCTGGACAAGTCTCCACCTCATCACAGGGCTTTTTATTTTTTCAAAGAATAAATGTCTATTATGGGCTTCACGGTGGGAGAGGGGTTAGTGCGTCTGCCTCACAATACGAAGGTCCTGCAGTCCTGGGTTCAAATCCAGGCTCGGGATCTTTCTGTGTGGGGTTTGCATGTTCTCCCCGTGAATGCGTGGGTTCCCTCCGGCTTCCTCCCACCTCCAAAGACATGCACCTGGGGATAGGTTGATTGGCAACATTAAATGGTCCCTAGTGTGTGAATGTTGTCTGTCTATCTGTGTTGGCCCTGCGATGAGGTGGCGACTTGTCCAGGGTGTACCCCGCCTTCCGCCCGATTGTAGCTGAGATAGGCGCCAGCGCTCCCCGCAACCCCAAAGGGAATAAGCGGTAGGAAATGGATGGATATGCAGAACTGGGCAGCACGGTGGAAGAGTGGTAGGTGCGTCTGCCTCACAATACAAATGTCCTGTGTAGTCCTGGGTTCAATTCCGGGCTCGGGATTATTCTGTGTGGAGTTTGCATGTTCTCCCCGTGAATGCGTGGGTTCCCTCCGGGTACTCCGGCTTCCTCCCACCTCCAAAAACATGCACCTGGGGATAGGCCCCTCCCACCTCCAAAGACATGCACCTGGGGATAGGTTGATTGGCAACACTAAATGGTCCCTAGTGTGTGAATGTTGTCTGTCTATCTGTGTTGGCCCTGTGATAAGGTGGCGACTTGTCCAGGGTGTACCCGGCCTTCCGCCCGATTGTAGCTGAGATAGGCGCCAGCGCCCCCCGCCACCCCAAAAGGGAATAAGCGGTAGACAATGGATGGATGGATAAATGTCTATTATTATTATTATTATTATTATTTTAAACATTTCTTCGCTGTGTGTATACGTCTTATGTCAGCAGCCAAGAGGGGATTTTATACTCTGCAACTTGTTTTGGAAATATTTTGTCATTTTGACACCAAATTGACTGCGAGAGTCAGTCAGAATCGGATTCCGTATCAAATCGAATCATGAGATCCATATAAACAAGTGACCAAAAATTGCCAACTTTCTTGTTACTTTGTACTTTTTTGTGTCCCTTTTTTTTTTTTTTAAGGTGAAATTACCCTCTGCATTTGATCCATCCCCCTGTTCCACCCCCTGGGAGGTGAGGGGAGCAGTGAGCAGCAGCCGTGGCCACGCTCGGGAATCATTTTTGGTGCTTTAACCCCCAATTCCAACCCCTGATGCTGAGTGCCAAGCAGGGAGGTAATGGGTCCCGTTTTTTATAGTCTTTGGTATGACTCACGACCTACAGATCTCAGGGCGGACACTAACCACAAGGCCACTGATAAGGTTTCTCTTTGTGGGCTAAAATGTTGGAGGTCGGATGAAACAAATCAAGGGTGCTAAGATAGTACCTTGGGGGACACCGCCCCAGTGAGGGTATGGTTTACCTGGCTGGTGTGTGGGTCAGTCTCGGCCGGCGTCTGCGGATAAACCGGCTCTGCTTCGACGTGGTTCCCACTGTACGGTTGGTTTCTGCTCGTCTCTCGCTCGGCCTGGCGCCTCGACGCCGGCGTCCCTCTCCTGGACGTGTCCTGCTCCCGTCTTTGTGCCGGCCTGGGCGACAGCTGGGTGGTCGGGCCCCGGTACCGCCGCAGAATCTGTATCTCGTGGCCGTTCTCCTGCGGCGAGATCCTGCTACGGCCGGAGGACGGCGGGTTGCGATGGAGGGCGATCTCGTGGCCTCGGCCGTGAGCAGACGGCACGTATGATTGCGGCGGCGGCGGCGGCGTGTTCGGAGTTCTCTGCGTCGACTCTCTCGGTTCATTCCTGGAGGTGGAAAGAGCATTTCCTCCGGAGAAACCAGGCCTCCTTTCCGGGCTGCAAATGATTCCCAGGTCCTCAACGTGGGTGCAGTCGTGGACCCCCCAACCATTGGAGCCACATTCTGCAATAGAGGACTCACTTCCCCCACATTTGACATTATCCAACCAGATCTGACCTAAAAAGGAGATTACGGGCTCAATTTGAGGACCTTAACTGAGAGCTCTCTTTACCGTCGACCGGGGGGGGGGGGGGCGATACGCACCTTGTCCCTGGCCGAACCTGGAACTGGGCGCCCAGGTAAAGCTGCGCTGGAAGCCCAGCTGCTTGCACACCACGTTAACCAGGTTGAGGTCCACCTGGTCGTCGCACACCGTGCCCCACACGCCGTCGTGCAGCACCTCCACGCGGCCCTCGTTGGCTTGGCGACCGCCCGCCAGCCGCACTTCCTGCGCGGGCAGCTCGGCCGGGTAGAGAAGGAGAAGCAGGAGGAGAGCGGGGCTGAGGAACAGCATCCTGGAGCGGGAAGAGGAGACGTGGGCAATGTTAGCTGAGCAGGAATGCGGGCGCCGCAAAATTCCCTGAAATCATCCAACGCCATGTTGACATTCCTTCCTTTGACAGAGCGTATAATTAGAAAAGGGCTCCTCTTTCCCTAATGTGGCATTCCAGGGCGGAGCAAAGGATTTATTGCTGTATTTCCCCCCCCCCCCATAACTTTATTGATAGTCGCCTGCAGGGACAACGAGGAGCTTGAGGGACGCTGCACAAACAGGCCGGGCTAAAAGTAGACCCCGAATCCAGCCAAAGGAAACCGCAAACCGTCAAGTCGGGCGGCACACGTTCAGCCGGCAGACACAAAAGCAAACAAACGTCGTGAAATTGTAGCGAGCGGCAGGTGAGCGTCATTGCGAAGTCCAAAAGAGGTGAGGTCAAAGGTCAATTAGGAACACCTTGATGAGCTTTAACCTGATTGTAGATGCCAGCTGAGCATAGCAGTGAGAGGATGAAGAGGAACTCACCTTCCTGTTGGTCTCAACCTGGAGTCAGCGGGAGAGAAGGAGCGAGGGAGCACTGGAGGGGAAAAAAGCAGCGACTTTGCTTCTGCTGTCCCTCTATTCTCCTCTTTTCCCTCCCTCTTTCGTCTTCTGTCACTCCCTCTCTTGAGATGTTTATCCATCCCTCCCATTTGACTCAATGCACTTATTCACATTTGTTACAAAAAAAAAAGTGTTTTTCCTCCTGAAATCTTTGTTCTATAACTCGCTGGAGTTACGAGGATATCATATATTTTTTTACATTTGATCTGTATATAAGTCAGTATGTTCTACTTACACAAGTCCATCATTTTATGTCTGCATACATAGTCCCTATAGTCCTCACCGATTTGCACTCAACCAGAGGTCTTCAACACGGGGTCTGCGTCCCCTGTTGGGTGTTGTGAAATTCTTGGTTGATTAAACTTAACTTTTTAACATTAAACTTCAAATTTTGCGGTTTCACCACATCGTAGATTATTTTTAAAATCTATTTAACATTTTTTAAAAACAAATTCTATAATTTTTAGGGTCTTAAATTAAACATTTCCAAGCATAAAAACGTCTAAATAAACAAGACAATATCAATACTATTTAAACATTTTTGGAGAATATTTTAAAAATGTTTGGGTTCCCAAAACAAGCATTTCTAAGCATGAGAATGTCTAAATAAATTTGAAATATCAATACTTTTATTTATTTTTTTAAAGCATACTCTACATTTTTGGGTCCTAATTTAAACATTTCCAAGCATAAAAACGTCTAAATAAACAAGACAATATCAATACTATTTAAACATTTTTGGAGAATATTTTAAAAATGTTTGGGTTCCCAAAACAAGCATTTCTAAGCATGAGAATGTCTAAATAAACTTGAAATATCAATACTTTTATTTATTTTTTTAAAGCATGCTCTACATTTTTGGGTCCTAATTTAAACATTGCTAAGCATAAAAATGTCTGAATAAACAAGAAATACAAAATACTATTTAAACATTTTTAAGCATATTTTACAATTTTTGGGTGTCATAAAATAAGCATGTCCAAATCCAAGCATTAAAATGGCTAAATAAAAACATATCAATAATATTTGAAAACATTTTAAGCATACTTTCCTATTTTTTGGGGTCTTAATTAAAGCATTTCCAAGCATTAAAAAATGTATAAAAATATCAAGAAATATCAATACTATTAAACATTTTTAAGCTTTTTTTTTTAAATTTTGAGGTCTTAATTTAAGCATTTCCAAGCATAAAAATGTGTAAATAAACAAGAAATATCAATACTATTTACATATTTTTATGCATATTCTACAATTTTTGAGTCTTAAATTAAACATTTCCAAGCATAAAAACGTATAAATAAACAAGACAATATCAATACTATTTAAACATTTTTGGGGAATATTTTAAAAATGTTTGGGTTCCTAAAACAAGCATTTCTAAGCATGAGAATGTCTAAATAAACTTGAAATATCAATACTTTTATTTATTTTCTTAAAGCATACTCTACATTTTTGGGTCCTAATTTAAACATTGCTAAGCATAAAAATGTCTGAATAAACAAGAAATACAAAATACTATTTAAACATTTTTAAGCATATTTTACATTTTTTGGGTGTCAAAAAATAAGCATGTCCAAATCCAAGCATTAAAATGTCTAAATAAAAACATATCAATAATATTTAAAAACATTTTAAGCATACTTTCCTATTTTTTGGAGTCATAAAATGAGCAT
>NC_084630.1:43156382-43158882 GCF_033978795.1 Nerophis ophidion | reverse complement strand
CCGGTCTAGCAAGCACGCCTCATTCAGTCCAAAACGGCCCGATCTATCCACATCCAGAATTGTCTGGCGGTCGTAAGTGATCCCGGAGTGACCACGCTGTAAGCCAGCCATGACATTTGCAGAATTGTCCGGTATTTTTGCCAAATGTTCCATCTTTACCACGCCGAAGCCCGTCAGGGCGCCGCCATCTTTATAAGAAAAGGCGTTAACAAAATAAAAGCATGTAAACAACATATGCAAATGCGCGATAAAATAATTGTCGGCGTTAATAGATTGATGAGTTAACTCGTAATTAACGCATTCATTTGCCCACCCCTAATATATATATATATACATATAGTAATTGTGGTGCTACAAAACTGCAATCATTGACACATTGACAATGAACACATTAGGCACAACAATAATTCAGCAATTTTGACCCCAAAATTAAAATCAGTTCTCTCAGCACAATATAGATTTTTGTTGCCGTATATAACACTGTGGAGGGGGGCGTGGCCTGAGGGCCTGCAGCGGAGCGGGGTGTGGCAGGACCAGCCTCGAAATCAGCAACAGGTGCGTAGTTGGCCCACCTGGGCCTGGTTATCTAATTACCCGTCGCTCTGTTAAAAAGGCAGCAGCCGGCAGGAGAGTGTGTGTGGAGTGGGAGTTGGAGCTGGAGTGAAAGTGAGAGTGAGACGGACACAGAAAGACAATTGCTGAAATGTAACAGACTTTATTTGGGAAAAATTAATATATATTCTGAACCTGAATCTCATGACGATGATTGGTGGTCCGAAGAACCCCCTGGTGGGCAACCTCCACAAACACATTCACATTGTATAATTTAGTGATATTGTCACAGCAAGTAGAAAACATGTGATACTGGAGGCCAGAAAACACTTGGAAGTTATTTATTTCATCTTAAACTTACTAAAGAGAAGTATTAATTCATCTTAACTGATGCAGTGAGTAGTTCAAAAACAGATCACATGAACTTGCTGCTAATATTGTGTTAAGTTATACAATTATCTTCAAAAATACAAATAAATTATCCAGATCACAGATTATACACACAAAACATTTTTAGAGTTAAAAAGTAAAGTAGCAATGATTGTCACACACACACTAGGGGTGGCGAAATGTGTCCTCTGCATTTGACCCATCACCCTTGATCACTCCCTGGGAGGTGAGGGGAGCAGTGAGCAGCAGCGTTGGCTGCGCCCGGGAATCATTTTTGGTGATTTTACCCCCAATTCCAACCCCTGATGCTGAATGCCAAGCAAGGAGGTAATGGCTCCCATTTTTATAGTCTTTGGTATGACTTGGCTGGGGTTTGAACTTATCTCAGAGCAGACACTCTACCCACTAGGCCACTGATTAGAATCTGGCTTGCGTATTCCAAGAAGACATTCATTATGCAAGGTGGCCAAAAATGCACCAAATTTTGTGTGCACAAAATACTCAAAAAATGATAACTGAACCTTGTAGTCAAAGGTAAGGACGGTGCACGTTAAAATGTAAAGTATGTTATACAAAAGTGACTATTGTTTAGTATTAAGTTACGTCCTGTTTTGATGCTGTAGTGTCTCCAACTCATTTGCTGAGATAGTACTTTATGGATTCCTTCAGGAACTCTCCTGAAGGAATCAACAAAGTACTATCTATCTAGTCCCTTTATCCAGATCCTCACCAACACGTATGTAAAAGGGACTTTGTGTACAGTATGTGCTCGTGGGTAAAATAACACTGCAACTACACCACACACTTTGTTTTCAAACCTAACCTCGCAAAGTTCTTCAGTACCCAGACAGGGTGGAGATGGTCGGGTACAGTTTACGCTGAGTCATGCATTTTTCTCTTTCGATGAACAGCGTGTTGGCTTTGCACATGATGTCCTTCTCCAGCGCCATGCGGGTCTCCTCCAGGTGGGACAGCGACCTGCGGGCGTCGCTCAGCTCCTGCTGCAGCGACGCCAGGGTAGCGTTGATCTGCCTCGCCTCCTTTTCCAAGCTGCGCTCAAGTCAGGACACGATAGGAGGTCAGAGGGTATATAAAGCAGGGCTATTCAACACAAATCTGGTCAAAATGACATCATTTGGGCCCCCAAAGTCCAGTTCAAAAGTTGGGAAACAAACATTTTGTGTACAGAGGAACTTGGACCACTGTAAACACGTTGGCAGATCCCTACGTTGACATGTTAACCTTGCTGGCAAACACTGGAGTCCAAACATGTGATAACCATAACTGAGGCGTTCCTCAAGGCACCGCTTTAAGTCCTCTTCTTTTTGGCAGTTAAACGTGAATGAATGAATGAATGGTTTATTTTGAGCCATGCAAACATAACAAGAGAATGACATAAAATACAAAAGAAATATATATATACATTATTTTTACACCTACATTGATAACAAGAGAATGACATAAAATATATATATATATACATTATTTTTACACCTACATTGAAAACATTACGGCCCTGCGATGAGGTGGCGACTTGTCCAGGGTGTACCCTGCCTTC
>NC_084630.1:42958882-43153882 GCF_033978795.1 Nerophis ophidion | reverse complement strand
AGACAGACAACATTCACACACTAGGGCCAATTTTAGTGTTGCCAATCAACCTATCCCCAGGTGCATGTCTTTGGAGGTGGGAGGAAGCCAGAGTACCCGGAGGGAACCCACGCATTCACGGGGAGAACATGCAAACTCCACACAGAAAGATCCCGAGCCTGGATTTGAACCCAGGACTGCAGGACCTTCGTATTGTGAGGCAGACGCACTAACCCCTCTGCCACCGTGAAGCCTGTTTCAGCAACATAGAATGGTAAATAAACATTCCACCAGTAACTTTCATTGTCTCACACTTAATATTAATGGGATGGATGTGCTTGGTGCAGGGACATAAGCTTCTCTACATCAGGCTGGAACTCACTAAGAAGAAGTCGTAGATCCCCGCGGTCAGTAATTTTCAGTCGGTTTCTTTGCTTGGAAAGAAGCAAGGCGACTGCACTGAAGCCCCGTTCTACTAAATATGTTGGGAAGGCAATAAAGTAAATCTTGACCTTGTTCCACAGCACTTGATAGCCGTCAGAGATTTTTTTTTGTAACCAAAAATCTTGATATGACTTTTTGAACTTCGGCCTTAGCTCAATGTCATTTTGAATTGAAATCAGTTCTTCCTCTGCCACTCCAGTTTCTTCACCGTCGACATTTAGGAATCAGTGAATGCACCACCCTAACCAGCTCAACATTGGTGAGTCCCCAATTTCATGTTGACTTGAACTCAAGATGATGTTGACCGCCAGAATGCGGTTTTTATTATAAGATAAAAGTCTGAACATTACAAGCTTGAAATTACAAACCTGAGCTTTTGCTTTTGTAGTCTATACTGTCGGATCTGACTGGGCCAGAGCGGCGTGTGGTAACCGGACCCTGATGCGTCGTCCACTGACTCGTCCTGCTGCACGTGTTGTGTACAAATCGTCAAACAAACGTTCGAACTTCTGACTTCGGCTTCGGACTGCCGCCCCCTTCTTCCTCACCGCCCCCCCAGATCTTTCCACCGCCCACTTTGGGAACCACTGGTTTATACAGTCACCTTTAGGGGACCTCTGACGGTATGGGGACAAAAAAACAGGTCCCCTAAAGGGGAACTTTTTCAAATGATGAGTCAGATCCATTCTGAAGTGAAGTGAATAATATTTATATAGCACTTTTCTCTAGTGACTCAAAGCGCTTTACACAGTGAAACCCAATATCTAAGTTACATTTAAAGCAGTGTGGGTGGCACTGGGAGCAGGTGGGTAAAGTGTCTTGCCCAAGGACACAACGGCAGTGACTAGGATGGCGGAAGTGGAAATCGAACCTGCAACCCTCAAGTTGCTGGCACCAACCGGGCTATACCGCCCCTGAAGATGCCTAAGTGATTTTTAAGCTTTGGCCCTAAAAACGATGTTTATACATTTTCCTACAGCATGATTATAAAAGATTATTACTTTAAAGTATGATCCATCCTTCTATATTCTGTAAGGTAGTTGGAGTTGCAGACAACCTCATTACTGCTAAATAGCAGTTTTCAGTAATGTCACAGAAGAGGCAGGGTTTGTTTGAACATTTAAGTGGTGACACTTCCTAGAAGAGGATAGCTGTAGTGCTGTATTCTGAGGATCATGTCATATTTAATTTTAAAATCTTAAAACTCATCTGTATACTCTAGCCTTTAAATAGACCTCCTTTTTAGACCAGTTGATCTGCCGCTTCTTTTCTTTCTCCTATGTCCCACCCTCCCTTGTGGAGGGGGTCCGGTCCGATGACCATGGATGAAGTACTGACTGTCCAGAGTCGAGACCCAGGATGGACCGCTCGTCGGGACCCAGGATGGACCGCTCGCCTGTATCGGTTGGGGACATCTCTACGCTGCTGATCCGCTTGAGATGGTTTCCTGTGGACGGGACTCTCACTGCTGTCTTGGAGCCACTATGGATTGAACTTTCACAGTATCATGTTAGACCCGCTCGACATCCATTGCTTTCGGTCCCCTAGAGGGGGGGGGGGTTGCCCACATCTGAGGTCCTCTCCAAGGTTTCTCATAGTCAGCATTGTCACTGGCGTCCCACTGAATGTGAATTCTCCCTGCCCACTGGGTGTGAGTTGGTTCTTCCGAGGATGTCGTAGTCGTAATGATTTGTGCAGTCCTTTGAGACATTTGTGATTTGGGGCTATATAAATAAACATTGATCATTGATTGATTGATTAATTTGAACTTTTTTTTTTTAAATGGTCCTCAGTAGTCACGTACAAATGTGTGTGAATTATGCAAAATTATTTAAATTTGGTCCCCATGAACCATATTTAAAGAGATTTAAAGACATGTATGAGCTAATTTTACTTATTTTTTTTGTATGCCTCCACAACCTGTAGAAAGGGTGGTCCCCACAAGTGATGATCAAAAACTTGGTCCCCATTTCAAATGATAACCAGTATGTGTGCGTGTGTGTTTGTGTGTGTGTGTGTGTGTGTGTACCTCATCTGGGGCTCATCCCTGCAGAGCTCCATGTTGGGTCTGAGAGAGCGACGGTACAGCCTAGACTCAGTCACTCTCTGAGGGGCGTCTTTGTCCTGGATGGCCTTCTGCAGAGCCTCGATGTTCCTCTCCTGGGCTCCAATCTGCTCCAAAGTCTGCACACACACGCACACAAACATTCTTGTATTTGTCACTTTCTTGAGACCTCCGGAAAATGTGGGCGTATAGGACTCTTTAGGACCACCCTTTCTAGATATATAAAGATTTGTATCTACAACATTAATAATATATACATAATATGCAAACATAAAAAAGGTAAGCTTTTAGTACATTTTTTTTGTTTTTAATTTTTTGTTTGTAATTTTTTTTAATCTTAACTATTTACTTCATGTTATTGGCCAGAGGGGGAGCAATTTGAAGTTTTATACACACTTGTGTTTTCATATGTTGAGCAGATGGGGAGCAGTTTTAAACCAACACACATCCAATTTGAAAAATCCCTCATTTTATACAAAACACACACGCACACACACACGCTCTTGTATTTGTTACCTTCTTGAGAAAGATGACTACCTCTTTAGGACCACACTTTCTAGATATATAAAGGTTTGTGTATACATCAATACTATGCCGGTATAAAAAAAAGCTTCCTGTGAAAAATTTGTTGGAATTTCACAAGAAAAAGGTCACGATTTCACAAGACACATTTGGAATTTTGGCAGTATTATCATAAAAGTCGTAATTTTACTCAACGCAACTCAAAACTTTACAAAAAAACTGAACATTTGTGCAGTATTATGATAAAAGTTGGAATTTTACTCAACAACAGTCGCAATTTTACAAGAAAAGCTTAAAATGTTGGCAATTTTTATGAAAAGAGTCTGAATTTTACTCGACAAAAATAACAATTTTATAAGAAAACTTTCAAATTTGGACAATGTTATAATAATAATCGGAATTTTACTTGATAAATTAAGACAAAAGCCATAATTTTACTCCAAAAAATGTGTTTTACAAGAAAAAAAATCTTGGCAATATTGTGATAAAGGTCAGAATTGTATATGACAAATGTCACCATTTTGCATTAAAAAGCAATAATTTTACATAGAAAGTAATAATTTTTACGAGAAAATATTGCAATATTACAGAAACAGAAAGAATGAGAAATTGTTCCTAATTTTATAAGAAAGAAGTTGACACATAGTGAGAAAAAGACTGCTTTTAGGGGAAAAAAAATGTTTAATTTTTTTTAAATTGTTTTTTAATCTTCATTATTTACTTCAAGTTATTACAGTATGTCTCTATATACATATTTAATTTTTTTTTTTTTCAAAAATAAATTTTGCCCAAAGGGGGCGCATTTCAACTTTTTCCACACATAAGTAATTTAATATGTTGACCAGAGGGGGAGCACTTTCAAAACCGACACACAGTCAATTTGAAAAATCCCTCATTTTATACAAAACACACACGCACACGCACACACACACACACACACACACACACACACACACGCTCTTGTATTTGTTACCTTCTTGAGAAAGATGACGACCTCTTTAGGACCACACTTTCTAGATATATAAAGGTTTGTGTATACATCAATACTATGCCGGTATAAAAAAAAGCTTCCTGTGAAAAATTTGTTGGAATTTCACAAGAAAAAGGTCACGATTTCACAAGACAAATTTTGAATTTTGGCAGTATTATCATAAAAGTCGTAATTTTACTCAACGCAACTCAAAACTTTACAAAAAACTGAACATTTGTGCAGTATTATGATAAAAGTTGGAATTTTACTCAACAACAGTCGCAATTTTACAAGAAAAGCTTAAAATGTTGGCAATTTTAATGAAAAGAGTCTGAATTTTACTCGACAAAAATAACAATTTTATAAGAAAACTTTCAAATTTGGACAATATTATAATAATAATCGGAATTTTACTTGATAAATTAAGACAAAAGCCATAATTTTACTCCAAAAAATGTCAGTTTTACAAGAAAAAAAATCTTGGCAATATTGTGATAAAGGTCAGAATTGTATATGACAAATGTCACCATTTTGCATTAAAAAGCAATAATTTTACATAGAAAGTAATCATTTTTACGAAAAAATATTGCAATATTACAGAAACAGAAAGAATGAGAAATTGTTCCTAATTTTATAAGAAAGAAGTTGACACATAGTGAGAAAAAGACTGCTTTTAGGGGAAAAAAATGTTTTTAATTTTTTTTAAATTGGTTTTTAATCTTCATTATTTACTTCAAGTTATTACAGTATGTCTCTATATACATATTTAATTATATATTTTTTCAAAAATAAATTTTGCCCAAAGGGGGCGCATTTCAACTTTTTCCACACATAAGTAATTTAATATGTTGACCAGAGGGGGAGCACTTTCAAAACCGACACACATCCAATTTGAAAAATCCCTCATTTTATACAAAACACACACGCACACGCACACGCACACACACACACACACACACACACACACACACACACACACACACACACGCTCTTGTATTTGTTACCTTCTTGAGAAAGATGACTACCTCTTTAGGACCACACTTTCTAGATATATAAAGGTTTGTGTATACATCAATACTATGCCGGTATAAAAAAAAGCTTCCTGTGAAAAATTTGTTGGAATTTCACAAGAAAAAGGTCACGATTTCACAAGACAAATTTTGAATTTTGGCAGTACTTCATAAAAGTCGTAATTTTACTCAACGCAACTCAAAACTTGACAAAAAAACTGAACATTTGTGCAGTATTATGATAAAAGTTGGAATTTTACTCAACAACAGTCGCAATTTTACAAGAAAAGCTTAAAATGTTGGCAATTTTAATGAAAAGAGTCTGAATTTTACTCGACAAAAATAACAATTTTATAAGAAAACTTTCAAATTTGGACAATGTTATAATAATAATCGGAATTTTACTTGATAAATTAAGACAAAAGCCATAATTTTACTCCAAAAAATGTCAGTTTTACAAGAAAAAAAATCTTGGCAATATTGTGATAAAGGTCAGAATTGTATATGACAAATGTCACCATTTTGCATTAAAAAGCAATAATTTTACATAGAAAGTAATCATTTTTACGAGAAAATATTGCAATATTACAGAAACAGAAAGAATGAGAAATTGTTCCTAATTTTATAAGAAAGAAGTTGACACATAGTGAGAAAAAGACTGCTTTTAGGGGAAAAAAATGTTTTAATTTTTTTTAAATTGGTTTTTAATCTTCATTATTTACTTCAAGTTATTACAGTATGTCTCTATATACATATTTAATTTTTTTTTTTTCAAAAATAAATTTTGCCCAAAGGGGGCGCATTTCAACTTTTTCCACACATAAGTAATTTAATATGTTGACCAGAGGGGGAGCACTTTCAAAACCGACACACAGTCAATTTGAAAAATCCCTCCTTTTTGGGACCACCCTCATTTTAATAGATTTCCCCAGCAGGGGTGCAAATGAGAAATTCTCCATTACATGCTATGGTTTACCACATTGGGGCCATGATTTATGTCCTAACTTGTCTGGCATTGTGGCTATGCGGTTGCGTTCCCTCGTTGATGCAGGCGGAATGGACACAGCGGGAAGGTAAGAAATTATGATTTATTTATATTACAAAACAGACTAGGAACAGAAAACACTTGCACAAAGGCACTAGAGACAAAACCAACAGAACTAGCGTGGGAGCTAGAAATAACAGAGCGCTAGCATGTGAGCTAAGCAAACAAACACAGGAATAGCGTGGAAGCTAACGAATACAAAGTCTTTACCACAAGCGGGGATAGCGACGTCACCTGTTGCATTGGACAGCAAATTAGACTGCGAGGACGGATGACAAAAAAGGGCAGGCTTAAATAGAGACAGAGCAGGTGTGCGTGGAAAACAAAAGGCAGGTGACACTAATAAATGGGTTGTACTTGTATAGCACTTTTCTACCTTTAAGGTACTCAAAGCGCTTTGACACTACTTCCACATTCACCCATTCACACACACATTCACACACTGATGGAGGGAGCTGCCATGCAAGGCGCCAACCAGCACCCATCAGGAGCAAGGGTGAAGTGTCTTGCTCAGGACACAACGGACGTGACGAGGTTGGTACTAGGTGGGATTTGAACCAGGGACGCTCGTGTTGCGCACGGCCACTCCCCCCACTGCGCCACGCCGTCCCTAATGAGTAACTATGGCAACGGAAACGAACAGGAAGTGCCACCAGGAACTAGGGAAGACAAAAAAACAAACAGGATGTGATACAAAAAGAGAACTAAACCAGAATATGCCAAGATCCAAGTAGCGGATCATGACAACTTGTTCACCGGTCCTCATATGGAAGGTACTTTTCCTTGTTGATGCCTCAAGAAGGGTAGAAATCCGCACGCACGCACGCACACACACACACACACAAAATGCATAATCCAAATTGTGTTCCGGTGTGTATGTCCGGCTACCTGCTTCAGGTGCATTTCCAGCTGGATCTTGGCCTCCATCTGCTCCGCACAGCGTTGCAGGAAGGCTTGGTCCACATTGAAGCACTGGACCCTCAGGTCCTTGGTGGTGTCCAGGAGCACCTGCTCCGAGAGCTCTCTGACAGGCGCGCACAACAAACATTCAGTACATGGGAGCTCCAAACAGGCTGATCCAAACAGCGCTCTCACTTGAGGTCGTGTGAGGATTTTTCCTCCCTGCGGGCCTTGTTGATGTTGGTGTGTGTGAACTTGATCCAGGAGGGGACGTTACACACCCTGCAAGACCACTGGATGGTCACCAAGCGCTCCGACTGACACCCAGGAACTGCAATAGTATGTTACTCACTGATGCAGCATGTTGGCAGAGACGACGTGATGCTGCGTGTCCGTGCTTTTGTTGGAGAAGCGTCCACACTGGGTGTCCAGGACGTAGGCCTCATATTTATCCGACCAATCAAACTCCAGCGTCTTCTTGGTCTCTCTGTCCAAACTGACACAAGCAGAGGTCTAATTCTGCCTAGCAACACGCGCGCAGAAATGTGATTTCAAGTTTGACAACAGATGTCACATGCATGTTGAACGTTACTATTGGAGAGGAACACAGTACATAAAAACACATCCCCAGTATGAACCCTACCTCTGTGGTTGATTCCCCTACCAATTGGTTCATATGAAGAAACAAGAAGTAGAACTCACTTGATCTGAGTGGAAACCTGGTCTATGGTTCTCCTCAGGAGAGCCTGGATACTCTTGATCAATTCCACTTCCTACTCAAAACACACAAATGTTTATTTCAGTTGAACCCGCTTGTCTCCTCAATGCCCCCCCGACTGGCTGGCTGTGGGTGTGAGTGAGCGTGTGGCACACTCACTAGCTGTATTGACACTGCGCTGATACTGTGTTGGTGTTTCATAATGGTCATCTGCCATTATATTATCATATATATATATATATATATATATATATATAGGTGTGGGAAAAAAATCACAAGACTACTTCATCTCTACAGAACTGTTTCATGAGGGGTTCCCTCAATCATCAGGAGATTTTCAAAAAATCTCCTGATGATTGAAGGGAACCCTCATGAAACAGTTCTGTAGAGATGAAGTAGTCTTGTGATTTTTTTCCCACACCTACATATTGCGCTCTACCATGGTATCGAGCACTATTCTCTGGATAATCCAATCAAGACATATATATATATATATATATATATATATATATATATATATATATATATATATATATATATATATATATATATATATATGAACATAAACATAAAATATGTTGTCTTTGTAGCATATTCAACTGAATATGGGTTGAAAATGATTTGCAAATCATTGCATTCTTTTTGTATTTACATCTAACACAATTTTCCGACTCAAATAGAAAAGGGGTTTGTATATACTGTGTATATATATATATATACATATATATATGCGCAAATAATCATTAACTTTAGAAATTGATGCCAGCAACAAGTGACAATGAAGTTGGGAAATGTGGCAATAAATACTGATAAAATTGAGGAATGCTCATCAAACACTTATTTGGAACATGCCACAGGTGTGCAGGCTAATTGGGAACAGGTGGGTGCCATGATTGGGTATAAAAACAGCTTCCCAAAAAAATGCTCAGTCTTTCACAAGAAAGGATGGGGCGAGGTACACCCCTTTGTCCACAACTGCGTGAGCAAATAGTCAAACAGTTTAAGAACATTTCTCAAAATGAAATTGCGAGAAATTAAGGGATTTCAACATCTACGCTCCATAATTTCATCAAAAGGTTCAGAGAATCTGAAGAAATCACTCCACGTAAGCGGCATGGCCGGAAACCAACATTGAATGACCGTGACCTTCGATCCCTCACGACGGCAATGTATCAAAAACCGACATCAATCTCTAAAGGATATCACCACATGGGCTCAGGAACATTTCAGAAAGCCACTGTCACTAAATACAGTTTGTTGCTACATCTGTAAGTGCAAGTTAAAACTCTACTATGCAAAGCGAAAGTCATTTATCAACAATATCTAGGAATGCCGCCGGCTTCTCTGGGCCCGAGATCATCTAAGATGGACTGATGCAAAGTGGAAAAGTGTTCTGTGGTCTGACGAGTCCACATTTCAAATTTTTTTTGATATATTCGACATCGTGTCATCCGGACCAAAGGGGAAGCGAACCATCCAGACTGTTATCGACGCAAAGTTCAGAAGCCAGCATCTGTGATGGTATGGGGGTGCATTAGTACCCAAGGCAAGGGTAACTTACACATCTGTGAAGGCACCATTAATGCCGAAAGGTACATACAGGTTTTGGAACAACATATGCTGCCATCTAAGCGCCGTCTTCTTCATGGACGCCCCTGCTTATTTCAGCAAGACAATGCCAAGCCACATTCAGCACGTGTTACAACAGCGTGGCTTCGTAAAAAAAGTGTGGGTACTTTCCTGGCCCGCCTGCAGTCCAGACCTGTCTCCCATCGAAAATGTGTGGCGCATTATGAAGCGTAAAATACGACAGCGGAAACCCCGGACTGTTGAACGACTGAAGCTCTACATAAAACAAGAATGGGAAAGAATTCCACTTTCAAAGCTTCAACAATTAGTTTCTTCAGTTCCCAAACGTTTATTGCGTGTTGTTAAAAGAAAAGGTGATGTAACACAGTGGTGAACATGCCCTTTCCCAACTACTTTGTCACGTGTTGCAGCCATGAAATTCTAAGTTAATTATTATTTGCAAAAAAATATACAGTTTATGAGTTTGAACATCAAATATGTTGTCTTTGTAGTGCATTCAACTGAATATGGGTTGAAAAGGATTTGCAAATCATTGTATTCCGTTATATTTACATCTAACACAATTATATATATATCCATTCATCCATTTTCTACCGCTTATTCCCTTTTGGGGTCGCGGGTAAATATACACACATATATATATATATATATATATATATATATATATATATATATATATACATATATATATATATATATATATAGGAATCTTGCACCTCAGACTTGATTTAATTCCAATTATTGGGGTGAAGATTTGATTCTTGATATCTTGATATAACGAGATTCTCGATCCAAACCGATTCTCACAATATATTATAAAAATTATAATAAAACCTATTGGAAATCGGGTAAAAAAAAAAAAAAAAGGTATCCCTGGCTGCTAATGTATGGTGTGCAGCGAGTATATGAGGAGGAAAATATATTCTTAAAAAAAAAAACTTGTTAAAAGAAAAAAAAAAGTATATATATATATATATATACATATATATATATATATACACACACAAATATGTGTAATATATATGTATATGTGTTTATATATGTGTGTCTGTGTGTATGCATACATATATATATATATATATATATATTTGAGGTTTCTGTGGATTGTTATTCAGTGCTCAAAACCGGGGTTGAGAGGAATGTACCTGTCTTGCAGGTTTTTCTGCTCTTCAGGGGATTTCTCAGAAGAGCAGAGAAACCTGTGAGGGAGCTGTGAGCAGGAATCATTTTGGTGATTTAACCCACAATTCCAACCCTTGATGCTGAGTGCCCCATTTTTATAGTCTTTGGTACGACGCCGCCGGGGTTTAAACTCACGACCCACCTATCCCAGGGCGCACACTCTAACCACGAGGCCAAGTTGACACCGGTGCTAGTACGGAAATGTGTTTTGGTGACCATCCCTGGTCGATACAGCTATTGAGTGTGCCACACACTCACTGGTCATTACTGATATTTTGTCATCAAAAAGAGGTATGAATACAACCGTTTTGCCACAACATTATGAAACAGGTCAACCCAAACGGAACAATTTTTTGGGGAAATGACTCCTTTCTAAGCGGTCGACCATGTATGTTGACGTCAACTTGATGGGATTGTAGGACCTGAGTGGGTCTCACTGAAATGTGTTCATTTAAACAGAAACACCATGAAAAACTACTGTAATATACACTCATGGTCAAAAGTGTACATACACTTGTAAAGAACATAATGTCATGGCTGCCTTGAGTTTCCAATCATTTCTACAACTCTTATTTTATTGTGATAGAGTGATTGGAGCACATGTTGCTCACAAAAAAACATTCATGAAGTTTGGTTCTTTTATGAATTTATTATGGCTCTACTGAAAATGTGAACATTGCTGTTTACATACAGCAATGTTCACATTTGGTTACATGTCCCTTGGCAAGTTTCACTGCGCTTTTGGTAGCCATCCACAAGCTTCTGGTTGAATTTTTGACCACTCCTCTTTACAAAATTGGTGCAGTTCAGTTGTTTGATTGATTGATTGATACTTTTATTAGTAGATTGCACAGTACAGTACATTTTCAGTACAATTGACCACTAAATGGTAACACCCTTAATAAGTTTTTCAACTTGTTTAAGTCGGGGTCCATGTTGATCAATTCAATCAATCAATTAATCAATGTTTATTTATATAGCCCCAAATCACAAATGTCTCAAAGGGCTGCACAAATCAGTACGACTACAACATCCTCGGAAGAACCCACAAAAGGGCAAGGAAAACTCACACCCAGTGGGCAGGGAGAATTCACATCCAGTGGGACGCCAGTGACAATGCTGACTATGAGAAACCTTGGAGAGGACCTCAGATGTGGGCAACCCCCCCCCTCTAGGGGACCGAAAGCAATGGATGTCGAGCGGGTCTAACATGATACTGTGAAAGTTTAATCCATAGTGGCTCCAAGACAGCAGTGAGAGTCCCGTCCACAGGAAACCATCTCAAGCGGATCAGCAGCGTAGAGATGTCCCCAACCGATACAGGCGAGCGGTCCATCCTGGGTCCCGACGAGCGGTCCATCCTGGGTCTCGACTCTGGACAGTCAGTACTTCATCCATGGTCATCGGACCGGACCCCCTCCACAAGGGAGGGGGGGACATAGGAGAAAGAAAAGAAGCGGCAGATCAACTGGTCTAAAAAGGAGGTCTATTTAAAGGCTAGAGTATACAAATGAGTTTTAAGGTGAGACTTAAATGCTTCTACTGAGGTAGCATCTCGAACTGTTACCGGGAGGGGATTCCAGAGTACTGGAGCCCGAACGGAAAACGTTCTATAGCCCGCAGACTTTTTTTGAGCTCTAGGAATCACTAATAAGCCGGAGTCTTTTGAACGCAGATTTCTTGCCGGGACATATGGTACAATACAATCAGCAAGATAGGCTGGAGCTAGACCGTGTAGTATTTTATACGTAAGTAGTAAAACCTTAAAGTCACATCTTAAGTGCACAGGAAGCCAGTGCAGGTGAGCCAGTACAGGTATATATGTATGTATATATGTATATAAAGGTATATACATTATAGGTATATATGTATGTATATATGTATATAAAGGTATATACATTATAGGTATATATGTATGTATATATGTATATAAAGGTATATACAGTACAGGCGTAATGTGATCAAACTTTCTTGTTCTTGTCAAAAGTCTAGCAGCCGCATTTTGTACCAACTGTAATCTTTTAATGCTAGACATGGGGAGACCCGAAAATAATACATTACAGTAATCGAGGCGAGACGTAACAAACGCATGGATAATGATCTCGGCGTCTTTAGTGGACAAAATGGAGCGAATTTTAGCGATATTACGGAGATGAAAGAAGGCCGTTTTAGTAACGCTTTTAATGTGTGACTCAAAGGAGAGAGTTGGGTCGAAGATAATACCCAGATTTTTTACAGAGTCACCTTGTTTTATTATTTGGTTGTCAAATGTTAAAGTTGTATTATTAAATAAATGTGTTGGTTTTCTGACATGGACTTGTTTCTTCAGCATTGTCCACACATTTAAGTCAGGACTTTGGGAAGGCAATTCTAAATCCTCAATTCTAGCCTGATTCATTCCTTTACCACTTTTGATGTGTGTTTGGGGTCATTGTCCTGTCGGAACACCCAACTGCGCCCAAGACCCAAGATTTTATGTTGTCCTTGGATCATTGTGGCCAAACAGCTCAATTTTTGTTTCATCAGACCATAGAACTTTCCTCCAGAAGGTCTTATCTTTGTCGATATGTCAGATGAAACAAAAATGGAGCTGTTTGGCCACAATACCCAGCAATATGTTTGGAGGAGAAAAGCTGAGGCTCTTAATCCCAGGAACACCATTCCAAACCGTCAAGCATGGTAGTACTAGTATTATGATCTGGGCCTGTTTTGCTGCCAATGAAACTGGTGCTTTAAATTGGACAATGAAAAAAGAGGATTACCTCCAACTACTTCAGGACAACCTAAAATCATCAGCCCAAAGGTTGAGTCTCGGGCGCAGTTGAGTGCTCAAACAGGACAATGACCTCAAACACACGTCAACAGTGGTAAATTAATGGCTAAATCAGGCTACAATTAAGGTTTTAGAACAGCCTTCCCAAAGTCCTGACTTTAAACGTGTGGACAATGCTGAAAAAAATAAGTCCATGTCAGAAAACCAACACATTTGTCACGACGCGGATTCGAACCCGAGCGAGATCCCACACTCTGTCTGGCAGCTGTCGACTGTCAGCAATCATCGCACCTGGCAGCAATCAGGAAGACAGCTTAAGAACCAGTCACACCTCAGAATCCGCGCCGGAACGTCGTTAACTCTCGTAGTAGAAGCATTTAAGTCCCACCTTAAAACTCATTTGTATACTCTAGCCTTTAAATAGACTCCCTTTTTAGACCAGTTGATCTGCCGTTTCTTTTCTTTTTCCTCTATGTCCCACTCTCCCTTGTGGAGGGGGTCCGGTCCGATCCGGTGGCCATGTACTGCTTGCCTGTGTATCGGCTGGGGACATCTCTGCGATGCTGATCCGCCTCCGCTTGGGATGGTTTCCTGCTGGCTCCGCTGTGAACGGGACTCTCGCTGCTGTGTTGGATCCATTGTGGATTGAACTTTCACAGTATCATGTTAGACCCGCTCGACATCCATTGCTTTCCTCCTCTCTAAGGTTCTCATAGTCATTATTGTCACCGACGTCCCACTGGGTGTGAGTTTTCCTTGCCCTTATGTGGGCCTACCGAGGATGTCGTGGTGGTTTGTGCAGCCCTTTGAGACACTAGTGATTTAGGGCTATATAAGTAAACATTGATTGATTGATTGATGGTAGTAAGCATTTACGTCTCTGGCTTCCCCCTCATTGTCCTCGCCTCTTTTGTCTTGTGCCCTTTTTGCCTTGTTGACTTGTCCTCCTTGCAGTTGCCTCCCTTGATCCTCGATCACTCGCCTGGACTCGGACCTTGTTTGCTTGCCGCCTGCCCTCGACCTCCTGCCTGTCCCCGGATCTCCCTTGTGCCTACCCTTCCTTGGCCAGACGAAGGTTTTATTCATCACGCATGTACAACATCCTCCTGTATCATTCACATGGTTAACTTTACACTTAATCCTGCAACCAACACTTAGAGTAGCATACACACCCCAGACAATCATCAAAGGTTACAATAAACCTGGTAACCTTAAGTCTTTCGTGGTGTCGTCTCCTTCCAGTCCTCACGTACACAGCCGCATTTAACTGAACTGCACCAATTTTTTTCAAGAGGAGTGGTCAAAAATTCAACTAGAAGCTTGGCAGAAGCTTGTGGATGGCTACTAAAAGCACCTTATTGCAGTGAAACTTGCCAAGGGACATGTAACCAATATTAACATTGCTGTATGTATACTTTTGACCCAGCAGATTTGGTCACATTTTCATTAGAGCCATGATAAATTCATAGAAGAACCAAACTTCATGAACGTTTTTTTTGTGACCAACAAGTATGTGCTCCAATCACTACATCACAAAAAAATAAGAGTTGTAGAAATTATTGGAAACTCAAGACAGCCATGACATTATGTTCTTTACAAGTCTATGTAAACTTTTGATTCACGATTGCATATATATATATATATATATATATATTAGTGCGTCTGCCTCACAATACAAAGTTCCTGCAGTCCTGGGTTCAAATCCAGGCTCAGGATCTTTCTGTGTGGAGTTTGCATGTTCTCCCCGTGAATGCGTGGGTTCCCTCCGGGTACTCCGGCTTCCTCCCACTTCCAAAGACATGAACCTGGGGATAGGTTGATTGGCAACAATAAATGGTCCCTAGTGTGTGAATGTGAGTGTGAATGTTGTCTGTCTATCTGTGTTGGCCCTGCGATGAGGTGGCGACTTGTCCAGGGTGTACCCCGCCTTCCGCCCGACTGTAGCTGAGATAGGCGCCAGCGCCCCCCGCGACCCCAAAAGGGAATAAGCGGTAGGAAATGGATGGATGGATGGATATATATATATATATATATATATATATATATATATATATATATATATATATATATATATATATATATAAAACAGTGGTCCCCAACAACCGGGCCGCGGCCGTGGCCCGATTGGTACCGGGCCGCAGAAGAATTTGTTATTAATTTTTTTATTTAAAAAAAATATATATATATTTTATTTATTTTATTAAATCAACCGGTAAATTGAGAGCTTTTCCTTCCCGGTTGATTTAATAAAATAAATAAAATATATATATTTTTTTACCGGTCGATATACGTTCCCATCCTCACCTATGGTCATGAGCTTTGGGGCGGTATAGCTCGGTTGGTAGAGTGGCCGTGCCAGCAACTTGAGGGTTGCAGGTTCGATCCCCGCTTCCGCCATCCTAGTCACTGCCGTTGTGTCCTTGGGCAAGACACTTTACCCACCTGCTCCCAGTGCCACCCACACTGGTTTAAATGTAACTTAGATATTGGGTTTCACTATGTAAAGCGCTTTGAGTCACTAGAGAAAAAGCGCTATATAAATATAATTCACTTCACTTCACTTCACTGAAAGGATAAGATCACGGGTACAAGCGGCCGAAATGAGTTTCCTCCGCCGTGTGGCGGGTCTCTCCCTTAGAGATAGGGTGAGAAGCTCTGCCATCCGGGAGGAACTCAAAGTAAAGCCGCTGCTCCTCCACATCGAGAGGAGCCAGATGAGGTGGTTCGGGCATCTGGTCAGGATGCCACCCGAACGCCTCCCTAGGGATGTGTTTAGGGCACGTCCAGCTGGTAGGAGGCCACGGGGAAGACCCAGGACACGTTGGGAAGACTATGTCTCCCGACTGGCCTGGGAACGCCTCGGGATCCCCCGGGAAGAGCGAGACGAAGTGGCTGGGGATAGGGAAGTCTGGGCTTCCATGCTTAGGCTGCTGCCCCCGCGACCCGACCTCGGATAAGCGGAAGATGATGGATGGATATTAAATCAACATAAAAAACACAACACACACTTACAATTAGTGCACTGACCACAAAAACCTCCCTTTTTCATGACAAAGAAATGAAAAAAAAAAAAAAAGGACCCCCCCCACTCGGGCCGCGGGACAAATTATTAAGCGTTGATACAAAAAGGTTGGGGGACCACTGATATCCATCCATCCATTTCCTACCGCTTATTCCCTTTCGGGGTGGCGGGGGGGCGCTGGCGCCTATCTCAGCTACAATCGGGCGGAAGGCAGCGTACACCCTGGACAAGTGGCCACCTCATCGCAGGGCCAACACAGATAGACAGACAACATTCACACACTAGGGCCAATTTAGTGTTGCCAATCAACCTATCCCCAGGTGCATGTCTTTGGAGGTGGGAGGAAGCCGGAGTACCCGGAGGGAACCCACGCAGTCACGGGGAGAACATGCAAACTCCACACAGAAAGATACCCTTTAATTCAGTATTCACATGAATGTGATCCATTCTATCCATCCATCCATTTCCAACCGCTTATTCCCTTTGGGGTCGCGGGCAACGCTGGAGCCTATCTCAGCTACAATCAGATGGAAGGCAGGTTACACTCTGGACAAGTCACCACCTCATCACAGGGCCAACACAGATAGACAGACAACATTCACACACTAGGGCCCATTTAGTGTTGCCAATCAACCTATCCCCAGGTGCATGTCTTTGGAAGTGGGAGGAAGCTGGAGTACCACGCAGTCACGGGGAGAACATGCAAACTCCACACAGAAAGATCCCCAGCCTTCGTATTGGGAGGCACATGCACTGATATAGAATCCAAAATAATAAGTTGCTATTATGCTTGCACATCTCCAATAAATGATCACCTTGATGAGTTCCTCCTCCACGCAGTCCCGGACCAGGTCAGGCCCGAGTCTGCGGCTCCTGCAGGTGAGGTTATCGGCCGCGATGGCATAGGGCGTCTCGGTGGCGTCCAGCGCCTTCTCCAGCCGCAGCTTCAGCGCCTGCAAGGCCTCGATGTCGGCCACCAGGCGGCCGATGTGCTCCTGCAGCTCGGACTTCCAGCGGTGGATGTCCTGGAGCCTCTCCCCCAGCAGGCGGCTGCCGTTGGTCTGCATCTTCACCGTCGTGTTCTCCGTCTTCTGGCAGAGGACGCGGGACTCTTCCTGGATGCTGCGGGCCGAGTGCCGGTCGGCGCCGGCCTGCTGGAGGAGGCTGCGGTAGCTGGAGAACCAGTCGGCTGGGGTGTACTTAGCGGAGCGGAAGCCCGGGATAACTAGCGGCGGCGCGGCTTCCGGCTCTAACGGGGCCCCCTCGGACTCCAGGAGCCCCGGAGTCGCCGCTCGGCTGTCATACTGCGGCTTCGACACTAACACCTCCGAGCTCATTTTCTTACAACGACAACTACAAACAATTACAAAACAACAAGAGTTATGAGAGCGAAGATAAATAGTTCGGCCGACATTAAGACGGGCTTGTTTGGCGACGCGTTGCTAGGATACGGCAGCGGTCACGTGACCCAGGAAGGCACGTGCACACCCCGCCCAAATATTACATGACTTTGCAAAATATTTGCTGACCTGATGACCTTTTTCTTTTGGTTGTCGGCGGCCATTTTTTCGTTTAATTGGCAACAACAATAAAAATGTAATTAAATAGCAAGACACTTAATCCCTCATTTATATGTGCTATGACGTAATATGTTGTCATGGAGATGACACACTTGTCTTCCTTAACACGACATTACGCTCGAAGTCTTTGAAGTATTGTACCCGCTTGAACCCACGTTTGTACGCGATTTACACGCATCCTGCACGTAATGTGTAATATTCATCAGTGTGTGACAATCATTGGTACTTTCACTTTTAAACTTTAATGTATACGCATTTTATAAACAAGTACAGCATAAGCAGTGATACAAAATCTCAACACCAGAGGTCGCCATTACACACCGCGTAAGCGAAATCAACTTCCGGTAAAGTCGTTTTCACTGAAGGCCAACAGTGAATAATATTATTACACATTTTTAATGCATTAGATTTTTTAAAAACTAAAATATCCCAAAAATACGGTTAAATGCAAGAATTCCACCTCAAAATTTAGTGTATATTACTCTGAATGTAAAGACAGTACAGCTTTCTTATGGTTTGAAAACGTCAGCTCAGTTCAATCAATCAATCAATCAATGTTTATTTATATAGCCCTAAATCACTGGTGTCTCAAAGGGCTGCACAAACCACAACACACAAGGGCAAGGAAAACTCACCCAAGTGGGACGTCGGTGACGGTGACAATGATGACTATGAGAAACCTTGGAGAGGACCGCATATGTGGGCAAAAGCAATGGATGTCGAGCGGGTCTAACATGATACTGTGAAAGTTCAATCCATAGTGGATCCAACACAACCGTGAGAGTCCTGACGGATTTTTACTGTAAAATTGTCCTTTAGTTTTTTACTGTAAAAAAAAACAAAAAAAAACTGCAAATTTACACAAAAATGTTACTTCTTTACTGTAAATAAAAAAACCCTGCAAATTTACAGTAAAACTTAACTGTAAAATTTACATTTTTTACTGTTAATAAAAAAAGCAAATTTACAGTAACGTTCTAGCACCTGCGCCGCTTTTTTTTTTTGGGACCACCTCAAAATTGAGTGTATATTACTGTAAATGAAAAAACAGTACGGCTGTTTTTATAGTTTTAAAAAGGCAGCTAACATAATTTTACTGTAAAATTTACATTTTTTTTACTGTAAATAAAAAAACCTGCAAATTTACAGTAAAATTTTACTGTAACATTTACATTTGTTTTTTACTTTAAATAAAAATAAGCCTACAAATTTACAGTAAAATGTAACTGAAAATTGCCTTTTTTTTAACTGTAATTACAAAAAAAAAGCAAATTTACAGTAAAACTTAACTGTAAAATTTAAATTTTTTACTGTTAATAAAAAAAGCAAATTTACAGTAATGTTCTAGTACCTGCGCCGCTTTTTTTTTTTTTGGACCACCTCAAAATTGAGTGTATATTACTGTAAATGAAAAAACAGTACGGCTGTTTTTATAGTTTTAAAAAGGCAGCTCAGTTAACAGAATTTTACTGTAAAATTTACATTTTTTTTTACTGTAAATAAAAAACCCTGCAAATTTAAAGTAAAATTTTACTGTAACATTTACATTTGTTTTTTACTTTAAATAAAAATAAGCCTACAAATTTACAGTAAAATGTAACTGAAAATTGCCCTTTTTTTTTTTACTGTAATTACAAAAAAAAAGCAAATTTACAGTAAAACTTAACTGTAAAATTTACATTTTTTACTGTTAATATAAAAAAAACAAATTTACAGTAACGTTCTGGCACCTGCGCCGCTTTTTTTTTTTTTGGACCACCTCAAAATTGAGTGTATATTACTGTAAATGAAAAAACAGTACGGCTGTTTTTATAGTTTTAAAAAGGCAGCTCAGTTAACAGAATTTTACTGTAAAATTTACATTTTTTTTTACTGTAAATAAAAAACCCTGCAAATTTACAGTAAAATTTTACCGTAACATTTACATTTGTTTTTTTTACTTTAAATAAAAATAAGCCTACAAATTTACAGTAAAATGTAACTGAAAATTGCCTCTTCCTTTTACTGTAATTACAAAAAAAAGCAAATTTACAGTAAAACTTAACTGTAAAATTTAAATTTTTTACTGTTAATAAAAAAAGCAAATTTACAGTAACGTTCTAGCACCTGCGCCGCTATTTTTTTTTTTGGACCACCTCAAAATTGAGTGTATATTACTGTAAATGAAAAAACAGTACGGCTGTTTTTATAGTTTTAAAAAGGCAGCTAACAGAATTTTACTGTAAAATTTACATTTTTTTTACTGTAAATAAAAAAACCTGCAAATTTACAGTAAAATTTTACCGTAACATTTACATTTGTTTTTTACTTTAAATAAAAATAAGCCTACAAATTTACAGTAAAATGTAACTGAAAATTGCCTTTTTTTTACTGTAATTACAAAAAAAAGCAAATTTACAGTAAAACTTAACTGTAAAATGTACATTTTTTACTGTTAATAAAAAAAGCAAATTTACAGTAACGTTCTAGCACCTGCGCCGCTTTTTTTTTTTTTGGACCACCTCAAAATTGAGTGTATATTACTGTAAATGAAAAAACAGTACGGCTGTTTTTATAGTTTTAAAAAGGCAGCTCAGTTAACAGAATTTTACTGTAAAATTTACTTTTTTTTTACTGTAAATAAAAAAACCTGCAAATTGAAAGTAAAATTTTACTGTAACATTTACATTTGTTTTTTTTACTTTAAATAAAAATAAGCCTACAAATTTACAGTAAAATGTAACTGAAAATTGCCCTTTTTTTTACTGTAATTACAAAAAAAAAGCAAATTTACAGTAAAACTTAACTGTAAAATTTACATTTTTTACTGTTAATAAAAAAAGCAAATTTACAGTAACGTTCTAGCACCTGCGCCACTATTTTTTTTTGGACCACCTCAAAATTGAGTGTATATTACTGTAAATGAAAAAACAGTACGGCTGTTTTTATAGTTTTAAAAAGGCAGCTCAGTTAACAGAATTTTACTGTAAAATTTACTTTTTTTTTACTGTAAATAAAAAAACCTGCAAATTGAAAGTAAAATTTTACTGTAACATTTACATTTGTTTTTTTTTACTTTAAATAAAAATAAGCCTACAGATTTACAGTAAAATGTAACTGAAAATTGCCTTTTTTTTTACTGTAATTACAAAAAAAAAGCAAATTTACAGTTAAACTTAACTGTAAAATTTAAATTTTTTACTGTTAATAAAAAAAGCAAATTTACAGTAACGTTCTGGCACCTGCGCCGCTTTTTTTTTTTTTTGGACCACCTCAAAATTGAGTGTATATTACTGTAAATGAAAAAACAGTACGTGTAACGATCTGTCACTTACTTTCTGATAGTTTTTCGTGTTTTGTACTTTGTTTCCTGTTCAGTGCTCTTATTTTGTCATACTTCCTGTTTACTCCGCTGAGCACTGTTTTTGTCACACTCGCCGTTGATTGGCAGCGGTCCTCAGCTGCGGTCAATCAACATAGGTCTATTTATGTTTCACTCGAGCACTCCTCAGTGCTCGAAGTTAAACCTATGTTGGGAACATCTCCATGCAAGACTGCTTTCTGTTTATATCTTTTACTTTGATGAAATTAAAATCATCTTACCTGCTTTCTGCTCTCCTGGATTTTTGCATACTTGAGGTCACACAACTGCAGCCATGCGACATCCCAACAGTACGGCTGTTTTTATAGTTTTAAAAAGGCAGCTCAGTTAACAGAATTTTACTGTAAAATTTATATTTTTTTACTGTAAATAAAAAACCTGCAAATTTACAGTAAAATTTTACCGTAACATTTACATTTGTTTTTTACTTTAAATAAAAATAAGCCTACAAATTTACAGTAAAATGTAACTGAAAATTGCCTCTTTTTTTTACTGTAATTACAAAAAAAAGCAAATTTACAGTAAAACTTAACTGTAAAATTTATATTTTTTACTGTTAATAAAAAAAGCAAATTTACAGTAACGTTCTAGCACCTGCGCCGCTTTTTTTTTTTTTGGACCACCTCAAAATTGAGTGTATATTACTGTAAATGAAAAAACAGTACGGCTGTTTTTATAGTTTTAAAAAGGCAGCTCAGTTAACAGAATTTTACTGTAAAATTTATATTTTTTTTACTGTAAATAAAAAAACCTGCAAATTTACAGTAAAATTTTTCTGTAACATTTACATTTGTTTTTTACTTTAAATAAAAATAAGCCTACAAATTTACAGTAAAATGTAACTGAAAATTGCCCTTTTTTTTTACTGTAATTACAAAAAAAAAAGCAAATTTACAGTAAAACTTAACTGTAAAATTTACATTTTTTACTGTTAATAAAAAAAAGCAAATTTACAGTAACGTTCTAGCACCTGCGCCACTATTTTTTTTTGGACCACCTCAAAATTGAGTGTATATTACTGTAAATGAAAAAACAGTACGGCTGTTTTTATAGTTTTAAAAAGGCAGCTCAGTTAACAGAATTTTACTGTAAAATTTATATTTTTTTTACTGTAAATAAAAAAACCTGCAAATTTACAGTAAAATTTTACCGTAACATTTACATTTGTTTTTTACTTTAAATAAAAATAAGCCTACAAATTTACAGTAAAATGTAACTGAAAATTGCCTCTTTTTTTTACTGTAATTACAAAAAAAAGCAAATTTACAGTAAAACTTAACTGTAAAATTTACATTTTTTACTGTTAATAAAAAAAGCTAATTTACAGTAACGTTCTAGCACCTGCGCCGCTTTTTTTTTTTTGGACCACCTCAAAATTGAGTGTATATTACTGTAAATGAAAAAACAGTACGGCTGTTTTTATAGTTTTAAAAAGGCAGCTCAGTTAACAGAATTTTACTGTAAAATTTAATTTTTTTTTACTGTAAATAAAAAACCCTGCAAATTTACAGTAAAATTTTACTGTAACATTTACATTTGTTTTTTACTTTAAATAAAAATAAGCCTACAAATTTACAGTAAAATGTAACTGAAAATTGCCCTTTTTTTTTACTGTAATTACAAAAAAAAAGCAAATTTACAGTAAAACTTAACTGTAAAATTTACATTTTTTACTGTTAATAAAAAAAACAAATTTACAGTAACGTTCTAGCACCTGCGCCGCTTTTTTTTTTTTTTTGGACCACCTCAAAATTGAGTGTATATTACTGTAAATGAAAAAACAGTACGGCTGTTTTTATAGTTTTAAAAAGGCAACTAACAGAATTTTACTGTAAAATTTAATTTTTTTACTGTAAATAAAAAAACCTGCAAATTTAAAGTAAAATTTTACTGTAACATTTACATTTGTTTTTTTCCTTTAAATAAAAATAAGCCTACAAATTTACAGTAAAATGTAACTGAAAATTGCCCTTTTTTTTACTGTAATTACAAAAAAAAAGCAAATTTACAGTAAAACTTAACTGTAAAATTTACATTTTTTACTGTTAATAAAAAAAGCAAATTTACAGTAACGTTCTAGCACCTGCACCGCTTTTTTTTTTTTTTGGACCACCTCAAAATTGAGTGTATATTACTGTAAATGAAAAAACAGTACGGCTGTTTTTATAGTTTTAAAAAGGCAACTAACAGAATTTTACTGTAAAATTTAATTTTTTTACTGTAAATAAAAAAACCTGCAAATTTACAGTAAAATTTTACTGTAACATTTACATTTGTTTTTTACTTTAAATAAAAATAAGCCTACAAATTTACAGTAAAATGTAACTGAAAATTGCCCTTTTTTTTACTGTAATTACAAAAAAAAAGCAAATTTACAGTAAAACTTAACTGTAAAATGTACATTTTTTACTGTTAATAAAAAAAGCAAATTTACAGTAACGTTCTAGCACCTGCGCCGCTATTTTTTTTTTTGGACCACCTCAAAATTGAGTGTATATTACTGTAAATGAAAAAACAGTACGGCTGTTTTTATAGTTTTAAAAAGGCAGCTCAGTTAACAGAATTTTACTGTAAAATTTAAATTTTTTTTACTGTAAATATAAAAACCTGCAAATTTACAGTAAAATTTTACCGTAACATTTACATTAGTTTTTTACTTTAAATAAAAATAAGCCTCCAAATTTACAGTAAAATGTAACTGAAAATTGCCTTTTTTTTACTGTAATTACAAAAAAAAGCAAATTTACAGTAAAAATTTGGCAACTGAGCCTCTTTTTAAAATGTATGTATTTTTTTTAGCACAAATCAATAACTGTAGGTTTTCCGGTGTATTACTGTACATGCCAAAACAGTAAAACAAGTACTGTTTTTTTTTTCATTTAGAGAAAAATGCTGTTAAAACCACAGTAAATTTCATAATTTTACCATGAAATCTGTTGCTACTTTTACCTTGCACAATTTGATGGATAACTTGCTTTGAAATCATTATTATTAGTATTTATTTCTATTTTAAAAATGGTTGGAATGTTTGATAATATATTTTCGCATAATTAGACAATGTTTAAGTTAACATCATTTGCGATTACATGGACTACATATATTTTTTCCTGTATGTGTGTGTGCTTCACTGATAAGAACATTTGGTGAACATTGTTTTTTCCTACTAATTTTGTCGGTTCTTGAACTCACCATAGTGTGCAACAGTTTGTTTCCATGTACAATCTTCCACTCCTTTTTTGTCTCATTTTGTCAACCAAACGTTTTGATTGATTGATTGATTGAGACTTTTATTAGTAGATTGCACAGTACAGTACATATTCCGTACAACTAAATGGTAACACCCAAATAAGTTTTTCAACTTGTTCAAGTCCACGTTTATCAATTCATGGTGTTTTAAGCTGTGCGTGAGTGAATGCACAAATGTGAACTTTTTAGATTTTATTGACTTGTGTGGAGTGTTAATCAGGCATAATTGGTCAGTGAATGACTGCAAGCTAATCAATGCTAACATGCAATACGTACATGTATTACATCATTATGCCTCGTTTGTAAGTATATTTGAGTTCAGTTTCCTTTACTTATGTCCTCTGTGTATTTAATTTATACTTGCATGTCTCATGACACATTATCTGTGTGTAATATTGGCTGCATTTCTGATGTTTGTGTGCCATGTTGTTCCAGACCACAGCAAACATTACCTAGCTTGCCGAAGATTGTAATGCATCTATTAAAAGAAGACAGCCTTAACTAGGACACACACATCTACACTTTTGGTCGTTAAAATCCAGTAATTTCCAGAAGTTATCTCACCTTCTGAGTAGCTTCTGATTCACTAATGGTTTCTTATGTTGTAAAAATGTCAAGAATAAATATTACATTTCAACATTTCTGTCAACAAAGAT
Organism: Nerophis ophidion; assembly: GCF_033978795.1. Lineage (NCBI taxonomy): Eukaryota > Metazoa > Chordata > Actinopteri > Syngnathiformes > Syngnathidae > Nerophis > Nerophis ophidion. The sequence goes on along the minus strand of NC_084630.1, from coordinate 43,128,819 downwards.
TTATGATCAGCCTGCGACACATAGTCATTTTGATAATGAAGTAATTTTGATAGTAGGTTAATACAACTAATAGACACTTACATCATGTGTTGTCTTCATTATAACACTTACTGTATATCAGACGTTTAAAGTAGTTTTGATAGTAGGCTATGATAGCTAATTAAGACACTTACATCATGTGTTGTCTTCATTATCACACATATATAAGACTTTTGAAGTAATTTTGATAGTAGGTTAATACAACTAATAGACACTTACATCATGTGTTGTCTTCACTGTAACACTTATATAAGACTTTTAAAGTCAGTTTGAAAGTAGACTAAAAAACTAATAAAGACACTAGCTGTACATCATGTGTTGCCTTCATTATAACACTCATATATAAGAGTTTTAAAGTAATTTTGATAGTAGGCCATTATAACTAATATAGACACTTACATCATGTGTTGTCTTCATTATAACACTTATATAAAACTTTTAAAGTCATTTTGAAAGTAGACTAAAAAACTAATATAGACACTTACATCATGTGTTGTCTTCATTATAAGACCTATATACAGCTTTTCATTTTTGCCGCTCCAGAAAAATGTATTTTTGGTCCAAGAAGGCTCTTTCAACATGTTGTGTTGCCGACCCCTGTGCTTGGGCACGGTAGGTCTCACTGGTGTGTAAGGATTTTCTGCAAAGTGACAGACCAAAGACCTGTGGCGCTAGCTGGCAAACAAAAACCATCATCAGGCTGCTTCCGGCCAGAGCAGTCTATAATATCACACAGTATCGCAGTACACATTTACAGCACTCGCGCCAACACCGAGTTGTTGACGTGCATCTGTCTTCCTGCGCTTCTTTGCTCCTGCTGTGGCAACCAGACATATTTCAATCAATCAATCAATCAATCAATGTTTACTTATATAGCCCTAAATCACTAGTGTCTCAAAGGGCTGCACAAACCACTACCACATCCTCGGTAGGCCCACATAAGGGCAAGGAAAACTCACACCCAGTGGGACGTTGGTGACAATAATGACCCAGTGGGACGTCTGTGACAATAATGACTATGAGAACCTTGGAGAGGAGGAAAGCAATGGATGTCGAGCGGGTCTAACATGATACTGTGAAAGTTCAATCCACAATGGATCCAACACAGTCGCGAGAGTCCAGTCCAAAGCGGATCCAACACAGCAGCGAGAGTCCCGTTCACAGCGGAGCCAGCAGGAAACCATCCCAAGCGGAGGCGGATCAGCAGCGCAGGGATGTCCCCAGCCGATACACAGGCAAGCAGTACATGGCCACCGGATCGGACCGGACCCCCTCCACAAGGGAGAGTGGGACATAGAAGAAAAAGAAAAGAAACAGCAGATCAACTGGTCTAAAAAGGGAGTCTATTTAAAGGCTAGAGTATACAAATGAGTTTTAAGGTGAGACTTAAATGCTTCTACTGAGGTGGCATCTCGAACTGTTACCGGGAGGGCATTCCAGAGTACTGGAGCCCGAACGGAAAACGCTCTATAGCCCGCAGACTTTTTTTGGGCTTTGGGAATCACTAACAAGCCGGAGTCTTTTGAACGCAGATTTCTTGCCGGGACATATGGTACAATACAATCGGCAAGATAGGATGGAGCTAGACCGTGTAGTATTTTATACGTAAGTAGTAAAACCTTAAAGTCACATCTTAAGTGCACAGGAAGCCAGTGCAGGTGAGCCAGTACAGGTATATATGTATGTATATATGTATATAAAGGTATATACAGTATAGGTATATATGTATGTATATATGTATATAAAGGTATATACAGTATAGGTATATATGTATGTATATATGTATATAAAGGTATATACAGTACAGGCGTAATGTGATCAAACTTTCTTGTTCTTGTCAAAAGTCTAGCAGCCGCATTTTGTACCAACTGTAATCTTTTAATGCTAGACATGGGGAGACCCCAAAATAATAGGTTACAGTAATCGAGACGAGACGTAACAAACGCATGGATAATGATCTCAGCGTCTTTAGTGGACAGAATGGAGCGAATTTTAGCGATATTACGGTTGGCAAGTATGAACACTGGTGCCTCTCGCCCAGAGTCAGCTGGGATAGGCTCCAGCTTCCCCTTGACCCTGAGAAGGATAAGAAGTAGTATATCAATGGAGGTATGTTTTAAGCAAGCCCTTCCAAAGACATTTAATCTAGTATATCTTCCAAAAGAGCTGACAAGGCAAGACAGTGAAGGCAACACACCAAGAATAGACGTAACAGCTTGAAGGTTGCAGAAAGGCCCTGAAGATGGGGATTATCTAAAAATAAGAACCCCCATTTTGCACACACACTATCCGGCTTCATGTTCAGGCGTGTGTGTGTTAGTCTTGGCTCGGCGTTGAAGAAGACCATTGCACACGTGTCTTGCGTGTTGCCCACATGCCAGCAGAGAGCCAAGCTCCCGCCTGGCAACAAGCCCATGCTCTCCTTGGCATCCCCGCTAATTCTGGACACGCTTATCCCTCCGCTCAGGGGTTCCTACTGTTAACCTTCGGGTGTGTGTGTGTGTGTGTGTGTGTGTGTGAGACGTGTGTGTGTGTGTGTGTGTGTGTGTGTGTGTGAGACGTGGAAAGAGTTTGACGTGCAGTATGTGAGAAGTGCAGCTGTGTGGTCAGCTGGAGTCTGGGGAATTGGCTGAGCCCAAGGAAAATATCAGTGCACGCTCTCCGCCGCCACCGTCCTGCTATTTCATCCTGCACCGTCCAGGCCAGGGCGGGGTCAGTTTTTTAAAAGGTGGCAAAAATATTTTCGGCTGAGATCATTATCCATGCGTTTGTTACGTCTCGTCTCGATTACTGTAACGTATTATTTTGGGGTCTCCCCATGTCTAGCATTAAAAGATTACAGTTGGTACAAAATGCGGCTGCTAGACTTTTGACAAGAACAAGAAAGTTTGATCACATTACGCCTGTACTGTATATACCTTTATATACATATATACATACATATATACCTGTACTGTATATACCTTTATATACATATATACATACATATATACCTGTACTGTATATACCTTTATATACATACATATATACCTATACTGTATATACCTTTATATACATATATACATACATATATACCTATACTGTATATACCTTTATATACATATATACATACATATATACCTATACTGTATATACCTTTATATACATATATACATACATATATACCTATACTGTATATACCTTTATATACATATATACATACATATATACCTGTACTGGCTCACTTGCACTGGCTTCCTGTGCACTTAAGATGTGACTTTAAGGTTTTACTACTTACGTATAAAATACTACACGGTCTAGCTCCAGCCTATCTTGCCGATTGTATTGTACCATATGTCCCGGCAAGAAATCTGCCTTCAAAAGACTCCGGCCTATTAGTGATTCCTAACGCCCAAAAAAAGTCTGCGGGCTATAGAGCGTTTTCCGTTCGGGCTCCAGTACTCTGGAATGCCCTCCCGGTAACAGTTGGAGATGCTACCTCAGTAGAAGCATTTAAGTCTCACCTTAAAACTCATCTGTATACTCTAGCCTTTAAATAGACTCCCTTTTTAGACCAGTTGATCTGCCGCTTCTTTTCTTTCCCCTATGTCCCCCCCCCTCCCTTGTGGAGGGGGTCCGGTCCGATGACCATGGATGAAGTACTGGCTGTCCAGAGTCGCGACCCAGGATGGACCGCTCGCCTGTATCGGTTGGGGACATCTCTACGCTGCTGACCCGCCTCCGCTTGAGATGGTCTCCTGTGGATGGGACTCTCGCTGCTGTCTTGGAGCCACTATGGATTGAACTTTCACAGTATCATGTTAGACCCGCTCGACATCCATCGCTTTCGGTCCCCTAGAGGGGGAGGGGTTGCCCACATCTGAGGTCCTCTCCAAGGTTTCTCATAGTCAGCATTGTCACTGGCGTCCCACTGGATGTGAATTCTCCCTGCCCACTGGGTGTGAGTTTTCTTTGCCCTTTTGTGGGTTCTTCCGAGGATGTCGTAGTCGTAATGATTTGTGCAGTCCTTTGAGACATTTGTGATTAGGGGCTATATAAATAAACATTGATTGATTGATTGAAGTCTGATCTACAAAATTTGCAGGCCTCATACGCCTTCCCCTTCGAGCTGTCCTGGATGAACTGAAATTATTTTTCCAATCATTTTGGAACTTGCAAGCGTACTTCTTCTTACTCGCCGTCGCCATGTCTCTTCTTCGTTCTTCTGCTTCGTCTCTGTTATGATTTTGGACATTACTACGCCTTGGTTTTGAAGCAATGCATGATGGGAATCCGGATGTTGTGTGTAGGTGTATTAACGTGCTGGTTGGAATAAACACACGCTGAGAAATAGCTCCCTGCCTGCCTTTTTTATGGGTTATAGATAAACCTAGAGATAACGGAGACATATATAATAGTCTACTTTTCAGGTGAGAGAGGACGCTAATGGCAGTGCCTTTAAGCCACGCCCCCAATATTGTTGTCCGGGTGGAAATCGGGAAAAATTCGGGAGAATGGTTGCCCTGGGAGTCTCCCGGGCAAATCGGGAGGGTTGTCAAGTATTCCAGTGTTTCTTTACAACAGTACTCAGTTGTAATGACCTTATCAAACAAATGGAAGAAGTCTGGAGCTAAAGACATAGCAAAGTTTATTTAACACAAAAATGATGACGGAATTGGTGAAGCTGTATTTTCATTTGCACCAAAAGTTTATTTAAGAAACATATCATTATTAATTAAGTCGTTTGGATGTATTTATTTCAACACTGCATAACTGTATCTAAATGTTCGATCAGTTTCTTAGTATTATCTTACTTTGCAGTATTATTTCTTTTTTTAAATCAGCCTGATTAGTACATACTTTCATTTAATTGGACAAGGTTTATCCTGTTAAACTGTAAGTAGGTTAGTTATAATTATTGATTATGTATGTCTTTACAATCTTTATAAATCTCACTTAAACACTATTGTGAATTGTGAAGTGAATTATATTTATATAGCGCTTTTCTCTAGTGACTCAAAGCGCTTTACATAGTGAAGCCCAATATCTAAGTTACATTTAAACCAGTGTGGGTGGCACTGGGAGCAGGTGGGTAAAGTGTCTTGCCCAAGGACACAACGGCAGTGACTAGGATGGCGTTATTATTATTATTAAAACAATAAGCAGATAAGGGATCTTCCAGATTTGTCCTGGTAAATGTGTCTAATTACATCTGAAACGCTCACTTTGCCGCCGCCCGGAGCCATCGCTTTTTTTAATTTAAAAAAATTATAAAAAATTCTAGTCCTTCACTATCAACATTCTAATTCACAAATCTTACATCCTCGCTCAAATTAATGGGGAAATTGTCGCTTTCTCGGTCCGAATTGCTCTTACTGCTGGTGGCTCCCATTATAAACAATGTGAATATGTGTGGAGCCCTGCAACCAGTGACGTCACGCGCACATACTTCCGGTAAAGGCAGGGCTTTTCCATTAGCGACCAAAAGTTGCCAACTTTATCGTCGATGTTCTCTACTAAATCCTTTGGGCAAAAATATGGCAATATCACGAAATGATCAAGTATGACACATAGAATGGACCTGCTATTCCCGTTTAAATAAGAAAATCTCATTTCAGTAGGCCTTTAATGTTAGTGTTTACCTAAAATCTTAATTGCAAATCACAAACCTTAAATATTTCACCTATTTGATAATCCCAATCAACAAATTTAAAACCGCAAAATCAAACATAATTGAAACATTTTAAATTAGGGTATTGATATCGGCAATATTGTCTCGTTATTTACCTGGTCGATACCTGAATTTGCAGTATTCCCCACTTTTAATTCTCTAATGATTGTTTTGTTCCCCCCTGCTGGCCCCACCATGGACTGGACTCCCACATTATTAACCGTATTCACTCAGCATCAATTGCACCGGAGGGGGCATCTGAGCCGAGTATCTCGTTGTGGATTGTGCAGCCCTTTGAGACATTTTGTGATTAAGGGCTATACAAGTAAACTTTGATTGATTGATTGATTACAAATTAAAATCAGGAATAAGATGACATTTAGGGGTTAATATATGCGTGGCCCTCTGTAGTGGAAAAAAAATTGGCCCCGAGGTCAAAAACGTTTAGAAGCTCTGCCCCAGACCAGTGCTTCTTAACCATTGTTGGGCAAAATGATCAGTTTCTCAGCTGAGGTCCATATGAGCCGCAGCTGTACTCCGTTGTAATACACTTTTCTACCACTTGTGGCAGCAATGACAATATGAAACAGAAGACCGGAACTAAAGTCAAGTGTCTTTAGCACAAAAAATATGACTAAAGTGGTGAAGCCGTGTTTATATTTTTAGTGATTGATTTGATTGATACTTTTATTAGTAGAGTGCACAGTACAGTACATATTCCGTACAATTGACCACTAAATGGTAACACCCCAATAAGTTTTTCAACTTGTTTAAGTCGGGGTCCACGTTAATCAATTCATGGTAAAGTTAAGTTCATAAACATTTATTATTTATTAAGTTAGTTAGAATTTATTTTAGCACTGCATAAGTGGAAGTACAGTTGTGATCAAAATTATTTAACCCCCACACAATTTTGGTGTTTTAGCAAGTTGGACATTTATTCCGTATTTTGTTTATAGTCATATCAAAAAAAGATGTGTCAAATAGACAAATGCAACTTAAATTGTAACACTGTATTCTACAAAATACCAAAAAATGATTTTTTTCTTAATATCTCAATGACAAAATGATTCAACCCCCTCGTTCCATGCATCTTTAGTACTTAGTAGAACAGCCTTTGGCAGTAATGACATCCTTCAAAGGTGATACATAAGCGGACACAAGCTTCTTGCAAGCATCTACAGGTATTTTAGCCCATTCCTCTTGGGCAAAGGCCTCCAGTTCATTCATATTCTTGGGCTTGTGTGCTGCAACTGCCTTCTTCAAGTCCCACCACAGCTTTTCTGTAGGATTTAGGTCTGGCGACTGTGAAGGCCACTCCAGAGTCTTCCAGCCCTTCTTCTGCAACCACTATGATGTTGATTTGGAGGTATGCTTGGGATCCTTGTCCTGTTGGAAGGTCCAATGTCTCCCAAGCCTCAGCTTCCTCACTGACTTCATGACATTTGCAGCTAATATATCCTGCTAGGAAATAGAATTCATAATGCCTTGAACGCGCTGGAGATTCCCGGTACCTGAGGCAGAGAAACAGCCCCAGAGCATGATTGACCCCCCACCATGCTTAACAGTAGGCGAGGTGTTCTTCTCTTTGTAAGCTTAATTTTTTCTCCTCCAGACATATAACGTTGATTCATAGGCCCAAAGAGTTCCACTTTTGTCTCATCACTCCATAGAACAGTTTCCCAAAACCTTTGGGGTTTGTCCAGATGATTTTTGGCATACTGGAGTCTATTTTCTTGTGCCTGGTAGTCAGAAGTGGGGTGCGCCTGGGAGTTCTGGCATGGAGGCCTTCATCTCGTAGTGCGCGCCTTATTGTCTGGGACGAAACCTGCGTTCCCCCCTCTGCAATGTCCTGTTGTAGTTCCTCAGCTGTTACCCGGGGGTTTTTCACCACTGTACGCTTCAAATACCGGACAGCAGTTGCACACACCATCCTCTTTCTACCACGCCCAGGTAGTATTTCCACTGTGCATTTAGCTTTAAACTTGCGAATTATGCTCCCAACTGTGTCTCTTGGAATGTGTAATGTCTTTGCTATTTTCTTATATCCTTTCTTATGAAGAGAAATGACCTTCTCTCTTGACTTCTTTGACCACTCCCTGGACTTCACCATGTTGCAAATACACCATTGACCATCTACAAGAAGCTGAGCGTCACAGTCTTTTTCAATCAGTTTAATTGTTGCTCGTTATGGTTCTAATCACATCCACAGGTGTTTTTCAACACCTGATTGAAAAGACCTTATCCAAATTCTGTTCTTAAGAGTTATAATCTTCAAGGGGTTGAATAATTTTGTCAATTAGATATTAACACAAATGACACTGGTATGTTACAAAATGTAATGTAATTCTAGTTGCATTTGTCCATTTAATGCATCTTTAGTTGATAAGACTATAAACAAAATACGGAATAAATGTCCAACTTGCTAAAACACCAAAACTGTGTGGGGGTTGAATAATTTTGATCACAACTGTAAACTCAATTTATTATCAGTTGTAATGAGTCACTTATTTTGGTTTTAATATTGTTAGACAAAGTTTTTAGCTCAAAGTAGGTTAGCTATGATTAAAAGACATTAATTTAGTGTTAAAATTCGTGTTGGTTCTGGGCCCCACTATAGTGGGAAAAGTTGGGTCCTGGGGTCAAAAAGGTTAAGAAGCCCTGCCTAGACTAGTCACGTCTAGACAAGTTTCATGCTTCATCATCTGTCTTTTTTTAATTTTTATTTCAAATCACTTATCCTGATCAGTGGCAATGCAGGCTTGAGCCTTCCACAGATGTCTTGATTGAAGGGCAGCTTTGTGAAGCACTAAGCTATTAACGGACACTTCAGTCAACCAGCCAAGGTTTCTTACCCATGGTTGCACAAGAACAAGAAAGTTTGATCACATTACGCCTGTACTGTATATACCTTTATATACATATATACATACATATATACCTATACTGTATATACCTTTATATACATATATACATACATATATACCTATACTGTATATACCTTTATATACATATATACATACATATATACCTATACTGTATATACCTTTATATACATATATACATACATATATACCTATACTGTATATACCTTTATATACATATATACATACATATATACCTGTACTGGCTCACCTGCACTGGCTTCCTGTGCACTTAAGATGTGACTTTAAGGTTTTACTACTTACGTATAAAATACTACACGGTCTAGCTCCATCTTATCTTGCCGATTGTATTGTACCATATGTCCCGGCAAGAAATCTGCGTTCAAAGGACTCCGGCTTATTAGTGATTCCCAAAGCCCAAAAAAAGTCTGCGGGCTTTAGAGCATTTTCCGTTCGGGCTCCAGTACTCTGGAATGCCCTCCTGGTAACAGTTCGCGATGCCACCTCAGTAGAAGCATTTAAGTCTCACCTTAAAACTCATTTGTATACTCTAGCCTTTAAATAGACTCCCTTTTTAGACCAGTTGATCTGCCGTTTCTTTTCTTTTTCTTCTATGTCCCTCTGTGTATCGGCTGGGGACATCTCTGCGCTGCTGGTCCGCTACCCTTGGGATGGTTTCCTGCTGGCTCCGCTGTGAACGGGACTCTCGCTGCTGTGTTTGGACTGGACTCTCGCGACTGTGTTGGATCCATTGTGGATTGAACTTTCACAGTATCATGTTAGACCCGCTCGACATCCATTGCTTTCCTCCTCTCTAAGGTTCTCATAGTCATTATTGTCACCGACGTCCCACTGGGTGTGAGTTTTCCTTGCCCTTATGTGGGCCTACCGAGGATGTCGTGGTGGTTTGTGCAGCCCTTTGAGACACTAGTGATTTAGGGCTATATAAGTAAACATTGATTGATTGATTGATTGAAGCCTATCCAAGCCTCCTTGAAAAGCATCATTTTCGTGACTAATTCCTCGTTTAATTCTTCTGTTACTGCATCTTCTCATTTGTGGCCAGCTGATGGTTTTGTATCGTGCTTGCACTGTACTTCGTTGTCAAGATTTCTAAATAAACCCAGCAGCAGCACGTATTTGCCTGTGTCTCACAAATGTACATATTGTTGTTTAAGATGCAAAACAAAACGCCTCAATAAACTAATATAAGTTAAAACAACATTTTTATGTTGAGGGGAGGAAAACAGATGTGTTCAATTCAGAGACGCCTAACTACAATGTTGTCACTTTCTGCACATTTATCATTTGTATTTTAATGATCAAAATGCAGAATAATGAATTCTAATTAACTGTTTTATAAGAAAACTGACATGATGATGAACTCCATTTATTTTTCGGAACATGTAAAAACACCTTAGCAAACAGCATATAAACTCACAGAGTTGCATAAGGTTCACTTCTGTCAGAAGATGTTTGGTTTTTAGAAAGCTTTTTACAAAGCAAACTTGCGTTTCAACGAGCAACCCTACAACTTAGGCCGGAAACATTTGGCACATAACTACACTTCTTAGTGGCCAAGGGGCATTAAAGCCGCTTAAGTCACGTATAAAGAGAAACACTTTTGTTGGAACTAGAAGAAACCACTTTCTCTCTGTAACAGGAGAGGAAGTCTTGGCAGAGGTTGGTTGTTTAAAGTGTTTTGCTGCACGGCAACAATAAATGACATCCACCCATTTGAAGATGAGCTCCATTGTCTTTACCAAGATGTCCTCTGTGCTTTCAGTCAGTGTTTACCTGACAAGGGTTCCTTCCTGCTCTTTGTGCTTCGACATATAGCCTCAGGAAGTCCTTGTAGCGAGGTGCGCAGCCAAGCCACGCCTCTCCAAAATGGACAGAGCCGGTCAAAAGGTAGTCATCTTTACCAGGTGGAATGCCGCACTGAGAGGGAACATTGACCCGCCCGGTCCAGCGTCGCACCTTTGCCCCGCCTGCAGCAAACACGGCGCTCTTCTGATGGAAGAGTCGACTTAGAGACACCGATGCGACCTGAGAGGGTTTGTCGGTGCTTAGCAGCACGCCTTGAAAGAGGCCTCTGCCCGCTACGGAGACAACAACATGGCAGATTGACTTTAGGCAACAATGTTGGCTGACATGTGTAACTGTGTGTGTCTGATGTTTGCATTTACCAAAGTCACTGGTGCAAACTGCCAGGAGCACCTCTTCATCTGAACAAGGTTCACATGTGACTGCCAAAAAAAAGAAAGAAAAAACATTATAACACCCATCCATCTTCTTCCGCTTATCCGAGGTCGGGTCGCGGGGGCAGCAGCCTAAGCAGGGAAGCCCAGACTTCCCTCTCCCCAGCCACTTCGTCTAGCTCTTCCCGGGGGATCCCGAGGCGTTCCCAGGCCAGTCGGGAGACATAGTCTTCCCAACGTGTCCTGGGTCTTCCCCGTGGCCTCCTACCGGCTGGACGTGCCCTAAACACCTCCCTAGGGAGGCGTTCGGGTGGCATCCTGACCAGATGCCCGAACCACCTCATCTGGCTCCTCTCGATGTGAAGGAGCAGCGGCTTTACGTTGAGTTCCTCCCGGATGGCAGAGCTTCTCACCCTATCTCTAAGGGAGAGACCCGCCACCCGGCGGAGGAAACTCATTTCGGCCGCTTGTACCCGTGATCTTATCCTTTCGGTCATGACCCAAAGCTCATGACCATAGGTGAGGATGGGAACGTAGATCGACCGGTAAATTGAGAGCTTTGCCTTCCGGCTCAGCTCCTTCTTCACCACAACGGATCGGTACAACGTCCGCATTACTGAAGACGCCGCACCGATCTGCCTGTCGATCTCACGATCCACTCTTCCCCCACTCGTGAACAAGACTCCTAGGAACTTGAACTCCTCCACTTGGGGCAGGGTCTCCTCCCCAACCCGGAGATGGCACTCAACCCTTTTCCGGGCAAGAACCATGGACTCGGACTTGGAGGTGCTGATTCCCATCCCAGTCGCTTCACACTCGGCTGCGAACCGATCCAGTGAGAGCTGAAGATCCCGGCCAGATGAAGCCAACAGGACCACATCGTCTGCAAAAAGCAGAGACCTAATCCTGCGGTCACCAAACCGGAACCCCTCAACGCCTTGACTGCGCCTAGAAATTCTGTCCATAAAAGTTATGAACAGAATCGGTGACAAAGGACAGCCTTGGCGGAGTCCAACCCTCACTGGAAACGTGTCCGACTTACTGCCGGCAATGTGGACCAAGCTCTGACACTGATCATACAGGGCTTGGCTGTCTATCCATCCATCCATTTTCTACCGCTTATTCCTTGGCTGTCTAATTATTTGAAATAGTGGACAAATGGACAAGTGAGTGTAAAGGAAACAACACACTTCCTCCCTTTCTACCAAACTGCTTCACTCATATGGGTGGCCTACCCAACATGCCTTGCCTTGAGGGGCATCTGCTTTTGATTGACAGCCGAGAGACGATTGGCTGGCTCTTGTGCTTGACACCGACATGACCTTTGGATTGGCCTGCTTGTTTTCTTAGGTCTGGCCGAGACAAGACGGCGGGGGGGAGGGAAGCGCTTCATGTCGGGTGAAAGAGCTCAAATGGGCTTTTTTTTTTTCTTCACAACTCAAACCTGGCCTGTCACCTCCACTCACATCACTGACTAGACGGGTCTGGGCTGAGCAGTTTAACAAGCTATTATTGGTGACAAATTGAAGACAATTGCATAATAACTACTCTGTAAACACTGACCTTTATTTTCGGGTCTCCCCATGTCTAGCATTAAAAGATTACAGTTGGTACAAAATGCGGCTGCTAGACTTTTGACAAGAACAAGAAAGTTTGATCACATTACGCCTGTACTGTATATACCTTTATATACATATATACATACATATATACCTATACTGTATATACCTTTATATACATATATACATACATATATACCTATACTGTATATACCTTTATATACATATATACATACATATATACCTATACTGGCTCACCTGCACTGGCTTCCTGTGCACTTAAGATGTGACTTTAAGGTTTTACTACTTACGTATAAAATACTACACGGTCTAGCTCCATCCTATCTTGCCGATTGTATTGTACCATATGTCCCGGCAAGAAATCTGCGTTCAAAAGACTCCGGCTTATTAGTGATTCCTAGAGCTCAAAAAAAGTCTGCGGGCTATAGAGCGTTTTCCGTTCGGGCTCCAGTACTCTGGAATGCCCTCCCGGTAACAGTTCGAGATGCTACCTCAGTAGAAGCATTTAAGTCTCATCTTAAAACTCATCTGTATACTCTAGCCTTTAAATAGACCTCCTTTTTAGACCAGTTGATCTGCCGCTTCTTTTCTTTCTCCTATGTCCCCCCCTCCCTTGTGGAGGGGGTCCGGTCCGATGACCATGGATGAAGTACTGACTGTCCAGAGTCGAGACCCAGGATGGACCGCTCGTCGGGACCCAGGATGGACCGCTCGCCTGTATCGGTTGGGGACATCTCTACGCTGCTGATCCGCTTGAGATGGTTTCCTGTGGACGGGACTCTCACTGCTGTCTTGGAGCCACTATGGATTGAACTTTCACAGTATCATGTTAGACCCGCTCGACATCCATTGCTTTCGGTCCCCTAGAGGGGGGGGGGGGGGGGGGTTGCCCACATCTGAGGTCCTCTCCAAGGTTTCTCATAGTCAGCATTGTCACTGGCGTCCCACTGGATGTGAATTCTCCCTGCCCACTGGGTGTGAGTTTTCCTTGCCCTTTTGTGGGTTCTTCCGAGGATGTTGTAGTCGTAATGATTTGTGCAGCCCTTTGAGACATTTGTGATTTGGGGCTATATAAATAAACATTGATTGATTGATTGACTTTGGATTGCCTTGTTTACAAATTGTGCTTTATTGTGCTTTATTTATTTACCTCAGTAGAAGCATTTAAGTCTCACCTTAAAACTCATTTGTATACTCTAGCCTTTAAATAGACTCCCTTTTTAGACCAGTTGATCTGCCGTTTCTCTTCTTTTTCTTCTATGTCCCACTCTCCTTTGTGGAGGGAGTTCGGTCCGATCCGGTGGCCATGTACTGCTCGCCTGTGTATCGGCTGGGGACATCTCTGCGCTGCTGATCAGCCTCCGCTTGGGATGGTTTCCTACTGGCTCCGCTGTGAACGGGACTCTCGCTGCTGTGTTGGATCCGCTTTGGACTGGACTCTCGCGACTGTGTTGGATCCATTATGGATTGATCTTTCACAGTATCATGTTCTCATATGTTCTCATAGTCATCAGTATCACAGTATCATGTTCTCATAGTCATCATTGTCACCGACGTCCCACTGGGTGTGAGTTTTCCTTGCCCTTATGTGGGCCTACCGAGGATGTCGTGGTGGTTTGTGCAGCCCTTTGAGACACTAGTGATTTAGGGCTATATAAGTAAACATTGATTGATTGATTAATAAACTTGCCTTGCCCTACTTCTAATCATGGCACAGACTTCATGAGAGACAACAACGGCGACTACAAATGATGATCCGGAGCCTTAGATTTTTGAAACTGAATATGAGGACGATCCACATGTTTTAGAAGCTGAGTGATAAGCATATCTGGCAATCAGTATTATTGCTAAGTGATAAACAAGAAATACAAACTTTAAACATAATAAAACCATCACTAACTGTACAATGTTTGTTCTTACTGGGATGCCAACTGATGACGTGTTCACATATTTCCGTTTTAGAAGAATTGATCATCAAAAAACAAACAAAAAAAATGGGCGCAAACAAGTGTTTTTACGTGTTTTTTTCGTCATCTCAACATCAAAGTTGAATGTCAAAGTTGACCAACTTCTTGGTTTGTAGCCACATCCTTCTACTGTGTAACTAAAAGGCATGATTTAAAATCTAGAATGAACTATTACCAGCTCAGAGGCGATGCAGCAGCTCACCCCGGCTCAATATGTCAATAGATTCATCAGCTGGTTAGCTCTCTGTGATCATGGCGTTAGTGCTTATAATAACAATCGCTAATAATTGGTTAAAATTCAGGTAACATGTAAATGTCATACTGTTAGCGGTTTTGGGTGTTTTTTAGAGGGCTTTATGGACGCAATAGATGACTCCCATTAGCTGCAATGTGAGCCACCTCACACTTGCCATATAGTGTTACAAAGTAGATGGCAATAAAAAACACATGTTTTTTTACATTGGGATGGTGAATCCTAAGCAAAATTTAACAAAAGTGCAGTTCTCCTTTAATGTGTTCTTTTGCACAGACAGGATATATAGTTAAAGCGGTGACGTGTACAATTAAATTATTGCTACTTTTGGTGGTAATGTGACTTCCTTACTAAGAATGGTTAGTGCATTGCATCTTATTAAAACTACTGTGGCCTCCATCGATATTTGTATTACATGAGATGTATAGGTGGCGGTGAAACTGGAGTAAGAATGAGTTCTTATTTGCTGAAATTCCTCATGTGGGCTGGATGCATTTTGATTTTCATATGTTCCCGAGGGCCTGATTAAATACCTGCCCGGGACGGATCTGGCCTGCGGGCAGGGTGTTTGAGACCTGTGTGCTGGAGGGGTTGGTGCTTAAGTAGATGCAACTTTATCTATGCGAGTTCTTCCTTGCCCAGTGCAGCAACTTATCAGTTTTGGATGAATATTTTCTGTAATTCTGCAAATCGAACATCTTCTACCATTTTCTATATTACTTCACAAATTCGCTCCATTCTGTCCACTAAAGACGCTGAGATCATTATCCATGCGTTTGTTACGTCTCGCCTCGACTACTGTAACGTATTATTTTCGGGTCTCCCCATGTCTAGCATTAAAAGATTACAGTTGGTACAAAATGCGGCTGCTAGACTTTTGACAAGAACAAGAAAGTTTGATCACATTACGCCTGTACTGTATATACCTTTATATACATATATACATACATATATACCTGTACTGTATATACCTTTATATACATATATACATACATATATACCTATACTGTATATACCTTTATATACATATATACATACATATATACCTGTACTGTATATACCTTTATATACATATATACATACATATATACCTATACTGTATATACCTTTATATACATACATATATACCTATACTGTATATACCTTTATATACATATATACATACATATATACCTATACTGTATATACCTTTATATACATAAATACATACATATATACCTATACTGGCTCACCTGCACTGGCTTCCTGTGCACTTAAGATGTGACTTTAAGGTTTTACTACTTACGTATAAAATACTACACGGTCTAGCTCCATCCTATCTTGCCGATTGTATTGTACCATATGTCCCGGCAAGAAATCTGCGTTCAAAGGACTCCGGCTTATTAGTGATTCCCAAAGCCCAAAAAAAGTCTGCGGGCTATAGAGCATTTTCCGTTCGGGCTCCAGTACTCTGGAATGCCCTCCCGGTAACAGTTCGCGATGCCACCTCAGTAGAAGCATTTAAGTCTCACCTTAAAACTCATTTGTATACTCTAGCCTTTAAATAGACTCCCTTTTTAGACCAGTTGATCTGCCGTTTCTTTTCTTTTTCTTCTATGTCCCACTCTCCCGTGTGGAGGGGGTCCGGTCCGATCCGGTGGCCATGTACTGCTCGCCTGTGTATCGGCTGGGGACATCTCTGCGCTGCTGGTCCGCCTACGCTTGGGATGGTTTCCTGCTGGCTCCGCTGTGAACGGGACTCTCGCTGCTGTGTCTTGGATCCTCTTTGGACTGGACTCTCGCAACTGTGTTGTATCCATTGTGGATTGAACTTTCACAGTATCCTGTTAGATCCGCTCGACATCCATTGCTTTCCTCCTCTCCAAGGTTCTCATAGTCATTATTGTCACCGACGTCCCACTGGGTCATTATTGTCACCAATGTCCCACTGGGTGTGAGTTTTCCTTGCCCTTATGTGGGCCTACCGAGGATGTCGTGGTGGTTTGTGCAGCCCTTTGAGACACTAGTGATTTAGGGCTATATAAGTAAACATTGATTGATTGATTGATATTTAAAACCACAAAGCTAGTAGTGGCTAAAGCAATTGTGCAGTACTGTAGAAATATGAGTACAAATCCGGTGTGCTATAAAAGGAAATAAACATAAGAGCCCATTGAAACATGATTCCACAGCATGAAATTGAACTTGAAACACACAAGTAGAATTAGGCACACAGACAACATGGGACTCAAACCTGGGAGGCTTTAGCAAGTAGTCCAAAGCAACATAACAGAATTTTCTTACCAAAACTGGGCAGCAGTTGTGTGAACGAGTGCGCCTCAGGACCCCGGCTGGGCACCAGTTCATATTGGAAAGCGGTGATCCTCCGGCTAATGTCTGCCTGCGGCACAGCCTCCACAAACAGAGCTCCATCAGCATGGCTAAAACAGCGCACGCTTCCCTCAGGCTGCTCACTTTCGGCCATCAGCAGCTTCAAATCACCGGCTCGATCCAAATACAGATGAGAACCCTTCATACACGGATACATGCATTTAATAAAGCGCTGGTTAAAATAACTGAGGTTTCTGTCCAAATTAAAATACTTTACCTGCGAGTGAGGCAGGGGCTTGATGCACACATGGAGACCCTCCATGTGTTCAGGTGAGGGTTCTGTGTTTGGACGTAGGTTGACGATGATGGCTCCAGTCGGGTAGAGCCACTCCATAGAGCCCTGGGAACAACGTAAGTAGACCTGCTCTACATCTCTGCGATGAGACTCGTGGCTCAGACCACTGTAAGAAAAATAATACACTTGTTGTTTATAAAAATGATCATTGTTCAACCAAACTAAAAGCCTTCTCTAATTTACTGATGAGGTCGATGTGCACAAGCTACTTCATCACCCACACGTGATGGGGGGGGGGTTATTAAGTTGTTAAAAGACAGATAAAGTTCAATCTGCCACGTGTGATGTTCCCGCCTCTCACGTGCTTTACAACTTTAGGAGGTGGAGGAGCTATCAAAGACTACATATGGCTTTATTTACTCAAACCCTGTAAATTATGCTAGACTTTTGACAAGAACAAGAAAGTTTGATCATATTACGCCTGTACTGTATATACCTTTATATACATATATACATACATATATACCTGTACTGGCTCACCTGCACTGGCTTCCTGTGCACTTAAGATGTGACTTTAAGGTTTTACTACTTACGTATAAAATACTACACGGTCTAGCTCCAGCCTATCTTGCCGATTGTATTGTACCATATGTCCCGGCAAGAAATCTGCGTTCAAAAGACTCCGGCTTATTAGTGATTCCTAGAGCTCAAAAAAAGTCTGCGGGCTATAGAGCGTTTTCCGTTCGGGCTCCAGTACTCTGGAATGCCCTCCCGGTAACAGTTCGAGATGCTACCTCAGTAGAAGCATTTAAGTCTCATCTTAAAACTCATCTGTATACTCTAGCCTTTAAATAGACCTCCTTTTTAGACCAGTTGATCTGCCGCTTCTTTTCTTTCTCCTATGTCCCCCCCTCCCTTGTGGAGGGGGTCCGGTCCGATGACCATGGATGAAGTACTGACTGTCCAGAGTCGAGACCCAGGATGGACCGCTCGTCGGGACCCAGGATGGACCGCTCGCCTGTATCGGTTGGGGACATCTCTACGCTGCTGATCCGCTTGAGATGGTTTCCTGTGGACGGGACTCTCACTGCTGTCTTGGAGCCACTATGGATTGAACTTTCACAGTATCATGTTAGACCCGCTCGACATCCATTGCTTTCGGTCCCCTAGAGGGGGGGGGGTTGCCCACATCTGAGGTCCTCTCCAAGGTTTCTCATAGTCAGCATTGTCGCTGGCGTCCCACTGAATGTGAATTCTCCCTGCCCACTGGGTGTGAGTTTTCCTTGCCCTTTTGTGGGTTCTTCCGAGGATGTTGTAGTCGTAATGATTTGTGCAGTCCTTTGAGACATTTGTGATTTGGGGCTATATAAATAAACATTGATTGATTGATTGATTGAAGATAGGAACTGGAGATTAGACATTCCAGTCAGTTGTGGGCACTCTGCATTACATTTCAACAAACAAGACAAAAACTAACTGCTAAATGCTATTTCATGCATTTCTTTGGAATAAATAAGAATGAAGATGTGTTCATTTTACTGGAAAAAAGAACGGTAGAAGCAAACTACGACAGTTCCTGGAAGTCAAATCTCCTAAGTGTATGAAGGATTATTGGTTTAAACCAAGGGATTCCAAAGTCACACAGAAAAATAAAAACTGGAATGGTAGGGAGCCCCCAAAAATGAAACGTACAAACCAAAATGGCGGACTATATCAGTGATTCTCAAACTGTGGTACTAGTGTTACCCATGCTCCATCTTGTGGTAAGCTAAATAATCTTTAAAACAAAGTTAAAGTACCACCGATAGTCACACCCACACTAGGTGTGGTGAAATTACCCTCTGCATTTGACACATCCCTTTGTCCCACCCCCTGGGAGGTGAGGGGAGCAGTGAGCAGCAGCGGTGGCTGCGCTCAGGAATAATTTTGGTGATTTAACCCCCAATTCCAACCCTTGATGCTGAGTGGGGAGGTAAAGGGTCCCATTTTTATAGTCTTTGGTACGACTCGGCCAAGGTTTGAACTCACGACCTACCAATCTCAGGGCGGACACTAACCAAAAGGCCACTGAGGAGGTTGTAATGTTACAGTGACCAAAATATTACATATACATGTTAAATAAAACATCTGCCTTGTTTTTAATGAATGTTTAGGCCTGCTACGCTACAGTATTTTAATATCGGTCATTGTGGTTTTCTTGAAGTGGTATTTGGTGAGCCCTGCGATGAGGTGGCGACTTGTCCAGGGTGTACCCCGCCTTCCGCCCGATTGTAGCTGAGATAGGCGCCAGTGCCCCCCGCAACCCCGAAAGGGAATAAGCGGTAGAAAATGGATGGATGGATGGATGGTATTTGGTGAAAAAAAGCAGGAGTACTTTCTGACAGAGGAAATACAAACAAGTCTTTAAAGAGGGTGCATCACAGTCCTCTAAAAAAGAGGTCCCCAACCTTTTTTTGCACCAGGGACCAGTTTAATGTAGGTGTTATTGTCACGGACCGGCCTTCCATGTGTGGCAGATAAATACAACATATAAGTGCATGAAAAATGAACATGTGAAAAAATAATAGTGGAATTAGTGGGAACCCCCTGGCCTTTTCCCCATTGCAAAAAAAGCTTTCCATAGAATTTTGTTTTTATACTGGTTTCTGCTCGTAGTAAGCTTTTTTTTAGGCTTTAGTATCTGACGGGTTATAGGTGATACATCACATTCAAGGACAAAAGCATGGATACAGTATATAAGAAAGCTAGTAATGGACAACAATGGATACAAGCCTTTTGGCTTTTTGTGCCATCTATTTGCCTTTTTAAATCATTACATAGATTCAATTATTTCAGATGTCAATGAACTTCTCAATCCATCCATCCATTTTCTACCGCTTATTCACGGTGGCAGAGGGGTTAGTGCGTCTGCCTCACAATACGAAGGTCCTGCAGTCCTGGGTTCAAATCCAGGCTCGGGATCTTTCTGTGTGGAGTTTGCATGTTCTCCCCGTGAATGCGTGGGTTCCCTCCGGGTACTCCGGCTTCCTCCCACTTCCAAAGACATGCACCTGGGGATAGGTTGATTGGCAACACTAAATTGGCCCAAGTGTGTGAATGTTGTCTGTCTATCTGTGTTGGCCCTGCGATGAGGTGGCGACTTGTCCAGGGTGTACTCTGCCTTCCGCCCGATTGTAGCTGAGATAGGCGCCAGCGCCCCCCGCGACCCCAAAAGGGAATAAGCGGTAGAAAATGGATGGATGGATGGATTATTCCTTTTCGGGGTCGCGGGGGGCGCTGGCGCCTATCTCAGCAACAATCGGGCGGAAGGCAGGGTACACCCTGGACAAGTCGCCACCTCATCGCAGGGCCAACACAGATAGACAGACAACATTCACACTCACATTCACACACTAGGGCCAATTTAGTGTTGCCAATCAACCTATCCCCAGGTGCATGTCTTTGTAGGTGGGAGGGGCCTATCCCCAGGTGCATGTCTTTGTAGGTGGGAGGGGCCTATCCCCAGGTGCATGTCTTTGGAGGTGGGAGGAAGCCGGAGTACCCGGAGGGAACCCACGCATTCACGGTCAATCAATCAAAAATAAATACTTGACATTAATTCTAATATATTTCTGTGGGTTAGTATGTCCATTCTAAAAGTTATGTATTCATATTTTGTGAAATATTTCATACATAGATACACCAATGTTAGCTTTTTTGGTCCAATTTTCCATGCGTAAGTAAATATCCATCCATCCATCCATCATCTTCCGCTTATCCGAGGTCGGGTCGCGGGGGCAACAGCCTAAGCAGGGAAACCCAGACTTCCCTCTCCCCAGCCACTTCGTCTAGCTCTTCCCGGGGGATCCCGAGGCGTTCCCAGGCCAGCCGGGAGACATAGTCTTCCCAACGTGTCCTGGGTCTTCCCCGTGGCCTCCTACCGGTTGGACGTGCCCTAAACACCTCCCTAGGGAGGCGTTCGGGTGGCATCCTGACCAGATGCCCGAACCACCTCATCTGGCTCCTCTCCATGTGGAGGAGCAGCGGCTTTACTTTGAGTTCCTCCCGGATGGCAGAGCTTCTCACCCTATCTCTAAGGGAGAGACCCACCAGACGGCGGAGGAAACTCATTTGGGCCGCTTGTACCCGTGATCTTATCCTTTCGGTCATGACCCAAAGCTCATGACCATAGGTGAGGATGGGAACGTAGATTGACCGGTAAATTGAGAGCTTTGCCTTCCGGCTCAGCTCCTTCTTCACCACAACGGATCGATACAACGTCCGCATTACTGAAGACGCCGCACCGATCCGCCTGTCGATCTCACGATCCACTCTTCCCTCACTCGTGAACAAGACTCCTAGGTACTTGAACTCCTCCACTTGGGGCAGGGTCTCCTCCCCAACCCGGAGATGGCACTCCACCATTTTCCGAGCGAGAACCATGGACTCGGACTTGGAGGTGCTGATTCTCATTCCGGTCGCTTCACACTCGGCTGCAAACCGATCCAGCGAGAGCTGAAGATCCCGGTCAGATGAAGCCATCAGGACCACATCATCTGCAAAAAGCAGAGACCTAATCCTGCGGTTACCAAACCGGAACCCCTCAACGCCTTGACTGCGCCTAGAAATTCTGTCCATAAAAGTTATGAACAGAATGGGTGACAAAGGACAGCCTTGGCGGAGTCCAACCCTCACTGGAAATGTGTTCGACTTACTGCCGACTGTTATTGCTAACTACTTGTATAATAGGACTACATGCGATAATACCAGCACTTTAACTCACTAGGCCAAAGAAGATGTGTATTTTCTACCTTCAGCAAAGTTATTATATGCAACAATTTAGCACTTCCCCATCTGCCTTATGCACTTTAACTACTATTGTTATACTATACTATATATATAAATTGATCTCAACTCTGTACACTGCTGCTGGAATTTTAATTTTCCTGAAGGAACTCTCCTGAAAGAATCAATAAACTACTATCTATCTATCTATCTATCTATCTATCTACCTACTATGGTCACTTTGTTCCTGATCTGCCCTGATCTTAGGTTATCAACCTGCTGCGGACCGGAACCACAGACAGAACCTAGCTTTTGGCTACGATTTGGCACCTTTAGATTTTATATGTTTATTAATGTGTATTTATTTGAGCTAATTACCGTGTGACTTTTTGAAGGGTGGACTAGCAAAGTAAGATTTTAATTGTACAGAAAACTGTCTGTTTAACTGTGCATATGACAACAACCTTGAATCCTGAATTGTCCCCTGTAAACAAAGATCAATCAATCAATCAATGTTTACTTTTATAGCCCTAAATCACTAGTGTCTCAAAGGGCTGCACAAACCACCACGACATCCTCGGTAGGCCCACATAAGGGCAAGGAAAACTCACACCCAGTGGGACATCGGTGACAATAATGATCCAGTGTAACAAATGTAGCAAATGGCGACTTCATATGAGGAGTTCTATAATACGTCTATGATCAAGCTTATTGGTGTGTCTGGTGAATACTTGCCAACCCTCCCGAATTTCAGTGCCCCTTCCGAAAATCTACCGTGGCAACCATTCTCCCAAATTTCTACTGATTTCAACTGGACAACAATGTTGGGACATGCCTTAAAAGCGTCCTCTCTCACCTGAAAAGGGGACTATTAGGGGAACGGCGTGGCGAAGTTGGTAGAGTGGCTGTGCCAGTAATCTGAGGGTTACTGGTTCAATCCCCACCTTCTACCATCCTAGTCACGTTTGATTGATTGATTGATTGATACTTTTATTAGTAGATTGCACAGTACAGTACATATTCCGTACAATAGACCACTAAATGGTAACACCCCAATAAGTTTTTCAATCAATCAATCAATGTTTACTTATATAGCCCTAAATCACTAGTGTCTCAAAGGGCTGCACAAACCACTACGACATTCTCGGTAGGCCCACATAAGGGCAAGGAAAACTCACACCCAGTGGGACATCGGTGACAATAATGACCCAGTGGGACGTCGGTGACAATGATGACTATGAGACCATGATACTGTGAAAGATCAATCCATAATGGATCCAACACAGTCGCGAGAGTCCAGTCCAGAGCGGATCCAACACAGCAGCGAGAGTCCCGTTCACAGCGGAGCCAGCAGGAAACCATCCCAAGAGGAGGCTGATCAGCAGCGCAGAGATGTCCCCAGCCGATACACAGGCGAGCAGTACATGGCCACCGGATCGGACCGGACTCCCTCCACAAAGGAGAGTGGGACATAGAAGAAAAAGAAAAGAAACGGCAGATCAACTGGTCTAAAAAGGGAGTCTATTTAAAGGCTAGAGCATACCAATGAGTTTTAAGGTGAGACTTAAATGCTTCTACTGAGGTAGCATCTCGAACTGTTACCGGGAGGGCATTCAACTTGTTTAAGTCAGGGTCCACGTTAATCAATTCATGGTACAAATATATATTATCAACATAATACATTATCACAAAAGTTAATCATCATAGTATATACATTGAATTATTTACATTATTTACAATCCGGGGGGTGGGATGAGGAGTTTTGGTTGATATCAGAACTTCAGTCATCAACAATTGCATCAACAGAGAAATGTGGACATTGAAACAGTGTAGGTCTTATTTAGTAGGATATGTACAGCCAGCAGAGAACATAGTGAGTTCACATAGCATAAGAACAAGTATATACATTAGAAGTACATTTGAGTTGTTTATAATCCGGGGAGATGGGATGTGAATGGAGGAGGGTATTAGTAAAGTGTTGAAGTTGCCTGGAGGTGTTGTTTTAGAGCGGTTTTGTTGTGTCTTTGGGCAAGACACTTCACCCTTGCTCCTGATGGGTCCTGGTGAGCGCCTTGCATGGCAGCTCCCGCTGTCAGTGTGTGAATGTGTGTGTGAATGGGCAAAAAGCGCTTTGGGCTCCTTAAAAAGGGGTAGAAAAGCGCTATACAAGTACAACCCATTTACCATTATATATGTCTCCGTTATCCATAGGTTTATCTATAACCCATAAAGCTATTTCTCAGCGTGTGTTTATTCCAGCCGGCGCGTTAATACACTGACACACAACATCCGGATTCCCATCATGCATTGCTTCAAAACTACGGCAAGTAGTAATGTCCATAAACGTAACAGAGACGAAGCAGAAGAACGAAGAAGAGACATGGCGACGACGAGTGAGAAGAAGTACGCTTGGACGTTCCAAAATGATTGGAAAAAATAAATCAGTTCATCCAGGACGGCTCCAAGGGGAAGGCGTATGATGCCTGCAAATTTTGTAGATCAGAATTCGGAGGTTTAAGGTTGGCAAGTATGGTCTGGTGCAGGGGTAGGGAACCTATGGCTCTAGAGCCAGATGTGGCTCTTTTGATGACTGCATCTGGCTCTCTGACATCTTAGCTGGCATTGCTTAACACGATAAGTAATGAATAAGTGTTAAAAATAATGTTCGAAATATAAAACCTTGTGCATTTAATCCATCCATCCGTTTTCTACCCCACCGGTTCAATAAGTGGCATTAATGGTTAGAAGTATCTTATTTATTATTGGTTAGCTTCAGAATAACAATGTTATTAAAAAGAATAAAAGACTTATTCAACTCTAAAAATGTATTACTTTAAAATGCACTCATTTAGTTGTATTCATCCATTTTCTACTGCTTATTCCCTTTGTGGCGACTTGTCTAGGGTGTACACCGCCTTCCGCCAGATTGTAGCTGAGATGGGCACCAGCGCCCCCCTGGCCCCAAAGGGAATAAGCGGTAGGAAATGGATGGATGGAAAATATTATATGGCTCTCACGGAAATACATATTAAAATATTTGGCTTTTGTGGCCCTCTCAGCCAAAAAGGTTCCTGACCCCTGCTCTGGTGGGACCGGCCAAAGTTAAGCATGAGGAAATGCGGTCGGTTATTAATTATTTAAGGTCCGGTCCCCGGACTGGTGGTTGGGGATCCCTGCCCTATAATACATGTCAATCAATTCTTGCAAGAATGTATAGCGTTTATAAGGTTTGATACTTTTTTTTACCAAGTATGTTGAAGCTCTCACGGTGGCAGAGGGGTTAGTGCGTCTGCCTCACAATACGAAGTTCCTGCAGTCCTGGGTTCAAATCCAGGCTCGGGATCTTTCTGTGTGGAGTTTGCATGTTCTCCCCGTGAATGCGTGGGTTCCCTCCGGGTACTCCGGCCTCCTCCCACTTCCAAAGACATGCACCTGGGGATAGGTTGATTGGCAACACTAAATTGGCCCTAGTGTGTGAATGTGAGTGTGAATGTTGTCTGTCTGTGTTGGACCTGCGATGAGGCGGCGACTTGTCCAGGGTGTACACCGCCTTCCGCCCGATTGTAGCTGAGATAGGCGCGAGCACCCCCCGTGACCCCAAAAGGGAATAAGCGGTAGAAAATGGATGGATGGATTCCCTTTTGGGGTCGCTGGCGCCTATCTCAGCTACAATCGGGCGGAAGGCGGGGTACACCCTGGACAAGGGTTAATTTTTTGTTGTTGCGTACAAACGCCCCCATTTGATGTTTGGATATTTTATAATCCTATCCAATGTTTTTAATTAGTAATCATTTAATTGAAAACAACCCTCAATGGTCACTACATTAGGTACATCTGCACATAGATCCGCCTGCAACACCAACTAGGGGTCTGTAGAGGTACTGCAGGGGGTGGGGGGTCTTGACAATTTTTTTCCATCCATCCATCCATCCATTTTCTACCGCTTATTCCCTTTGGGGTCGCGCGGGGGGCGCTGGCGCCCATCTCAGCTACAATCGGGCGGAAGGCGGGGTACGCCCTGGACAAGTCGCCACCTCATCGCAGGGCCAACACAGATAGACAGACAACATTCACACACTAGGGACCATTTAGTGTTGCCAATCAACCTATCCCCAGGTGCATGTCTTTGGAAGTGGGAGGAAGCTGGAGTACCACGCAGTCACGGGGAGAACATGCAAACTCCACACAGAAAGATCCCGAGCCTGGGATTTGAACCCAGGACTGCAGGACCTTCGTATTGTGAGGCAGACGCACTAACCCCTCTGCCACCGTGAAGCCCCAAAAGGGGAATAAGCGGTAGAAAATGTATAAACACGGTGGCAGAGGGGTTAGTGCGTCTGCCTCACAATACGAAGGTCCTGCAGTCCTGGGTTCAAATCCAGGCTCGGGATCTTTCTGTGTGGAGTTTGCATGTTCTCCCCGTGAATGCGTGGGTTCCCTCCGGGTACTCCGGCTTCCTCCCACCTCCAAAGACATGCACCTGGGGATAGGTTGATTGGCAACACTAAATGGTCCCTAGTGTGTGAATGTGAGTGTGAATGTTGTCTGTCTGTGTTGGCCCTGCGATGAGGTGGCGACTTGTCCAGGGTGTACACCGCCTTCCGCCCGATTGTAGCTGAGATAGGCGCCAGCGCCCCCCGCGACCCCAAAAGGGAATAAGCGGTAGAAAATGGAGGGATGGATTCCCTTTTGGGGTCGCTGGCGCCTATCTCAGCTACAATCGGGCGGAAGGCGGGGTACACCCTGGACAAGGGTTAATTTTTTGTTGTTGTTGCGTACAAACGCCCCCATTTGATGTTTGGATATTTTATAATCCTATCCAATGTTTTTAATTAGTAATCATTTAATTGAAAACAACCCTCAATGGTCACTACATTAGGTACATCTGCACATAGATCCGCCTGCAACACCAACTAGGGGTCTGTAGAGGTACTGCAGGGGGTGGGGGGTCTTGACAATTTTTTTCCATCCATCCATCCATCCATTTTCTACCGCTTATTCCCTTTGGGGTCGCGCGGGGGGCGCTGGCGCCTATCTCAGCTACAATCGGGCGGAAGGCGGGGTACGCCCTGGACAAGTCGCCACCTCATCGCAGGGCCAACACAGATAGACAGACAACATTCACACACTAGGGACCATTTAGTGTTGCCAATCAACCTATCCCCAGGTGCATGTCTTTGGAAGTGGGAGGAAGCTGGAGTACCACGCAGTCACGGGGAGAACATGCAAACTCCACACAGAAAGATCCCGAGCCTGGGATTTGAACCCAGGACTGCAGGACCTTCGTATTGTGAGGCAGACGCACTAACCCCTCTGCCACCCATCCATCCATCCATTTTCTACCGCTTATTCCCTTTCGGGGTCGCGGGGGGCACTGGCGCCTATCTCAGCTACAATCGGGCGGAAGGCGGGGTACACCCTGGACAAGTCGCCACCTCATCGCAGGGCCAACACAGATAGACAGACAACATTCACACTCACATTCACACACTAGGGACCATTTAGTGTTGCCAATCAACCTATCCCCAGGTGCATGTCTTTGGAAGTGGGAGGAAGCTGGAGTACCACGCAGTCACGGGGAGAACATGCAAACTCCACACAGAAAGATCCCGAGCCTGGGATTTGAACCCAGGACTGCAGGACCTTCGTATTGTGAGGCAGACGCACTAACCCCTCTGCCACCGTGAAGCCCCAAAAGGGGAATAAGCGGTAGAAAATGTATAAACACGGTGGCAGAGGGGTTAGTGCGTCTGCCTCACAATACGAAGGTCCTGCAGTCCTGGGTTCAAATCCAGGCTCGGGATCTTTCTGTGTGGAGTTTGCATGTTCTCCCCGTGAATGCGTGGGTTCCCTCCGGGTACTCCGGCTTCCTCCCACCTCCAAAGACATGCACCTGGGGATAGGTTGATTGGCAACACTAAATGGTCCCTAGTGTGTGAATGTGAGTGTGAATGTTGTCTGTCTGTGTTGGCCCTGCGATGAGGTGGCGACTTGTCCAGGGTGTACACCGCCTTCCGCCCGATTGTAGCTGAGATAGGCGCCAGCGCCCCCCGCGACCCCAAAAGGGAATAAGCGGTAGAAAATGGAGGGATGGATTCCCTTTTGGGGTCGCTGGCGCCTATCTCAGCTACAATCGGGCGGAAGGCGGGGTACACCCTGGACAAGGGTTAATTTTTTGTTGTTGTTGCGTACAAACGCCCCCATTTGATGTTTGGATATTTTATAATCCTATCCAATGTTTTTAATTAGTAATCATTTAATTGAAAACAACCCTCAATGGTCACTACATTAGGTACATCTGCACATAGATCCGCCTGCAACACCAACTAGGGGTCTGTAGAGGTACTGCAGGGGGTGGGGGGTCTTGACCATTTTTTTCCATCCATCCATTTTCTACCGCTTATTCCCTTTGGGGTCGCGCGGGGGGCGCTGGCGCCTATCTCAGCTACAATCGGGCGGAAGGCGGGGTACGCCCTGGACAAGTCGCCACCTCATCGCAGGGCCAACACAGATAGACAGACAACATTCACACTCACATTCACACACTAGGGACCATTTAGTGTTGCCAATCAACCTATCCCCAGGTGCATGTCTTTGGAAGTGGGAGGAGCCTATCCCCAGGTGCATGTCTTTGGAGGTGGGAGGAGCCTATCCCCAGGTGCATGTCTTTGGAAGTGGGAGGAAGCTGGAGTACCACGCAGTCACGGGGAGAACATGCAAACTCCACACAGAAAGATCCCGAGCCTGGATTTGAACCCAGGACTGCAGGACCTTCGTATTGTGAGGCAGACGCACTAACCCCTCTGCCACCCATCCATCCATCCATCCATCCATTTTCTACCGCTTATTCCCTTTCGGGGTCGCGGGGGGCACTGGCGCCTATCTCAGCTACAATCGGGCGGAAGGCGGGGTACACCCTGGACAAGTCGCCACCTCATCGCAGGGCCAACACAGATAGACAGACAACATTCACACTCACATTCACACACTAGGGACCATTTAGTGTTGCCAATCAACCTATCCCCAGGTGCATGTCTTTGGAAGTGGGAGGAAGCTGGAGTACCACGCAGTCACGGGGAGAACATGCAAACTCCACACAGAAAGATCCTGAGCCTGGATTTGAACCCAGGACTGCAGGAACTTCGTATTGTGAGGCAGACGCACTAACCCCTCTGCCACCGTGAAGCCCCAAAAGGGGAATAAGCGGTAGAAAATGTATAAACGGATGTTGAAGCTCTCAAAAAGACAATTTAGTCGAAGATACATGAAAAAAGAAATTGACTTGCGCATGATTAACGAGAGACAAGAGAGACCAGGTTACCTCTCCTCTTCCCACACATTACAAAATATATTTTCCATCATGTGTTTAAATGTTCCTATCGCGCGCCAAAATGTAGCGTAGGAAACAAAAGAAGCAGTTTAAAAAAAAAAAAAAAAAAAAAACGAACCCAACTTCTCCATAACGGAACACTTTGAAGACGAGTTTCGCTCGAAAGCAACACGTAGCTCGACAACGAAAGGTAAAAGTTTGCATCCTCACCTTCCTCGCCAGCTGCACTCGTCGCTGGAGTACTGAGTGCCGGCGGGGCACACCAACACCCACATCACCCACATCACCCACATCACCCACATCACCCACGGCCACATCGTGCTGCAACAACCGGTATCCGCGTTTGGTGTGACGGACTTGCGGAGCCTACATGGCGGGTTAGGCCGAGGCCCGGACTCCGTGTGAGCGGTAAAAAAAAAAAAAAAACAATGACCAAGTTCGTCGAGGAACTTTTTCCCGACTGAGGCTAAACTGAGCGCGAGCGCCACGGGACTGTTTAAATAGCACCCACTGCGCGTGCACTGCGGGCGCGTGCCAGGAAACTGGCCGGACACGCGATCGTTCGCTGCAAGGCCACGCCCACACTTTTATCTGAACGATGTGCGCCTGCGTGTGGTTTGGAAAGCCAGCAAATAGCAGTAAAAGTCAGAAAAGACCATACAAATCATCAAAAGTTTCATGTGTAAGGACACACAGTACAAGAATAATCAATCAATCAATCAATCAATGTTTACTTATATAGCCCTAAATCACTAGTGTCTCAAAGGGCTGCACAAACCACCACGACATCCTCGGTAGGAAAACTCACACCCAGTGGGACGTCGGTGACAATGATGACTATGAGAACCTTAGAGAGGAGGAAAGCAATGGATGTCGAGCGGGTCTAACATGATACTGTGAAAGTTCAATCCACAATGGATCCAACACAGTCGCGAGAGTCCAGTCCAAAGCGGATCCAACACAGCAGCGAGAGTCCCGTTCACAGCGGAGCCAGCAGGAAACCATCCCAAGCGTAGGCGGACCAGCAGCGCAGAGATGTCCCCAGCCGATACACAGGCGAGCAGTACATGGCCACCGGATCGGACCGGACTCCCTCCACACGGGAGAGTGGGACATGGAAGAAAAAGAAAAGAAACGGCAGATCAACTGGTCTAAAAAGGGAGTCTATTTAAAGGCTAGAGTATACAAATGAGTTTTAAGGTGAGACTTAAATGCTTCTACTGAGGTGGCATCGCGAACTGTTACCGGGAGGGCATTCCAGAGTACTGGAGCCCGAACGGAAAACGCTCTATAGCCCGCAGACTTTTTTTGGGCTTTGGGAATCACTAATAAGCCGGAGTCCTTTGAACGCAGATTTCTTGCCGGGACATATGGTACAATACAATCGGCAAGAATAAGAGGAAAAACATGCCAGGGTTCGTTTTAAACTGAACTAAAGTACTCAACAATGACCACCAACAAGGTCCATCAATCCGTTTTCTACCGCTTGTCCCGTTCGGGGTCGCGAGGGGTGCTGGATCCATCCATCCATCCATCCATTTCTACCGCTTATTCCCTTTTGGGGTCGCGGGGGGCACTGGCGCCTATCTCAGCTACAATCGGGCGGAAGGCGGTGTACACCCTGGACAAGTCGCCACCTCATCACAGGGCCAACACAGATAGACAGACATCCTATCTCAGCTGTATTCAAGCAGAAAGAGGGGTACACCCTGGACAAGTCGCCACCTCATTGGAGGGCCAACCAACACGGTCTCTGTTTACAAATACAATTATAATAAATCCTTTTCCCTATACCACCTATCTTCATTTGGTTCAGCTGGAGTCTATCCCAGCTGTACATAATATCAGAAGTAATAAATTGTGATTTGGGTGTGGCACAAGGATCTATTTTGGACCTGCTTCTTTTCAGTATAAATCATCCATCCATCCATCCATTTTTAATCTTCCTGAAGGAACTCTCCTGAAGGAATCAATAAAGTACTATCTATCTATCTATCTATGTATCATCTACCACTTGTCCCGTTCGGGGTGCTGGATCCTATCTTAGCTGCATTCAGGCGGAAGGCGGCGTACACTCTGGACAAGTCGCCACCTCATCACAGGGCCAACACAGATAGACAACATTTACACACTAGGGCCCATTTAGTGTTGCCAATCAACCTATCCCCAGGTGCATGTCTTTGGAGGTGGGAGGAAGCCGGAGTACCCGGAGTGAACCCACGCAGTCATGGGGAAATTGAACCCAGGACTACTAAGGACTTTCATATTGTGAGGCACATGCACTGTTCAACCGTGCTGCCATATATATATATATATATATATATATATATATATATATATATATATATACATATATATATATATATATATATATTCACACACTGACGTTGGGAGCTGCCATGCAAGGCGCTCACCAGGCCCCATCAGGAGCAAGGGTGAAGTGTCTTGCCCAAGGACACAACGGACGTGATTAGGATGGTAGAAGGTGGGGATTGAACCAGTAACCCTCGGATTGCTGGTCACAGCCACTTTACCAACTTTGCCACGCCACATGCCAAATGTATGCAGATGATACGATCATTTATCAATCATCAATCAATGTTTACTTATATAGCCCTAAATCACTAGTGTCTCAAAGGGCTGCACAAACCACCACAACATCCTCGGTAGGCCCACATAAGGGCAAGGAAAACTCACACCCAGTGGGACATCGGTGACAATAATGACTATGAGAACCTTGGAGAGGAGGAAAGCAATGGATGTCGAGCGGGTCTAACATGATACTGTGAAAGTTCAATCCACAATGGATCCAACACAGTCGCGAGAGTCCAGTCCAAAGCGGATCCAACACAGCAGCGAGAGTCCCGTTCACAGCGGAGCCAGCAGGAAACCATCCCAAGCGGAGGCGGATCAGCAGC
Source organism: Nerophis ophidion (assembly GCF_033978795.1). Taxonomy (NCBI): domain Eukaryota; kingdom Metazoa; phylum Chordata; class Actinopteri; order Syngnathiformes; family Syngnathidae; genus Nerophis; species Nerophis ophidion. The sequence goes on along the minus strand of NC_084630.1, from coordinate 43,096,627 downwards.
GCAGAGATGTCCCCAGCCGATACACAGGCAAGCAGTACATGGCCACCGGATCGGACCGGACCCCCTCCACAAGGGAGAGTGGGACATAGAAGAAAAAGAAAAGAAACGGCAGATCAACTGGTCTAAAAAGGGAGTCTATTTAAAGGCTAGAGTATACAAATGAGTTTTAAGGTGAGACTTAAATGCTTCTACTGAGGTAGCATCTCGAACTGTTACCGGGAGGGCATTCCAGAGTACTGGAGCCCGAACGGAAAACGCTCTATAGCCCGCAGACTTTTTTTGGGCTTTGGGAATCACTAATAAGCCGGAGTCTTTTGAACGCAGATTTCTTGCCGGGACATATGGTACAATACAATCGGCAAGATAGGATGGAGCTAGACCGTGTAGTATTTTATACGTAAGTAGTAAAACCTTAAAGTCACATCTTAAGTGCACAGGAAGCCAGTGCAGGTGAGCCAGTACAGGTATATATGTATGTATATATGTATATAAAGGTATATACAGTACAGGCGTAATGTGATCAAACTTTTTTGTTCTTGTCAAAAGTCTAGCAGCCGCATTTTGTACCAACTGTAATCTTTTAATGCTAGACATGGGGAGACCCGAAAATAATACGTTACAGTAATCGAGGCAAGACGTAACAAACGCATGGATAATGATCTCAGCGTCTTTAGTGGACAGAATGGAGCGAATTTTAGCGATATTACGGAGATGAAAGAAGGCCGTTTTAGTAACGCTTTTAATGTGTGCCTCAAAGGAGAGAGTTGGGTCGAAGATAATACCCAGATTCTTTACCGTGTCGCCTTGTTTAATTGTTTGGTTGTCAAATGTTAGAGTTGTATTATTAAATAGAGTTCGGTGTCTAGCAGGACCGATAATCAGCATTTCCGTTTTTTTGGCGTTGAGTTGCAAAAAGTTACCGGACATCCATTGTTTAATTTCATTAAGACACGCCTCCAGCTGACTACAATCCGGCGTGTTGGTCAGCTTTAGGGGCATGTAGAGTTGGGTGTCATCAGCATAACAGTGAAAGCTAACACCGTATTTGCGTATGATGTCACCTAGCGGCAGCATGTAGATGCTGAAGAGTGCAGGGCCAAGGACCGAACCCTGGGGAACTCCACACGTTACCTTAACGTAGTCCGAGGTCACATTGTTATGGGAGACACACTGCATCCTATCAGTAAGATAAGAGTTAAACCAAGACAGGGCTAAGTCTGACATACCAATTCGTGTTTTGATACGGATGGTAGAAGGTGGGGATTGAACCAGTAACCCTCGGATTGCTGGCACAGCCACTTTACCAACTTTGCCACGCCACATGCCAAATGTATGCAGATGATACGATCATTTATGTATCTCAATAAGCTTCAGAGATACACTATATTGCCAAAAGTATTTGGCCACCTGCCTTTACTCACATATGAACTTAAGTGCAATCCCGTGGAATTGTACAAAAGCTTTCGGTATCCTGGAGCATTCTAAGTTCCTTTCACTGGAACTAAGGGGCTAAGCCCAACTCCTGAAAAACCAACCCAACACCATAATTCCTCCTCCACCAAATTTCACACTCGGCACAATGCAGTCCGCAATGTAGCGTTCTCCTGGCAACCTCCAAAACCCAGACTCGTCCATCAGATTGCCAGATGGAAAAGCGTGATTCATCATTCCAGAGAAGGCATCTCCACTGCTCGAGAGTCCAGTGGCGGCGTGCTTTACACCACAGCATCCGATGTATGGCTTAGATGCAGCTGATCGGCCATGGAAACCCACTCCATGAAGCTCTCTACGTCCTGTACGTGGGCTAATTGGCAGGTCACAAAGTTCGGAGCTCTGTAGCAACTGACTGTGCAAAAAGTCTTTGCACTATGCGCTTCAGCATCCGCTGACCCCTCTCAGTTTACGTGGCCTACCACTTGGTGTTGTTCCCAAACTTCACTTTTCTTTGAATAAAGTTGACTTTGGAATATTTAGGAGCAAGGAAATTTTACGACTGGATTTGCATCCAATGACAGTTCCACGCTGGAAATCACTGAGAGCGGCCCAATCTCTCACACGTTTGTAGAAACGGTCTCCATGCCTGAGTGCTTGATTTGATACACCGGGCCAAGTGATTAGGACACCTGATTCTCATCATTTGGAAGGGTGGCTAAATACTTTTGGCAATGTAGTGTATTAAACAGACCGCTTGCTAAAATATCAATATGGCTTCCAAATAACTGTTTAACCCTAAATTATAACAAAACAGTCCCCATGTGTTTCTCATGGAAGAAACAATCATTCAAAGAAATTCAGGTCAACATTAACCCCAAAAAAATAGAGCAGGTAAAGGAATTTAAATATTTGGGTGTTATTTTGGACCCTAAGCTAAAATTTGATGGCCATATTATAAAAAATGATTAACACCATAAAAATAAATATAAACTGTTTCAGGCGTATTAGACCTTGTTTATCATGCAATGATTTGATCCCATATGTCTTATTGTGCCATGGTCTGGGGACAGGCCATGAGATGTGTAGTGAAGCTTCAATGGACTCCCTTTTTAGACCAGTTGATCTGCCGTTTCTTTTCTTTTTCTTCTATGTCCCACTCTCCCGTGTGGAGGGGGTCCGGTCCGATCCGGTGGCCATGTACTGCTCGCCTGTGTATCGGCTGGGGACATCTCTGCGCTGCTGATCTGCCTCCGCTTGGGATGGTTTCCTGCTGGCTCCGCTGTGAACGGGACTCTCGCTGCTGTGTTGGATCCGCTTTGGACTGGACTCTCGCGACTGTGTTGGATCCATTGTGGATTGAACTTTCACAGTATCATGTTAGACCCGCTCGACATCCATTGCTTTCCTCCTCTCCAAGGTTCTCATAGTCATCATTGTCACCGACGTCCCACTGGGTCATTATTGTCACCAATGTCCCACTGGGTGTGAGTTTTCCTTGCCTTTATGTGGGCCTACCGAGGATGTCGTGGTGGTTTGTGCAGCCCTTTGAGACACTAGTGATTTAGGGCTATATAAGTAAACATTGATTGATTGATTGATAAACAAACAGTAAAGATATTAGACCCAACACCAATGAAGCATCATCACTGCCATATTACCCAAAAATATAACATGATGAGTTTTGAAAATGTTATACATTTCTCATTGTTCAAAGCTGTTTTTACATGTAAGTGTCTTCATGAATTAGCCCCTGATGTGATGTTTCAGGAAATACGAAGATACAGTGGTGAAGGTGTGCAGACTCCAGCTGAAGTCGGTGGGTGCCGGACCACTCTGTGTCAGTCTGCGTTCTCACTGAAGGCCTCACATCTGTGGAACTCTTTGCCACAGAAGTTAAAGTCACAGTCGGACACTAAACTTTTCTCTACAAAATTGAAAAAGTGGCTTAAGGAAAATCCGAAGTGTGAGCACTAGAACTGGTTGTAGTATGGAAAATGGGGCCAATTATTTTCAATGTGTTTTTATTTTTGTACTTGTCTTAATCCTTTTGTATGTGTTGTACACTCCTCTCATCTTTTTTTTAACGCTTAAACAGGGACAAGGGTTGCAAATTAGCCTGTGGCTATAAGTCTTATGTACTTTAACATGGGTTACCTATGGGTAGCAATGTAAACAATTACAAACCCCGTTTCCATATGAGTTGGGAAATGATGTTAGATGTAAATATAAACGGAATACAATGATTTGCAAATCCTTTCAACCCATATTCAGTTGAATGCACTACAAAGACAAGATATTTGATGTTCAAACTCATAAATTTAAATTTTTTTTGCAAATAATATTTAACTTAGAATTCCATGGCTGCAACACATGGCAAAGTAGTTGGGAAAGGGCATGTTCACCACTGTACTGCACTGCACTGGCTTCCTGTGCACTTAAGATGTGACTTTAAGGTTTTACTACTTACGTATAAAATACTACACGGTCTAGCTCCATCCTATCTTGCCGATTGTATTGTACCATATGTCCCGGCAAGAAATCTGCGTTCAAAGGACTCCGGCTTATTAGTGATCCCCAAAGCCCAAAAAAAGTCTGCGGGCTGTAGAGCTTTTTCATTTCGGGCTCCAGTACTCTGGAATGCCCTCCCGGTAACAGTTCGAGATGCCACCTCAGTAGAAGCATTTAAGTCTCACCTTAAAACTCATTTGTATACTCTAGCCTTTAAATAGACTCCCTTTTTAGACCAGTTGATCTGCCGTTTCTTTTCTTTTTCTTCTATGTCCCACTCTCCCTTGTGGAGGGGGTCCGGTCCGATCCGGTGGCCATGTACTGCTTGCCTGTGTATCGGCTGGGGACATCTCTGCGCTGCTGATCCGCCTCCGCTTGGGATGGTTTCCTGCTGGCTCCGCTGTGAACGGGACTCTCGCTGCTGTGTTGGATCCGCTTTGGACTGGACTCTCGCGACTGTGTTGGATCCATTGTGGATTGAACTTTCACAGTATCATGTTAGACCCGCTCGACATCCATTGCTTTCCTCCTCTCCAAGGTTCTCAATGTCATTATTGTCACCGACGTCCCACTGGGTGTGAGTTTTCCTTGCCCTTATGTGGGCCTACCGAGGATGTTGTGGTGGTTTGTGCAGCCCTTTGAGACACTAGTGATTTAGGGCTATATAAGTAAACATTGATTGATTGATTGATTGTGTTACATCACCTTTTCTTTTAACAACACTCAATAATCGTTTGGGAACTGAGGAAACTAATTGTTGAAGCTTTGAAAGTGGAATTCTTTCCCATTCTTGTTTTATGTAGAGCTTCAGTTATTCAACAGTCCGGGGTCTCTGCTGTCGTATTTTAAGCTTCATAATGCGCCACACATTTTCCATGGGAGACAGGTCTGGACTGGAGGTGGGCCCGGAAAGCACCCGCACTCTTTTTTTACGAAGCCATGCTGTTGTAACACGTGCTGAATGTGGCTTGGCATTGTTTTGCTGAAATAAGCAGGGGCGTCCATGAAAAAGACGGCGCTTAGATGGCAGCATATGTTGTTCCAAAACCTGTATGTACCTTTCGGCATTAATGGTGCCTTCACAGATGTGTAAGTTACCCTTGCCTTTGGTACTAATACACCCCCATACCATCACAGATGCTGGCTTTTGAACTTTGCGTCGATAACAGTCCGGATGACACAATGTCGAATATTTCCAAAAACATTTTGAAATGTGGACTCGTCAGACCACAGAACACTTTTCATCAGTCCATCTTAGATGATCTCGGGCCCAGAGATGCCGGCGGCGTTTCTGGATGTTGTTGATAAATGGCTTTCGCTTTGCAGAGTAGAGCTTTAACTTGCACTTACAGATGTAGCGGTGAACTGTATTTAGTGACAGTGGTTTTCTGAAGTGTTCCTGAGCCCATGTGGTGAAATCCTTTAGAGATTGATGTTGGTTTTTGATACAGTGCCATCTGAGGGATTGAAGGTCACGGTCATTCAATGTTGGTTTCCGGCCATGCTGCTTAAGTGGAGGGATTTCTCCAGATTCTCTGAACCTTTTGATGATATTACGGACCGCGAATGATGAAATCCCTAATTTTCTTGCATTTGCACTTTGAGAAATGTTGTTCTTAAACTCTTTGACCATTTGCACACACAGTTGTGGACAAAGGGGTGTACCTCGGTCCATCCTTTCTTGTGAAAGACTGGGCATTAGTCTGCACACCTGTGGGATGTTCCAAATAAGTGTTTGATGAGCATTCCTCAACTTTATCGATATTTATTGCCACCTTTCCCAACTTCTTTGTCACGTGTTGCTGGCATCAAATTCTAAGTTCATTATTATCTGCAAAAAAAGAAAAAAGTTTGTGAGTTTGAACATCAAATATGTTGTCTTTGTAGCATATTCAACTGAATATGGGTTGAAAAGGATTTGCAAATCATTGTATTCTGTTTATATTTACATCTAACACAATTTCTCGACTCATATGGAAACGAGGTTTGTACATGAATGAATGAATGAATGAAAGAATGAGTGTCATGGTACACCCATACATGTCAACATCTGCATTTCAAAATATGGGAAATATCCCAGAAAAATAGGGGAAAATATGGTATTTTCATTTCACCGTTATAAAAAGCATGCGTGTGTTCGGGGTTTGAACTCACAGCCTCCCAGTCTCAGGGCGGACACTTTAACCACAAGGCCACTGTGCTCCTCCTCATTTCTCAAAAAATAGTCGTCTTCGTTGTCTGTTAAGACGTCTGCCATGATTACAACACACTCGCAATTGTTTGTGGGAATAGAAAAACACACTTGTTGTCGGAAGACGGAAGTACGCTGCTCTGGAAATGGAAATAAATGCGCTGAAGAAAGAAGTTCAGGTAATGCAAAAATTTACCAACATATGGGACGGCGTGGCGCAGTGGGAGAGTGGCCGTGCGCAACCCGAGGGTCCCTGGTTCAAATCCCACCTAGTACCAACCTCGTCACGTCCGTTGTGTCTTGACCAAGACACTTCACCCTTGCTCCTGATGAGTGCTGGTTGGCGCCTTGCATGGCAGCTCCCTCCATCAGTGTGTGAATGTGTGTGTGAATGTGGAAGTAGTGTCAAAGCGCTTTGAGTACCTTGAAGGTAGAAAAGCGCTATACAAGTACAACCCATTTATATCTGTTGTGACAGACCATGACAGTCTTTTACTACATTATTAATATACTTGCAGTGTATAAAAACATAACCAAATTATGCAGGCAATTTTTAATCATCTTTAGGATCCTTAAAAATAACACGTGCTGATGTCTCTCATAATCCATCCATCCATCCATCTTCTTCTGCTTATCCGAGGTCGGGTCGCGGGGGCAGCAGCCTAAGCAGGGAAGCCCAGACTTCCCTCTCCCCAGCCACTTCGTCTAGCTCTTCCCGGGGGATCCCAAGGCGTTCCCAGGCCAGCCGGGAGACATAGTCTTCCCAACGTGTCCTGGGTCTTCCCCGAGGCCTCCTACCGGTTGGACGTACCCTAAACGTCTCTCATAATCATTGAGAACAATAGGCACATTTTCCCCCAAAAAGCGCAGTTTTCCTTTAAGTCTCACCTTAAAAGTCATCTATATACTGTAGCTTTTAAATAGAGTGTTTTAGACCAGTTGACCTGCCACTTCTCTTCCCCAACCATGAATTGATTTACATGGACCACGAATTAAACAAGTTGAAAAACTTATTCCGGTGTTACCATTTAGGGGTCAATTGTACGGAATATGTACTGTACTGTGCAATCTACTAATAAAAGTTTCAATCAATCAATCACTCCCTCTCTTCTACGGAGCGGTTAACAGGTCCATCCATCTATCCATCCATCATCTTCCGCTTATCCGAGGTCGGGTCGCGGGGGCAACAGCCTAAGCAGGGAAACCCAGACTTCCCTCTCCCCAGCCACTTCGTCTAGCTCTTCCCGGGGGATCCCGAGGCGTTCCCAGGCCAGCCGGGAGACATAGTCTTCCCAACGTGTCCTGGGTCTTCCCCGTGGCCTCCTACCGGTTGGACGTGCCCTAAACACCTCCCTAGGGAGGCGTTCGGGTGGCATCCTGACCAGATGCCCGAACCACCTCATCTGGCTCCTCTCCATGTGGAGGAGCAGCGGCTTTACTTTGAGTTCCTCCCGGATGGCAGAGCTTCTCACCCTATCTCTAAGGGAGAGCCCCGCCACCCGGCGGAGGAAACTCATTTGGGCCGCTTGTACCCGTGATCTTATCCTTTCGGTCATGACCCAAAGCTCATGACCATAGGTGAGGATGGGAACGTAGATCGACCGGTAAATTGAGAGCTTTACCTTCCGGCTCAGCTCCTTCTTCACCACAACGGATCGGTACAACGTCCGCATTACTGAAGACGCCGCACCGATCCGCCTGTCGATCTCACGATCCACTCTTCCCTCACTCGTGAACAAGACTCCTAGGTACTTGAACTCCTCCACTTGGGGCAGGGTCTCCTCCCCAACCCGGAGATGGCATTCCACCCTTTTCCGGGCGAGAACCATGGACTCGGACTTGGAGGTGCTGATTCTCATTCCGGTCGCTTCACACTCGGCTGCGAACCGATCCAGCGAGAGCTGAAGATCCCGGTCAGATGAAGCCATCAGGACCACATCATCTGCAAAAAGCAGAGACCTAATCCTGCGGTCACCAAACCGGAACCCCTCAACGCCTTGACTGCGCCTAGAAATTCTGTCCATAAAAGTTATGAACAGAATGGGTGACAAAGGACAGCCTTGGCGGAGTCCAACCCTCACTGGAAATGTGTCCGACTTACTGCCGGCAATGCGGACCAAGCTCTGGCACTGATCATACAGGGAGCGGACCGCCACAATAAGACAGTCCGATACCCCATACTCTTGTTGGATGTGGTCGCTGCCACATCCAACAAGCGAAAGTTATATTTATGTTTTTCACCAAAATATAACTTTCCTCAAAGTTAAGTGGAATCCATCCTAAGCCTGATAACTGTGTGTCCTATACCAGTGTAAATATTCAAACAGTCACTAGGTTTCCATGCACTAAACTAGTCGGATTTCTCAAATATCCATGCACATTCTCTTATGCGACTATTGGTCAGACGCCATGTGACTCACGTTTATTTGGGGGCGCTTATTTCATTTTAGCGCGAAAAAAAGTATTGCTTTTCCGGTTGACCAATGATGTCCCACTAGGTATGGCGGATCCTTACAGCTTCTTTAAAGTGATATCTGCTGTAATATTGGCACAGATTAAAATATTACATCTGTAAATGCTATGCTAATGTTAAATAGCAGACAGTAAAAAGAAATGATCTTGGATTGCGCTACGGACATGACGCTACCAAGGATGTATGCGGGTCAGACGCAGTCGGTTTTTCCGAAGGAATTTTTGGACGCAGAATCATGGAAACAAATCTTTTGAATGTCTCGCAGTTTTTTCCAAAAGGCTCTGCGGATTGATGAAAGGAGTTTTAAACCCGAAAGAAAAAGACGTGCCGTGACTGATACGGTTCCAGATAAAGGTTGCTATTGTTCTGGACTATCTTGCCAGTTGTGCAGAAGGTTCATCAGTTTGGAGTGAACAAATGCAGCGTGGCGAGGTTTGTGTACGCTTTATTATTCGTCTTCAATATACCTGCTTCATTATCTTGCGTCTCATTCGTATTTCGTTCAAGAGTCCGATTTTGGCCGGTATTTTAAATTTTCTTAGCTACCTTCCTTAAGAAATCAAAGTTTATTTATTTTTCTAACCATTGATGCACTTTAAAATGCTCTGTTCTTTTAATTTGTGAAGCAAATAAACAGTTTCCGCTCCATTACAATTGTTGCTATTTTTTAATTAAATGGCATCTGCTTACGGGTTGTTCCCGCGCGTTGAGACAGGCGCATGTGGTTCTAGGGGTCCTGTCACAGGCCGGCCTGACTGTGTGGTTTTGGTAGTTCCCTTGTTCCTGTTGCGGCGCACACGCAGTCTGCTTTTCCCTCTTCTGCGGGCACCTAGAAGCTCCACTGAGAACGCCGCTAGACACGCCCCCACGCTCGCTGCGCAGACCGCGCCGCCACAGTCGGAGGCAATCTGCAATCTACGCACCTGGGGATAATGAGAAGCGAAAGTATAAAAAGTCTTTCCGCTGACTACTCCTTGTCGGAACGTAGCCCTATGTACCTCCTCCGTGTCTCAGCTGCTGCTCTTTCCCCCGGACCTTGATTGCCTTCCCCGATCCTCGACTCCACACTCGAACTTCTGGATGCCTCTCTCCTGCCCCACGACCCTGCTCGGACCACGGACCTCTTTGCTTCTCCCCCTCTAGACTTGGTCGCTGCCACATCCAACACGCACTCCAACAAACCCTTCGGTATTTACATACGGTTAATTTCCACACATAGTATTCCATTCACACACATTGTAGCATAAACACCCCACGTAATCATCAACTGTTCAATAAAACCCGTCGAGCTAGATCCTCTGTTGTTGTGCCGCCTCCTTCCACCTTGTCGACCCATAAGAGTCCCTGGGCACCGCATCTGCTGTTTTGGGTTGGGTTCTCTGGGCGGCTGGGGCCATACTTTGGCTCCCACACATACTGGGAGACAAATATATTGTACATACAAATACACATATATACTCACGTACACACAATTATTCATACATACAGTTGTGGTCAAAAGTTACACTTGTGAAGAACATAATGTCATGGCTGTCTTGAGTTTCCAATAACTTCTAGAACTCTTATTTTTTGTGATAGAGTGACCCTAGCACATACTTGTTGCTCACAAAAAACATCCATGAAGTTTGGTTCTTTTATCTGCGATGAGGTGGCGACTTGTCCAGGGTGTACCCCGCGTTCCGCCCGATTGTAGCTGAGATAGGCAACAGCGCCCCTTGCGACCCCAAAGGGAATAAGCGGTAGAAAAATGGATGGATGGTTCTTTTATGAATTTATTATGGGTCTACTGAAAATGTGACCAAATTTTCTGGGTCAAAAGTATACATACAGCAATGTTAATATTTGGTTACATGTCCTTTGGCAAGTTTCCCTGCAATAAGGCGCTTTTGGTAGCCATCCACAAGCTTCTGGTTCAATTTTCGACCACTCATCTTGACAAAATGTGCAGTTCAGCTAAATTTGTTAGTTTTCTGATATGGACTTGTTTCTTAGGCATTGTCCACACGTGTAAGTAAGGACTTTGGGAAGGCCATTCTAAAACCTTAATTGTAGCCTGATTTAGCCATTCCTTTACCACTTTTAATGAGTGTTTGGGGTCATTGTCCTGTCGGAACACCCAACTGCGCCCAAGACCCAACCTCCGGACCGATGATTTTAGGTTTTCCTGTAGAATTTGGAGGTAAAACTCCTTTTTCATTGTCCCATTTACTCTCTGTAAAGCACCAGTTCCATTGACAGCAAAACAGGCCCAGATCATAATACTACTACCACCATGCTCGATGGTAGGCATGGTTTTCCTGGCATTAAAAGCCTCACCTTTTCTCCTCCAAACATATTGCTGGGTATTGTGGCCAAACAGCTCAATTGTTGTTTCATCTGACACCACATGGACAAAGATAAGACCTTCTGGAGGAAAGTTATATGGTCACATGAAACACAAATTGAGCTGTTTGGCCACAATACCCAGCAATATGTTTGGAGGAGAAAAGGTGAGGCCTTTAATCCCAGGTTACAATAAAGCCGAGTGCTAGAAAGGCTCCATCATATTTTGGTATGCCAAAAAAAACATTCCACAAAGTCACATGTGCCAACCCCCAAGGGGGCCCGCCCCACTATTTGAGAAGGACTGCCTTGGGGCAAACTGGGTAAAACACAGCACACTGATGAAGCTTAACCTATTGTTACTATAACAATCTACAAAGTTAATATACTTCTCTTTCTTCCCCTCCATTTATCTGCTTTCTTTTGTAATTCAAGTTATCATTACATATATGTATTGTTCCATTTGAAACAATTGCTCTGTTGATATTTGAGGTATTTTGTATTATTATTATTCATTCCTTTCTTTCTCTTTTCCTCCCTTCTTCGCTCCTCTCGATGTGGAGGAGCAGCGGCTTTACTTTGAGTTCCTCCCGGATGGCAGAGCTTCTCACCCTATCTCTAAGGGAGAGACCCAAACTCATTTGGGCCGCTTGTACCCGTGATCTTATCCTTTCGGTCATGACCCAAAGCTCATGACCATAGGTGAGGATGGGAACGTAGATCGACCGGTAAATTGAGAGCTTTGCCTTCCGGCTCAGCTCCTTCTTCACCACAACGGATCGATACAACGTCCGCATTACTGAAGACGCCGCACCGACCCGCCTGTTGATCTCACGATCCACTCTTCCCTCACTCGTGAACAAGACTCCTAGGTACTTGAACTCCTCCACTTGGGGCAGGGTCTCCTCCCAAACCCGGAGCCAGATGAAGTGGTTTGGGCATCTGGTCAGGATGCCACCCGAACGCCTCCCTAGGGATGTGTTTAGGGCACGTCCAACTGGTAGGAGGCCATGGGGAAGACCCAGGACACGTTGGGAAGACTATGTCTCCCGGCTGGCCTGGGAACGCCTCGGGATCCCCCGGGAAGAGCTAGACGAAGTGGCTGGAGATAGGGAAGTCTGGGCTTCCCTGCTTAGGCTGCTGCCCCCGCGACCCGACCTCGGATAAGCGGAAGATGATGGATGGATGGATGGATGGATGGATGGATTATTCATTCTCAATAGTGCTATTGTATTGGTATTTTTATTGATCCATATGTAGTGCAATAATGTTCATTGTCATTTTTGCGTTATTTATATTTACTTCATTAACTTCTTTGCATTCACTTTCCGTATCGTATCTGTACATATCGTATTTGCTGTTGTTGTTGTCTCTGTCTTATCCCCCTCTTGTCCACGCAATATCCCCCCGTTTTGTGTTTTCTTCTTCTTTCCATCCCTTCCTGCTTCGGTCTGGCTGCGCCAAACATGAATATAAATGCATTTATCCATCCATCCATCATCTTCCGCTTATCCGAGGTCGGGTCGCGGGGGCAGCAGCCTAAGCAGGGAAGCCCAGACTTCCCTATCTCCAGCCACTTCGTCTAGCTCTTCCCGGGGGATCCCGAGGCGTTCCCAGGCCAGCCGGGAGACATAGTCTTCCCAACGTGTCCTGGGTCTTCCCCGTGGCCTCCTACCGGTTGGACGTGCCCTAAACACCTCCCTAGGGAGGCGTTCGGGTGGCATCCTGACCAGATGCCCGAACCACCTCATCTGGCTCCTCTCCATGTGGAGGAGCAGCGGCTTTACGTTGAGCTCCTCCCGGATGGCAGAGCTTCTCACCCTATCTCTAAGGGAGAGACCCGCCACCCGGCGGAGGAAACTCATTTCGGCCGCTTGTACCCGTGATCTTATCCTTTCGGTCATGACCCAAAGCTCATGACCATAGGTGAGGATGGGAACGTAGATCGACCGGTAAATTGAGAGCTTTGCCTTCCGGCTCAGCTCCTTCTTCACCACAACGGATCGGTACAACGTCCGCATTACTGAAGACGCCGCACCGATCCGCCTGTCGATCTCACGATCCACTCTTCCCTCACTCGTGAACAAGACTCCTAGGTATTTGAACTCCTCCACTTGGGGCAGGGTCTCCTCCCCAACCCGGAGATGGCACTCCACCCTTTTCCGGGCGAGAACCATGGACTCGGACTTGGAGGTGCTGATTCTCATTCCGGTCGCTTCACACTCGGCTGCGAACCGATCCAGCGAGAGCTGAAGATCCCGGTCAGATGAAGCCATCAGGACCACATCATCTGCAAAAAGCAGAGACCTAATCCCGTGGCCACCAAACCGGAACCCCTCAACGCCTTGACTGCGCCTAGAAATTCTGTCCATAAAAGTTATGAACAGAATCGGTGACAAAGGACAGCCTTGGCGGAGTCCAACCCTCACTGGAAATGTGTTCGACTTACTGCCGGCAATGCGGACCAAGCTCTGGCACTGATCGTACAGGGAACGGACCGCCACAATAAGACAGTCCGATACCCCATACTCTCTGAGCACTCCCCACAGGACTTCCCGAGGGACACGGTCCAATGCCTTCTCCAAGTCCACAAAGCAGATGTAGACTGGTTGGGCAAACTCCCATGCACCCTCAAGAACCCTGCCGAGAGTATAGAGCTGGTCCACAGTTCCACGACCAGGACGAAAACCACACTGTTCCTCCTGAATCCGAGGTTCGACTATCCGGCGTAGCCTCCTCTCCAGTACACCTAAATAAACCTTACCGGGAAGGCTGAGGAGTGTGATCCCACGATAGTTGGAACACACCCTCCGGTCCCCCTTCTTAAAGAGAGGAACCACCACCCCGGTCTGCCAATCCAGAGGTACCGCCCCGAATGTCCACGCGATGCTGCACTTCAATTTTGTAAAGAAAATCTGTACAGCATGTATGGGCATCTACATCAACAATATGATTTGCCTGAGTGGCTGGGCATGGCAAAAAAAAAAAAAAAAAAAAAGAGACTGGCGCATGAAAGAAAAGTCACACATGTGCTCTAAACGCCTCTTCGGTTTTCCCGTGAGAAAACCGTCGGAACAGCAAGCATGTTGTGCTCCTGTCACATTCCCACTGAGTGCCACAGCAATGAAGAGCATTTTGCGAAATACCTTGAGACCCCCACAGTTCCTCCTATCAAATACACCCCCTGCTACAGGTAAAGAGATCTGATTTGAAGATGCATTTAGTGTAAACCTTACAAAAAATATTTTAATTTGTAAAACAACAAGAATTGTACTTTAAATGGCAATTATAGTGGTACTTAAACTTAAACATGCCCCAATTTAAGAGTATTGTGAGATAAGCACTGTTTCTCAGGTAATTGGTTACCTTTAGTTGTGAGCAAAAATCTAAATTATAAGCAAACCTTAAATTAGTTAGTGTAGCAAATGTAAGATCTGCCTAAAACATCTGGTCTTATTTGCTAGCATCAACAAATGGACAAAACATTGCTTTTCTAACCATGGGAAGGAAGAAAGTGAGTGGGAATTAAAGGCCTACTAAAATGAGATTTTCTTATTCAAACGGGGATAGCAGGTGAATTCGATGTGTCATACTTGATCATTTCGCGATATTGGCATATTTTTGCTGAAAGGATTTAGTAGAGAACATTGATGATAAAGTTCGCAACTTTTGGTCGCTAAAAAAAAGCCTTGCCTTTACCGGAAGTAGCAGACGATGTGCGCGTGACGTCACCGGTGTGAGGGCTCCTCACATCCTCACATTGTTTATAAAGTGTGTCTCCAGCAGCAAGAGCTATTTGGACCGAGAAAGCGACAATTTCCCCATTAATTTGAGCAAAGATGAACGATTTGTGGATGAGGAAAGTTAGTGAGGCACTAAAAAAATAAATAAAGAAAAAATAAAGAAAAAGCGACGGCTCTGGGCTGCGGCAGTGGTAGCCTTTCAGATGTAATTAGACACATTTACTAAGATAATTCTGGAAAATCACTTATCTGCTTATTGTGTTAATAGTATTTTAGTGAGATTAGATGAGTAAAGGCTACGTCGGATAGTCGAACCTCGGATTCAGGAGGAACAGTGTGGTTTTCGTCCTGGTCGTGGAACTGTGGACCAGCTCTATACTCTCGGCAGGGTTCTTGAGGGTGCATGGGAGTTTTCCCAACCAGTCTACATGTGCTTTGTGGACTTGGAGAAGGCATTGGACCGTGTCCCTCGGGAAGTCCTG
This sequence comes from Nerophis ophidion, assembly GCF_033978795.1. NCBI lineage: Eukaryota > Metazoa > Chordata > Actinopteri > Syngnathiformes > Syngnathidae > Nerophis > Nerophis ophidion. The sequence goes on along the minus strand of NC_084630.1, from coordinate 43,081,474 downwards.
TGGGGAGTGCTCAGAGAGTATGGGGTATCGGACTGTCTTATTGTGGCAGTCCGCTCCCTGTATGATCAGTGTCAGAGCTTGGTCCGCATTGCTGGCAGTAAGTCGGACACATTTCCAGTGAGGGTTGGACTCCGCCAAGGCTGTCCTTTGTCACCGATTCTGTTCATAACTTTTATGGACAGAATTTCTAGGCGCAGTCAAGGCGTTGAGGGGTTCCGGTTTGGTGACCGCAGGATTAGGTCTCTGCTTTTTGCAGATGATGTGGTCCTGATGGCTTCATCTGACCGGGATCTTCAGCTCTCGCTGGATCGGTTTGCAGCCGAGTGTGAAGCGACCGGAATGAGAATCAGCACCTCCATGTCCGAGTCCGTGGTTCTCGCCCGGAAAAGGGTGGAGTGCCATCTCCGGGTTGGGGAGGAGACCCTGCCCCAAGTGGAGGAGTTCAAGTACCTAGGAGTCTTGTTCACGAGTGAGGGAAGAGTGGATCGTGAGATCGACAGGCGGATCGGTGCGGCGTCTTCAGTAATGCGGACGTTGTACCGATCCGTTGTGGTGAAGAAGGAGCTGAGCCGGAAGGCAAAGCTCTCAATTTACCGGTCGATCTACGTTCCCATCCTCACCTATGGTCATGAGCTTTGGGTCATGACCGAAAGGATAAGATCACGGGTACAAGCGGCCGAAATGAGTTTCCTCCGCCGTGTGGCGGGGCTCTCCCTTAGAGATAGGGTGAGAAGCTCTGCCATCCGGGAGGAACTCAAAGTAAAGCCGCTGCTCCTCCACATCGAGAGGAGCCAGATGAGGTGGTTCGGGCATCTGGTCAGGATGCCACCCGAACGCCTCCCTAGGGAGGTGTTTAGGGCACGTCCAACCGGTAGGAGGCCACGGGGAAGACCCAGGACACGTTGGGAAGACTATGTCTCCCGGCTGGCCTGGGAACGCCTCGGGATCCCCCGGGAAGAGCTAGACGAAGTGGCTGGGGAGAGGGAAGTCTGGGTTTCCCTGCTTAGGCTGTTGCCCCCGCGACCCGACCTCGGATAAGCGGAAGATGATGGATGGATGGATGGATAGATGAGTAAAGTCATACCTGAAAGTCGGATGGCTGTGGTGAACGCCAGTGTGTCAGAGAAAGCCGATGAGGAGCCAAGATCACAGCTGCTTTTTGACAGCTACAGAAGAAGGTCCCATAATCCACTGATGTCTCTGGTAAGAGCCGACAATTTTCCCATCCAAAAACTTATGTATCAACATAGAGAAACATGTTCGCTTGACCGCTCTGTGTTAAAGCTTCACAACAAAAACAAAGAAACACAGGCTGTGTTTCGGTGCTAAAGGCAGCTGCAATCCACCGCTTCCCACCAACAGCATTCTTCTTTGACGTCTCCATTATTAATTGAACAAATTGCAAAAGATTCAGCAACACAGATGTGAAAATTACTGTGCAATTATGCGATGAAAAGAGACGACTTTTAGCCGTAAGTGGTGCTGGGCTAAAAAGTCCCCTCCAACCAATAACCTCACAAACACGCGTCATCATTCCGCGACGTTTTCAACAAGAAACTCCGCGGGAAATTTAAAATTGTAATTTAGTAAAATAAACCGGCCGTATTGGCGTGTGTTGCAATGTTAATATTTCATCATTGATATATAAACTATCAGACTGCGTGGTCGCTAGTAGTGGCTTTCAGCAGACCTTTAAGGCAGGAAATCATCAGAAAAATCACTCAGCATGTCACCAACTTGGCAAAGCAATTTGAGCGTATCACTGATAGTCTGCGTCATACTGAAGTGGAATAACTAACACAAACAGAGGAATGTTCAAATAAAATCTAACATCTAACATTTGACCCTGAAAATATAGAAAAGCTGCAAATGATGTGTTTGACGGCGAAGAGGCTGAAAGAAGCTACCGTAGAAGTGCAATCTTCAAGGTAAATGCTATATCTTTTTTACCATACAACTATCAATCAATCAATCAATCAATGTTTATTTATATAGCCCCAAATCACAAATGTCTCAAAGGGCTGCACAAATCATTACGACTACAACATCCTCGGAAGAACCCACAAAAGGGCAAGGAAAACTCACACCCAGTGGGCAGGGAGAATTCACATCCAGTGGGACGCCAGTGACAATGCTGACTATGAGAAACCTTGGAGAGGACCTCAGATGTGGGCAACCCCCCCCCTCTAGGGGACCGAAAGCAATGGATGTCGAGCGGGTCTAACATGATACTGTGAAAGTTCAATCCATAGTGGCTCCAAGACAGCAGCGAGAGTCCCGTCCACAGGAAACCATCTCAAGCGGATCAGCAGCGTAGAGATGTCCCCAACCGATACAGGCGAGCGGTCCATCCTGGGTCCCGACGAGCGGTCCATCCTGGGTCTTGACTCTGGACAGTCAGTACTTCATCCATGGTCATCGGACCGGACCCCCTCCACAAGGGAGGGGGGGACATAGGAGAAAGAAAGAAGCGGCAGATCAACTGGTCTAAAAAGGAGGTCTATTTAAAGGCTAGAGTATACAGATGAGTTTTAAGATGAGACTTAAATGCTTCTACTGAGGTAGCATCTCGAACTGTTACCGGGAGGGCATTCCAGAGTACTGGAGCCCGAACTACTGTAGTTGTTAGCAGTACATTCTATTGTATTGTTTTTTTTTTACAATCTTATCTAAAAATTTGATTTTCTTTTTTAAAACATATATTAAAATGGATGTGTTTTAGGCGGTGTGGCATTATTCAAATTGATTTCAATTCGTGTCAATGGAAGACGCAGACTTCAGATACAAGTGTTCTGTTATGATCCAATGTGCGGATCATATTCTGTTTAGGTTTTCGGGTCACTTGTGTTTTTCTGTTAGTGTTGGACTCCGATTAGTTCCTGTTTATGCACCTCTGAGTTTGTTACCATAGCAACTTATCATTTTCACCTGCCGCTTGTGTTCCTGACGCACATATGTTTGTCATCATTGAGATTATTATTTAAACCTGCCTATGCCAGTGAGTCAGTCCAACTTCTTTGTTTTGCATCACGCGACTGCCACGTAAATTAATCTAGTCTCCTAGCACCTGCTTGTTGTCCTAGTCAGTGCTAAGTGTTAACCTTAGCTTCTGTCACGTTCGGGTCGCATGATGATGCGGGATTTTGTTCTACCAGGGATGCAAAGGACGATTCGGACAGGACTTGCAGGTAAGGACTTGATTTAATGGAAAAAATAACAACACTGGTACAAAAAAAGACAGAAAAAAACAAAAGAACAGCGTGCCAAACGCACCGGAAGCTAAGGCTAACACTTAGCACTGACTAATTTCCTTGAATTTCCACCGGGGCGCTAATTAATTTAAAACCTCTTCTCACTCCTGCGCTTACCATAGGTATGCGGTACAAGTAAGCATGCGCTAATCATTTTAAAACCTCTTCGCACTTACCAAAGGCATGCAGTAAAAATTTGAGTGTGATGTAAGCTTGGACCTTAAATCCTACTGAATAGCTCTTAATCTTCTTCCCTTTATGCGATTTCAAATTACCGGTATTGAAATAAGCCTCCTCCATTTTGAAAATGATGACAGGGGAAGTGTCAGGAGTTTGACCAGGCGGTAATACTAAGCGTGCGCTAATTGTTTTGCAATTCAAGGCAGTAATTCAAGGCAGGCGCATACTACGTATATGCCCTGCGGCAATTCAAAGAAATACGGTATATTAAACCGGTCCCTGGTGGAAAAAAAGGTTGGAGAAACCTGCATTACAGTACATGGAGTCGGCTTTTGGCTCCCCGCCAAATATTTTAGCCCGATGCGGCCTACAAGTCAAAAAGTTTGGACACTCCCGATCTTAATACAATTTTCAACACTAGAAAATGTTTTCGACATGAACACTCTTTTAATCCAATATAGTAATACTGCCTTAGGCCACAATACTTGCATGACAGTATGATCTGATTGGTTTAATCTCATCTAGTGGCCAATGATACTGCAGTACTGATATTTGTAGTCAATGTAGCCATTTGTATGCTTGAACATATTTAATATGGGGAAAACATGTTGTAAAATATGCTTAACAAAAAAAAGGGAATAAGCAAAGTGGTGAAACTGAAATATTTGAAGCGTGATGTGGCGATGGACGACTGCAATTCCATGAGAACCAGCGTCCTCTGCAGTGGACATTTGTTTTTGGATTTCTTTTGTCAGAGTTACACCATTTCTGAAAAAATAGCCCAGTTATGCAAAACAAAAATGTCCAGAACGGAACCTGGAGGATATTACATCGATATCTGTTCCAAATCCTCCAAATTAGTTGAAGGGTAATTGCACTTTTTTTTTAAATTGCCTATCGTTTACAATCCGTATTAAATCAATCAATCAATCAATGTTTACTTATATAGCCCTAAATCACTAGTGTCTCAAAGGGCTGCACAAACCACTACGACATCCTCGGTAGGCCCACATAAGGGCAAGGAAAACTCACACCCAGTGGGACGTTGGTGACAATGATGACTATGAGAACCTTGGAGAGGAGGAAAGCAATGGATGTCGAGCGGGTCTAACATGATACTGTGAAAGTTCGATCCATAATGGATCCAACACAGTCGCGAGAGTCCAGTCCAAAGCGGATCCAACACAGCAGCGAGAGTCCCGTTCACAGCGGAGCAAGCAGGAAACCATCCCAAGCGGAAGCGGATCAGCAGGAAACCATCCCAAGCGGAGGCGGATCAGCAGCGCAGAGATGTCCCGGGCCGATACACAGGCAAGCAGTACATGGCCACCGGATCGGACCGGACCCCCTCCACAAAGGAGAGTGGGACATAGAAGAAAAAGAAAAGAAACGGCAGATCAACTGGTCTAAAAAGGGAGTCTATTTAAAGGCTAGAGTATACAAATGAGTTTTAAGGTGAGACTTAAATGCTTCTAGACATGACGATGTATGTATATTTCTTTAATGCGTTGTAAAAAGTAATTAAATGTGATCAAAAGTCTGCTTACAATGTAGCCAATGGAAGCAGCTCTATTCTGCCTATAAAGCCCTTACAAAAACATCCTGATGTAAGTATATACTGCATTTTAATGTAGTAACAGGCACACCTATAATAAAATTTAATATTTACGTATTTTGATCATTTAAAACATACAAGGCGCATTAATAAAAAAACAAAAACATCTCGATGTTTGCTTTTTTAAACTGATTACTACTCACTGCAGACTTTATGAGAGCCAATAAACACAATAGAACATCACTTACTGTACAATTTCTGCTGTCATTAGGATGCCGACTGTTGGGATGTTCATATATTCCAATTTAGATGAAGAATGTTTCATAATCCTCGCAAAGAAAATGGGGTTGGACCCAAGGTCTTTTTGTGTCATTCTCGCCATTACCGGATCTACATTAGTTGTCAAAGTGTACCAACTTGTTTCTCATCCTTTTTCTTTCCAGGTGAGAGGCATTATTTATGATCTACAATAAACTAACAGGGAACAGGGAAGTGAGAAAGCAGCTGACCTGTCGATATTGTCAACATTGGCATACAAGTTTGCTATTTGTGTGTGTTAGCACTTACAGTGGTGATCAAAATTATTCAACCCCCACACAATTTTGGTGTTTTAGCAAGTTGGACATTTATTCCGTATTTTGTTTATAGTCATATCAAATAAAGATGCATTAAATAGACGAATGCAACTTGAATTACAACATTATATTTTGTAACATACCAAACACTGTCATTTCTCTTAATATCTCATTGGCAAAATTATTCAACCCCTTGAAGATCATAACTCTTAAGAACAGAATTTGAACAAGGTCTTTTCAATCAGGTGCTGAACACACCTGTAGATGTGATTAGAACCATAACGAGCAACAATTAAACTGACTGTGACGCTCAGCTTCTTGTCGATGGAGTATTTGCAACATGGTGAAGTCTAGGGAGTGGTCAAAGAAGTCAAGAGAGGAGGTAATTTCTCATCATAAGAAAGGATATAAGAAAATAGCAAAGACATTACACATTCCAAGAGACACAGTTGGGAGCATAATTCGCAAGTTTAAAGCTAAAGGCACAGTGGAAACACTACCTGGGCGTGGTAGAAAGAGGATGCTAGAAGCGTACAATGGTGAAAAACCCCCAGGTAACAGCTGAGGAACTACAACAGGACATTGCAGAGGGGGGAACGCAGGTTTCGTCCCAGACAATAAGGCGCGCACTACGAGATGAAGGCCTCCATGCCAGATCTCCCAGGCGCACCCCACTTCTGACTACCAGGCACAAGAAAATAGACTCCAGTATGCCCAAAATCATCTGAACAAACCCCAAAGGTTTTGGGAAACTGTTCTATGGAGTGATGAGACAAAACTGGAACTATTTGGGCCTATGAATCAATGTTATGTCTGGAGGAGAAAAAATGAAGCTTACAAAGAGAAGAACACCTTGCCTACTGTTAAGCATGGTGGGGGGTCAATCATGCTCTGGGGCTGTTTCTCTGCCTCAGGTACCGGGAATCTCCAGCGCGTTCAAGGCATTATGAATTCTATTTCCTACCTGGATATATTAGCTGCAAATGTCATGAAGTCAGTGAGGAAGCTGAGGCTTGAGAGACATTGGACCTTCCAACAGGACAAGGATCCCAAGCATACCTCCAAATCAACATCAGAGTGGTTGCATAAGAAGGGCTGGAAGACTCTGGAGTGGCCTTCACAGTCGCCAGACCTAAATCCTATAGAACACCTGTGGAGGCCTTTGCCCAAGAGGAATGGGCTAAAATAGCTGTAGATGCTTGCAAGAAGCTACAGTCCAATTATGTATCACGTTTGAAGGATGTCATTACTGCCAAAGGGTGTTCTACTAAGTACTAAAGATACATGGAACTAGGGGCTTGAATCATTTTGTCAATGAGATATTAAGAAAAATTTCCTTTTTTGGTATTTCGTAAAATACAGTGTTACAGTTTAAGTTGCATTTGTCTATTTGACACATCTTTTTTTGATATAACACTATAAACAAAATACGGAATAAATGTCCAACTTGCTAAAACAGCAAAATTGTGTGGGGATTGAATAATTTTGATCACAACTGTATAATAACATCACTAACACTTGGTTTAATATTCAAGTCACAAATTGTAAATGGAGTATTGTTGAGGTTTTTTTAATGTTTTTTTATTGGGCTTTATGCGCCGAATAGAGGACCTCCAATTGGCTGTGGATTTTAATTTATGAGTTAGAATGCATTAAAACAAAATCTGTTGTCATGTCTTTCATAATGACCGTGAACGATAGGCAAAATTCCAAAATATGTGCAGTTCTCCTTTAAGTCTGAAAAGCTTTTTTGGTATCACGATCTAAGCTGATTATTGACGACCTAGTTACTAATATGCAACATTGAAAGTTTGTGTGGGGAGTGTCCTTAAACATGTCAGAACATTTTTTGATGTGATAGATCCCAACAATTCTTTTATGGAGCTACTTTCTGTCCTATATCAAACATGAAGAGTCTTTTTAAAGGCAGATGTCATCATATCAGAACAAGCAGTTGTGTACTTTGGCCTTGCAGGTTAGCATAGCAGAGGGAAAGGGGAAAAAGATGAAGAAACAAAGGAATGCGTTACAAGGCCTTCAGTGTCTGACCTCGACATGCTCTCCTCACCCAAACACACCCAACTCTTATCAGCTGCCCTGCTTGCTGCAGGTTTGTTTGGCAAGCTGCCTCTGGGGTCAGTGTCATTTATTGTGCGAGTGTGTTATCATGGCAAAGATGGAGTGTAAACACACAGCAAAGCTCTGTTTACTCTCTACTTGAGTCTTTTTCATAGATTCTCCATTAGGGTTCATTGTGATCACCTACCAAGTGCTTTATCACAGCTGGTGTGTACTTAGACAGAGTAAGGTCTTCTTCAAACAACTAGCTTTGGTTGGATACTTGTTGTGTCACATTGGCAGAGGAATTTCTCCCAAGCTCCTTATTCTTCAATCTGTACACTTTAGCCCTGAGAGATTCCAGTAGGGAACGAGGACTGCCAACATTGTAGCTTCGTTCAAATATTCGGTAATGTTTAGGGGAGGTGTAGTTCATTTTGCTCCGAGCTAATTCAGCAAATAAAAAAACCCACAGCGTCCAAAAGACGACAAGTTGTCTTAATGTATTTTTTGCTTTTAAAAATTAATCTGGCACATATGGACACCCTTATGTTTGAACATGGTGTTTGTTATCGACAAACTGTGACGAGCACAAAAGTCCAATAACAAAACGCCACTCGGGTTTAGATCCGGGCGACCATTCTTCCCAATCACGCCTCTCCAGGTTTCACTGTCGTTGCCAACATGAGCGTTGAAGTCCCCCAGTAGGACAAGGGAATCACCCGGAGGAGCACTTTCCAGTACTCCCTCGAGTGTACCCAAAAAGGGTGGGTATTCTGAACTGCTGTTTGGTGCGTAAGCACAAACAACAGTCAGGACCCGTCCCCCCACCCGAAGGCGAAGGGAAGCTACCCTCTCGTCCACTGGGTTGAACTCAAACGTACAGGCTTTGAGCCGGGGAGAAACAAGAATTGCCACCCCAGCCCGTCGCCTCTCACTGCCGGCAACGCCAGAGTGGAAGAGGGTCCAGTCCCTCTCGAGAGAACTGGTTCCAGAGCCCTTGCTGTGCGTCGAGGTGAGTCCGACTATATCCAGCCGGAACTTCTCTACCTCGCGCACTAGCTCAGGCTCCTTCCCCCCCAGTGAGGTGACGTTCCACGTCCCAAGAGCTAGCTTCTGTAGCCGAGGATCGGACCGCCAAGTGCCCTGCCTTCGGCTGCCGCCCAGCCTGGGAACGCCTCGGGATCCCCCGGGAAGAGCTAGACGAAGTGGCTGGGGATAGGGAAGTCTGGGCTTCCCTGCTTAGGCTGCTGCCCCCGCGACCCGACCTCGGATAAGCGGAAGATGATGGATGGATGGATGGAAATTAATCTGGCAGTCATTTCCTATAATATCAATGAGATTTTGACATCATCTGCAGAACAACCCACATCTGCGGTCCCCTCTAAGGTTAGTCATTGTATCCCAATGGATTGAGTTTTTTCTTGCCCCGATGGTGGAATCTCAGTCGAAGATGTCATTGTGGCCCTTGCAGCCCTTTAAAGACACTTGTGACTAAGGGCTATATAAATAAACGTTTACTGGTTGATTGATTGATAGAGAAAACTAAGGAACATTGTGACTACAATGTCGGACTACAGCTGAATAAATATGGTGGACTCACGCAAAGCCTTTCTGGTAAACCTCTACCATATATGGAGATATCCGCAGACGTAACTATGGCAAAATACGTCACTATCCTCTCTAATTGCAAACGGCTCGTTTGAAGAAAGCTTGCTTTATAAATACTGCTAAATCCATCCATCCATTTTCTACCACTTATTCACTTTGGGGTTGCGGGGGGCGCTGGTGCCTATCTCAGCTACAATCGGGCGGAAGGCGGGGTACACCCTGGACAAGTCGCCACCCCATCGCAGGGCCTACACAGATAGACAGACAACATTCACACTCACATTCACACACTAGGGACCATTTAGTGTTGCCAATCAACTTATCCCCAGGTGCATGTCTTTGGAAGTGGGAGGAAGCCGGAGTACTCGGAGGGAACCCACGCAGTCACGGGGAGAACATGCAAACTTCACACAGAAAGATCCCGAGCCTGGGATTGAACCCTGACTACTCAAAACCTTCGTATTGTGAGGCAGGCGCACTAACCCCTCTGCCCATCATGCCTCAATGGTTTGATTTGAAATTTTCTGGACTTTTGGAGATCCCAAATACACAAAAAACAGGTGCCAAGGGGTAAGAAAAGTTGGTTTAGCCTAATAAAGCCCCTTTAATTCAAGACAAAAAAAGTGGACTAGTTAAATGACAGATAATACTAATATTTATTTGTATTTTTATCTTTGATATGAGTAGTTTTCAGAGATCAAACAACAAATAAAATTGTTCAGGACAATAACAGCAATCAGAGGTGCAGAGTTTTGATGTCAGATCTGAAGAACACACTCGTTATTTTTTTAAGTGTTAAACTATCAGCAGTATCAGACCTACATTAAACACAATCCTGTTGTGTTGCTGCAGCTTGTAAATTTAAAGAAAGGCAAGAACACTTGTGAAGATTTGTGGTCAAAGGTCTGTTTGGCTGCAGGCTGAAAAGCGTCACGCTCTGTGAGGCAAAATAAACATTTTGTGAGTGTTTATGTATCAGGGCTGTGCTCTCTCTTGGAGGGAATATTGTTTCATAGGCAACTCAGAAACAAGAACACACAGTGTCCATGTTTGGAGCAGATGTGTGGGCTGTGTAGCAAATGTTGTGTATGGCCACACCCTTTATAACCTCAATGTTCTGATGATATACTATCAACATCTCTACAAGTTCAAGTGAGAAGGTCAACACTGTACTTTGATGCCCTTAGTCATTTTAAATCTGTAGTTATCATATCATCTAATAACATTGGGCCACCATTAAGATAAGAAACCACCATCCTTGGCAGTGGACATTTGTTTCTGTCTATTTCTTTTATGTGAATTCAAAATGTTAGGGAAAAAAGCCCTGTCAAGCAAAACACAAATGTCCACTACAGAGGACACTGGTTTTCAGGAGAAGTGAAGTGAAGTGAATTATATTTATATAGCGCTTTTCTCTAGTGACTCAAAGCGCTTTACATAGTGAAACCCAATATCCAAGTTACATTTAAACCAGTGTGGGTGGCACTGGGAGCAGGTGGGTAAAGTGTCTTGTTCAAGGACACAGCGGCATTGACTAGGATGGCGGAAGCGGGACTCGAACCTGCAACCCTCAAGTTGCTGGCACGGCCACTCTACCAACCGAGCTAAACCGAATATGCACTATATAAAATCTGCACAGGGGCTGCAACGATTAATCGATTAAAAAAAGGATAGATTTATATTACGTTGATTCGATTATTCAACGAGTGTAACTTATGAAAATGTATAAAATCTGCACCGCATGGAGTGCCCGTAACTTTAAATACCCAAATAGTTTCCTGCACGGCTGTTGCAGTAGAGTGCACATGAGAGCAATTGTGTGTGGGTTCCCAGATCTGTGTTGTGCCTAAAAGTGGAACGTTTTTTCTTTAAATATTTCATTAATGTACACGTTAAAAATGCAATTTCAATGTTGCATTGGGGGATATAAAGTGAGTTTTATCCGATTACACAAACAAACTAATTGATAGATCGTTAAAATATTTGATAGCTGCATCTCTAACGTACAAGCTAAATCAGCTGGAGGCAAAAAGTCGGCAGGCTTTTGTCCATTAGTACCGAACTTACGGTACATGCATTTTTTCCAAGATGGCGCTGCTGTAGTGGCTGCTGTAGGCAGGAGCTCTGTGCTCTTGTGTCATCCTTTTGTGTTTCCCTCTTGTTTTCATGTGTTATTATATTTTTTTGCCTTTTGATCCGGGACCCTTTGGGACTGTTTGACAAGGGGTGGCACTTTCGTGACCTCTGTGGTGCTTTTTTTGTGGACTTCTGGATCTGCCTCTCGGGAGCCTTTTGGCCATGGAGACCAGCTGCTGGGTGTCTGCCACACCGGAGTCGCTTTGGAGGGACTGGAGGAGATGCGGATGAGGGGGACATGGCTGCGGAGCTAGCACTGAGCGCTGGGACGGAGAGGCTTCGCGGTGTCTTGACTGGGTGAGCAGGTGTCGGACACCTCAGTCACCTTGGACGTATCCTCGCTCATCCATGCGGACTGGACACTGGCCGAGAGTGGAGTCGGCTGTCCTGGTTGCTTTGTTGGGTCTGCTCCTGTCTCTGGCCATCCTCCCTCCACCCCAGCGGACGATGGCGTGGAACACCGCAGAGGCCACCACAGTGGATATGTTTCTTTTACTTTTTATTCATAGCTGTATGTAGAAGTGTCTGGTTGTATCTGCTGCTTTAATGTCTTTAATGTCCTCTGTGTTCTTTGATGTTTCCCTCTTACACACATGGAAGAGGGATGTGTACTATGGCTATGAGTTGTTGTTGTTTTCCCTTGGCCTCAGTCTGCACCCCCTCTCCAGGGCCCAGGCTAAGACCGATTTTTTTATTTTATTTTAATCATCAATTTTTTTTTTATCCCCCCCCTTGTTTACCTGTATCTCATCTTTTTTTGTAAGGGGCGCTGGAAGCCGGCAGACCCGTCAGCGATCCTGTTCTGTCTCCCTTTGATGTTTGTCTGATCTTGAATGGGATTGTGCTGAAAATTGTAATTTTCCCGAAGGAACTCTCCTGACGGAATAAATAAAGTACTATCTAATCTAATCTAATCTAATCATCAATCCACGCTTGTAGGACAGGGCTACTTATTCACATATACCCATTAAAAAGACTGTTTAACAATTGCAATGAGCACATATTTCCCATTCCAACAGTATACTAAGATTTCCACAACCATTTTTACTACAGTATATCTTCAAAGAGGACAATACTAAAGAAATAAAAATGTGACTCTAATTTACCTTAGTCAGTGTACAGCTTGTGTCACAGTATAGATTTATTACTCACTGAAAAATACTCAATATATAGCCTTCATTGTCAAATAAGACGGACACAAGTGCGTAGCAAGGCACTTTGTCACGCACGGTAGAGTCATGGTCTGGGGCAGCATGAGTGTTGCTGGCACTGGGGAGTTGTGGTTAACTGGGAAGAAACATGAATTCTAAGATGTACTTGACAAGGGGAAGAAGCAGAGCATGATCACTCCCTTGGTACTGACCTCCAAGAAGGTGATGAAGTGGCCAAATATGTCTCCTCGAGACCTGAAACCAATTGAGCACCTGTTGGGTATCCTCAAGCAGAAGGTGGAGTGCAAGGTGCCTAACATCCACCAGCTTTTTATGTCATAGTGCAGGTCCATTTTTTATTGGCCTGTGACACGTTCTACAGACAAAATAAATATGTTCTGGATTAGAACATTTACACTAAAAAGAAATAAAAAAAAAATGGAACAGGCCCAAATCCCCCCCAAAACGGTACATCACAACCAAAATAGCTGAGGACCTGAGAATCTTACTTTATATAGTCTTTGATGATTTTGGGCTTTCTGTTATAATGAACTTGGGTACAAAGTCTTTGCAAGATACAGTGGTTTTTGAGTGTGCTAAAGCATTGGTTAAAGCTTTACATGGCGGAATAATAATAATATTAGCAATGAATAAGAAGGAAACAATGTAAATGTCAAGGAGGTTAGGTTTGATGTAGGGATTTAAAAAATGTCTGGTATAAATAATAAACTCACTGTTTAATATTAAAAAGATCCTAAAACCAGGATTGATAGTTAAACTTAAAGGGGAACATTATCACAATTTCTGAAGGGTTAAAACCAACAAAAATCAGTTAACAGTGACTCATTTTATTTTTTGAAGTTTTTCTCAAAATTTTACCCATCATACAATATCCCGAAAAACGGTTTCAAAGTGCCTGATTTTAACCTTCGTTATATCCACCCGTCTATTGCCCTGTGACGTCACTGCGTGAAGCCACCAGAAACAAACATGGCGGATAGCACAGAAAGGTATAGCATAATAGCTCTGATTCAGACTCGGATTTCAGCGGCGCAAGCGATTCAACAGATTACGCATGTATTGAAACGGATGGTTGGAGTGTGGAGGCAGATAGCCAAAACGAAATTGAAGAAGAAACTGAAGCTATTGAGCCATATCACGACAGACAGCAGCACGGGAGGAAGCGCGGACGAATTCGGCGATCGCCTTCTAACCAACGAATGGTATGTGTTTGTTTGGCATTAAATGTGGGTGGAGGGAAAGGCTGGATGCAAATATAGCTTCAAATGAGGCATTATGATGCAACATGTACATACAGCTAGCCTAAATAGCTTGTTAGCATCGATTAGCTTGCAGTCATGTCGTGACCAAATATGTCTGATTAGCACTCCACATAAGTCAATAACATCAACAAAACTCACCTTTGTGATTTCGTTGACTTTATCGTTGGAAATGCATCTGCTTTGAGTGTCGCAGGATATCCACACATTCTTGCCATCTCTGTCCTAGCATAGCTGTCGTCGGTACAGTGTGCAGAACAAACGAGGGACTTTCGCATCTTTTGGCCACTGTTGCAACTTGAATCCGTCTCTGTTCGTGTTGTTACACCCTCCGACAACACACCGACGAGAAATGATGTCTCCAAAGTAAGGGAAAACAGTCGAAAAAACGGAAAATAACAGAGCTGATTTGACTTGGTGCGTGTAATAAGATTGAGCAAAATGCGGATTGCTTCATTTTGTGACGTCACAGGTGAAAGGTCATCGCTCGACAGGCTATCAATTCAAATTCACCCTTTTAGAGTTCGAAAATCGGTTAAAAAAACATATGGTCTTTTTTCTGCAACATCAAGGTATATATTGACGCTTACATAGGTCTGGTGATAATGTTCCCCTTTAAGGATCGCTGATACAGCTCATTTATCGAAAAAGCAAGCTAGTGTGGAAATCATTAGCTAGCTTAACTATAAGACACTACACATACAAACACGATTAAAACCTAAACAAATTCAAACGGAAGAAGATAAACGTATTGAAACACTATATGGCTCTAATGAAGCAAGAACAATATTGAACGTTTTTTTTTAAGTATCCGTCTATTTATTTTATTTATTTATCTAAAAAAATACAACTTGGTTAAAAGATTTCAGTGTGTGTGTAAGTATTTTTTTTTAGCACATTCAAAAATACCGTGATGATGATAACCGAATTATGACCGCGATATGACATTTTCATATTGTCACATCTTTACTTAGAAATTACACTAATGTGCTTTGTTACCTAGAACACAAAGCTAAAATTGGATGTTTTGTTGAAATAGTTAACTATATATTGACTGACCTACATTGTATTGGTTTTAGTATCTTTAATTTAAAAAAAATATCAATGGGGCGTGATGCATCTGGATCCTTCAACATTTCTGTATGCGGTCCTGGTTGGAAAACATTTGGACAGCCCTGTCATTAAGGAGTGAAAGACGATTCCATTACGAACCTATGCAACTCTGGTGAAGTTCATGCCCAAGAGCCATGCAGTGACACACCAGTCTTGTTCTCTGATGCTTCTCCAAGCTGTCAGTTGAAATGGAAGAAATCTGTTCCTTCTTTCAACTGCAATGACTTGAGGTTTTCCTCCAGAAGGCCGCCTGTCATGTCCTACATCACATCGCAAACATCAA
The DNA here is from genome assembly GCF_033978795.1 of Nerophis ophidion. NCBI lineage: Eukaryota > Metazoa > Chordata > Actinopteri > Syngnathiformes > Syngnathidae > Nerophis > Nerophis ophidion. Next base: position 43,066,281 of record NC_084630.1, on the reverse strand, counting down.
AAAAGGGAAAAAAGTTTGAAAATGTTTTTCCAAAACAATCATTCTGCTTTGTCTCATTAGCTTGACTATGCTTTTCAGCAGCTGTTTGTGCAATGAAAGCCACTTCTTCCTAGCTTTAATGTTATCTTTGGTGTTTTTCTGTGGTGACTTTGCTTGTAGAAATGTGCTTCAACCTTGGCTGGTGAGAACAGGTCTAAGACATCCTATTGTTGCTTTGAGCAGTGTGACATTTGGCTGACAAATGTAGAATAGAGTCCAGGTGTTTGTAAGAGAAAATTACACTTTAATTCCTTTTAATTGAGCAATTAGTATGGCGTGCTGGGGGAGTCAGTGTAGATTCGATGTCTGAATCCGACTGATAAGAAGGCCATTTGAAATTTGGCAGCCTGACTGCATTTTAGTGTGCACGTTGCAAGGCATTACAAAATAAATGGTTTCATTTTTGAAGGTACATTTTGACAAAACCAAATGGCCATATCTGTTGATGTTTATACAAGCGCAATGTGATCAAAGATCAGCCTGGTGTCTCTACCCATTTCCTGCAGGCCTCCTGTGTGCTATGTCCTGTGCCGGGCACACGCCCTTGCTCATTATGTCGTTAATGCAGATTGCAGAGCGGGGTGGGGGTGTTAAAAACAGCAAACAGACAAAAAACACTTTCTGCTTACCAGCTTGACACAGATGATAAAAGGTGGGGACGCATCCTTGTAGTGCAGAATTGGAATTTTGGGCTTTGGTTTTTCCTAAGTGGGGTCATAAAAAAGGAAGATCAGTGCTCGTCATACCTTAGTGGGAGCAATCGGATGCATAGGCATTCAAATTAAATGTTTGGGATGTTCATAAATGAGATTGTGCCAGGAGAAACCCAAGAAGTACTTGGGTGGGCAACTAAAGCAGTATAAGCACAAGCAGCATAACGTTCTACATTTCTTCTCACGCCTGTCATATATTCTCAGGTGAACCTGCACTCATCTGTGATGCTGGCCCAAGCCAAATACAACATGTGTGAAAAATCATTGGGAAACTATGAGTAGGGAAAATGGCTATCTATAAAACCTTTTAGGTTTTGGGGTCTCTGCTAGAATTGTTGATTTTATTTACATCAAAATAGAGATGGGCAATATGGCCTAAAATCAACATTCAATCAATCAATCAATGTTTACTTATATAGCCCTAAATCACTAATGTCTCAAAGGGCTGCACAAACCACCACGACATCCTCGGTAGGCCCACATAAGGGCAAGGAAAACTCACACCCAGTGGGACATCGGTGACAATGATGACTATGAGAACCTTAGAGAGGAGGAAAGCAATGGATGTCGAGCGGGTCTAACATGATACTGTGAAAGTTCAATCCACAATGGATCCAACACAGTCGCGAGAGTCCAGTCCAAAGCGGATCCAACACAGGAGCGAGAGTCCCGTTCACAGCGGAGCCAGCAGGAAACCATCCCAAGCGGAGGCGGATCAGCATCGCAGAGATGTCCCCAGCCGATACACAGGCAAGCAGTACATGGCCGACGGATCGGACCGGACCCCCTCCACAAGGGAGAGTGGGACATAGGAGAAAAAGAAAAGAAACGGCAGATCAACTGGTCTAAAAAGGGAGTCTATTTAAAGGCTAGAGTATACAGATGAGTTTTAAGGTGAGACTTAAATGCTTCTACTGAGATGGCATCTCGAACTGTTACCGGGAGGGCATTCCAGAGTACTGGAGCCCGAACGGAAAACGCTCTATAGCCCGCAGACTTTTTCTGGGCTTTGGGAATCACTAACAAGCCGGAGTCCTTTGAACGCAGATTTCTTGCCGGGACATATGGTACAATACAATCGGCAAGATAGGATAGAGCTAGACCGTGTAGTATTTTATACGTAAGTAGTAAAACCTTAAAGTCACATCTTAAGTGACACAGATTGCAGCCTCTTGTAATAACCACACAATATGTTATTTGGCATATCAATTATAATATAACAATTACAAAACAGGTTATAAAGGCTCCAAATTAGGCTGCTAACGTATGGCCTTTTTTCAGTTTAATTTTTTTTAACTATTATTAATCTACTTGTTAACTTTATTTTCTATAAACATTTCTGTTAAAATGTAATAAGCATATATTCTTCTGTTGGATACTTCACTGCACATGTGAATGTGAGTGTGAACGGTTGTCTGTCTAGCTGTGTTGGCCCTTGGATGAGGTGGCGACTTGTCCAGGGTGTACACCACCTTCTGTCCAAGTGCAGCTGGAATAGGCTCCAGCCCTTCCGAGACCACGAAAGGGACAAGCGGTAGAAAATGGATGAATGGATAGTTGCAGACGATTGTACTAATTTAGGTATCTATCTAATACCAAGTATTCACAAAGGACGTAATGGCCACACCAATGCTGATACTGATACTTCAAATTATCAAGATAATGAATGGTAACATTTTGATCATATTTATAATCAGACGAAAAAAACACAGGATGGTGATGTAACAATATAAATTAAATACTTTAATTATTTCCTATTATTGGCTCAGATATAAATATTTAAGTTTTTGTCCTTATAGCCCTTACAACAAAAGATTGTTAATGATAAAAACATTGATCTCACTGCTTTGGTATCGCCCATATACTGATGCAACCTTTGTTTACATTCAAGAACTCTAGCTTAGTGGTTAGATTTTGTGTGTGTAGCTGTGTAGCATGCTTAGCTATTCCTTGTCCTCTAGTGATGATATGTGTAAAAAAAATGTAGTTTATCTGCTGTAATGGATGCAGTAATTGCTGACTTATACGTGGCACTGTGGAAGGACATTTTCTGCTAACAAGAATGCTGCAGTGCATTGAGGATGTAAAAAGGACGGGGTGAAAAGGTTAAGAACCCTCCATCCATCCATTTTCTATTGCTTGTCCCTTTCGGGGTGACGGGGGATGCTGGAGCCTATCCCAGCTTCACACAGGTGGATGGCAAGGTACTGGACAAGTCGGCACCTCCTAACTTTTATTGCCTATAATGCACAAACCTACAAAAAAACTAAACATCTGCTTCTTAATGTAACAGACCACATCCCAGAAGTTTAATTAATTGACTTAATGCTATACTGCATGTATAATGTGACATCACCTTGGAGTCCTCATATGTATAAAAACCTTTATCAATTTTGTTCTTGTCAACATCACAGAAAGCTTTGACCTGAAAAACAAAACAAAACATGACCTTCTCATAATAAATGGTGGCTCTTATGTCTACCACCTCAATTCTCATTCGGGAAACATACTTTCTTCTGATTGGTGGCGTTGAGGTATCGGTACAGCTTGCGGCCTTGTTTGCCAGCATTCCAAATGGTGAAACTCTCCCATTGGCTAATAACCCTCTCCTGAAGGAATCCAACTCGCAGGTTCCAAATGGTTTCCCTGACAAACAGGAGGCATAAAGAGGAAAACTCTAACAGCATGTGCATACAATTCAATAAATTATGTCTCTTAACAAATTGGTTCAAAGACACGCAGTTCTATTTAATAAATACAGTGGTACCTTGGTTTTCCAAATCGTACCAAAACAGAAACTATTTTTCCCAAAAGACATAATATAAATCCAATTAATTCAGTCATATGATTATAATTCATGTCCTTAATAGTTGTGACGCCATCGCTCTTGTTTTTCTGGACGAAACAAAACATGCATGTGAGTGCAAACAGTGTCTGAAAAGCAACAGGAAGAGAAAAATGGTTGTGGCTACTGAAACAAGTGAATTAGTGAAGTTAATTATGTTTATACACAAAGCCCATTTTGATGCATCTTTTGTATCAATGTTGAGTGAAAATAGCAGCATGTTTATGTGTTATACAAACAGTAAGTCCTCTTATAGTGTGTTTAAATAAAGCTAGCAAGGCAGTGTGGTTGAGGTTTGAAAATTGTGATATCATAAGATGAATACAAGTCTTTGTTTGAGCCGTGTAAACGCATACGCTGAGTGGAACATTTTGGAACTCCTCACCTTTGCCAGCGTTTGCAAAAGTGTAAGATTTTAAGGACAAAAATATATGTTTGCATGTGGATAAAAGGCCTAAATGCAGATATAAGTATGCGTTTATTAGGTACCCTTGTTCCTGTGGACATGTTATACGTGCAGTGCTGAAGAAAATGTTGCTTTCACTTGTCAGAAGTAGGGGATAGCAAGAGGTGTCAAGGAGTTGGGGGAGAGTGGAAAGTAGGCAAGGCGAGCTTTAAATAGGTTTCCAGGAATAAGACGGATGATAGACGATGACAGAAAGGAGGATGATTGGGAAAGGTTTGAGTCAACACACAGAGATACAGTATACTGTATACATGTATACAGGAGGAGCAATGGAAGATGGAGATCCAAAAAAAGAAGATGAGAAGAAAGAAAGAAGGTGTAAGAGTAAGGAAACATCTGAGAAACAAAGAGCAAAGTTGGAAACTTTGGGAAAATAATAGAACTGCAATTTGGAAAATTTGATGACCCTCCGCACACATGTATTGAGTGTGTGTGTGTTTTAGACTGAGCATATGAGTAGCTAAGAGGAGGGGAGTGTACAGTAAAACTGACTCTTTCACAGAGTGTGTGGTGGCCTTCTCATGGTAACGGTACACCACCAGGCACTGGTCAACTCTGGTCACACCCCCTCCTTGACGAAGACTCTGGTAAAAGAAGATCAAGTCCTCAGGGACTCCCTGGTGAAAGAGAAAGGTGGAAGTGATAAGTGGAAGAAGATGAGATTGGAGGACGCAACAAATATTTATGACGACATTTCAATATGAGGGGAAAAAAATTAAAGTCAACTTCAGGTCAGGTAACGCTTGGTGCATTACGATATGGTCTCATTAAAAACATTCGTCAAAATACACAGCAAGCCTAACTAACACAAATCATAAAGTGTGTCATAATAAGAATGACCAAAAATTACATATTGGGATGTCGGATAATATCAGCTGACCATGAAAATGAGATCTCAGATCATATCAGTATAGGCTTTCAGTAAAGGTTTCTGACACATTAACACATAGATTATTTACATAGATGGAAAACTACAACTGAACTAGTATGAAACCCTGAGGTACATCCTTTAATACAGGGAGAAAAGAGGTGGAGGGCCCAACAAACTAGACGCATTTGATCCTATCGTACAGATAATTAGAAAAACACTTTACAGAATGCTGAGTGAGATAAGCCAATCCTGTGCAGTCTGTCTGCCAAAAATGATATGGTCAACCATATCAAATGCTTTTGAAAGGTCAATATTGTTTACAATCCAATGCCTCAATAACGTCATTCGCAACCTTGATAGCAGCGGTTACGGTGCTATGTCTCTCTCTAAAACCTGATTGAGCAGAACATAGGGGTTTAATAATTTTTTAAGTTGTTAACTTTTCAACTTTAACTTGGGTCTATAGTTGTTAACAGCTGTGGGATCACCTCCTTTCAACAAAAGTAAAACATCGGCCGATTTCCACGTTAGGAAACTCATTAATAGACGAGGAAAGATTAAAAACATGCGTGGGAGGTTCTGCAATAAAATCAACTGCTGCCCATAAAATGAAGGACTCAAGTTTGTCAGGACCTGCAGATTTACCAGGATCTACTACTTGTAAGGCTCTCTTAAGAATGGTGACATACAGACCTTCTGGACATTTGAGTGATTTGGATGTGGAGATAAAGGAGTCAGATAAAGAACCAGAATAAATAAAAGGTTCATTAAAACAGTTAAGTATGGCTGATTTGTCAGTTAGACTACAGGGGTGTTTAACAAAACAAGTTGGCAGCTCAATTGTGGTTTCACTTCCATAAGACATTTTATGACTGTCCAGAATTTGTTGGTATCATTTAAACTATCAATCAATCAATCGTTTACTTATATAGCCCTAAATCACTAGTGTCTCAAAGGGCTGCACAAACCACCACGACATCCTCGGTAGGCCCACATAAGGGCAAGGAAAACTCACACCCAGTGGGACATCGGTGACGATAATGATCCAGTGGGACGTCTGTGACAATAATGACTATGAGAACCTTAGAGAGGAGGAAAGCAATGGATGTCGAGCGGGTCTAACATGATACTGTGAAAGTTCAATCCACAATGGATCCAACACAGTCGCAAGAGTCCAGTCCAAAGCGGGTCCAACTCAGCAGCGAGAGTCCCGTTCACATCGGAGCCACCAGGAAACCATCCCAAGCGGAGGCGGATCAGCAGCGCAGAGATGTCCCCAGCCGATACACAGGCAAGCAGTACATGGCCACCGGATCGGACCGGACCCCCTCCACAGGGGAGAGTGGGACATAGAAGAAAAAGAAAAGAAACAGCAGATCAACTGGTCCAAAAAGGGAGTCTATTTAAAGGCTACAGTATACAAATGAGTTTTAAGGTGAGACTTAAATGCTTCTACTGAGGTGGTATCTCGAACTGTTACCGGGAGGGCATTCCAGAGTACTGGAGCCCGAACGGAAAACGCTCTATAGCCCGCAGACTTTTTTTGGGCCTTGGGAATCACTAACAAGCCGGAGTCCTTTGAACGCAGATTTCTTGCCGGGACATATGGTACAATACAATCAGCAAGATAGGATGGAGCTAGACCGTGTAGTATTTTATACGTAAGTAGTAAAACCTTAAAGTCACATCTTAAGTGCACAGGAAGCCAGTGCAGGTGAGCCAGTACAGGCGTAATGTGATCAAACTTTCTTGTTCTTGTCAAAAGTCTAGCAGCCGCATTTTGTACCAACTGTAATCTTTTAATGCTAGACATGGGGAGACCCGAAAATAATACGTTACAGTAGTCGAGGCGAGACTACTGTAAACTACTGGTGCTACTTACTACTACTACTGGTGAAACTACTGGTGCTTTGCGCAAGATAAAACTCAGATGTCTTTTCCTGCGCACACAAATGACTTAGTTTGATCAAAGATGACGCAAAAGTCGCAAACAGGACGTCTTGCCGTTTAGACTGCAGTCACATTTTAAAAGATCAGATTCAAAACGGATTCAGCCTACTTCCTGATGTGGCCCAAATCAGATGTGAAAATATCAGATATAAAGCACTTTGGAGTGTTTAGACTCGCTAAAATATCCTATCTGTGTCACTTATCATTCATCATCATCATCATTTCTTTTTATTCCTTTCATGAAAATGTTTATATACAAGCCCCTAGGGCTGGGAATCTTTGAGTGTCCCACGATTCGATTCAATATCGATTCTTGGGGTCACGATTCGATAATATATCGATGTTTTCGATTCGATTCGATTCGATTCTCAATTCAAAAACAATATTTTTCCGATTCAAAACGATTCTGTATACATTCAATACATAGATTTCAGCAGGATCTACCCCAGTCTGCTGACATGCAAGCAGAGTAGTAGATTTTTGGAAAAAAAAGCTATTATAATTGTAAAGGACAATATTTTATCAACTGATTGCAATAATGTAAATTTGTTTTAACTATTAAACGAACCAAAAATACGGTTAAAACTTTCATTGTTTTTTGTTTCTTATACATTTCCATGATCAGAAAGGAGCGGATGGAATAATACTATTCTTATATTTATCTGCCCCCTAGACAGATAGATAATTTTGAGGGCAAAAAAAAAAAAAATCAGATTTGGCGTTCAGATAACCTCCACCATCGCTCGAGACACCGAATCCCGTTGGAACCAGACTACCTGGAGCCACAGTTTCTACTTCTGAACAGCCGCTATTTTAGTTTGCTAGTGAAATATGACAATATGGCTTAAAGCCTGCACGTTGGAGTTCAACCCAGTGGACGAAAGGGTAGCCTCCCTCCGCCTTCGGGTGGGGGGACGGGTCCTGACTGTTGTTTGTGCTTACGCACCAAACAGCAGTTCAGAGTACCCACCCTTTTTGGGAACACTCGAGGGAGTACTGGAAAGTGCTCCCCCGGGTGATTCCCTTGTCCTACTGGGAGACTTCAACGCTCATGTTGGCAACGGCAGTGAAACCTGGAGAGGCGTGATTGGGAAGAATGGCCACCCGGATCTGAACCCGAGTGGTGTTTTGTTATTGGACTTTTGTGCTCATCACAGTTTGTCCATTACAAACACCATGTTCAAACGTAAGGGTGTCCATATGTGCACTTGGCACCAGGACACCCTAGGCCGCAGTTCCATGATCGACTTTGTAGTTGTGTCATCGGATTTGCGGCCTTATGTTTTGGACACTCGGGTGAAGAGAGGGGCGGAGCTTTCTACCGATCATCACCTGGTGGTGAGTTGGCTGCGATGGTGGGGGAGGATGCCGGACAGACCTGGCAGGCCCAAACGTATTGTGAGGGTCTGCTGGGAACGTCTGGCAGAGTCTCCTGTCAGAGAAAGTTTCAATTCACACCTCCGGAAGAACTTTGAACATGTCACGAGGGAGGTGCTGGAAATTGAGTACGAGTGGAGCATGTTCCGCACCTCTATTGTCGAGGCGGCTGATCGGAGCTGTGGCCGCAAGGTAGTTGGTGCCTGTCGGGGCGGCAATCCTAAAACCCCTTGGTGGACACCAGCGGTGAGGGATGCCGTCAAGCTGAAGAAGGAGTCCTATCGGGTCCTTTTGGCTCATAGGACTCCGGAGGCAGTGGACAGGTACCGACAGGCCAAGCGGTGTGCGGCTTCAGCGGTCGCTGAGGCAAAAACTCGGACATGGGAGGAGTTCGGGGAAGCCATGGAAAACGACTTCCGGACGGCTTCGAAGCGATTCTGGACCACCGTCCGCCGCCTCAGGAAGGGGAAGCAGTGCACTATCAACACCGTGTATGGTGCGGATGGTGTTCTGCTGACCTCAACTGCGGATGTTGTGGATAGGTGGAAGGAATACTTCGAAGACATCCTCAATCCCACCAACACGTCTTCCTATGAGGAAGCAGTGCCTGGGGAATCTGTGGTGGTCTCTCCTATTTCTGGGGCTGAGGTCGCTGAGGTAGTTAAAAAGCTCCTCGGCGGCAAGGCCCCGGGGGTGGACGAGATCCGCCCGGAGTTCCTTAAGGCTCTGGATGCTGTGGGGCTGTCTTGGTTGACAAGACTCTGCAGCATCGCGTGGACATCGGGGGCGGTACCTCTGGATTGGCAGACCGGGGTGGTGGTTCCTCTCTTTAAGAAGGGGGACCGGAGGGTGTGTTCCAACTATCGTGGGATCACACTCCTCAGCCTTCCCAGTAAGGTTTATTCAGGTGTACTGGAGAGGAGGCTTCGCCGGATAGTCGAACCTCGGATTCAGGAGGAACAGTGTGGTTTTCGTCCTGGTCGTGGAACTGTGGACCAGCTCTATACTCTCTGCAGGGTTCTTGAGGGTGCATGGGAGTTTGCCCAACCAGTCTACATGTGCTTTGTGGACTTGGAGAAGGCATTCGACCTTGTCCCTCGGGAAGTCCTGTGGGGAGTGCTCAGAGAGTATGGGGTATCGGACTGTCTTATTGTGGCGGTCTGCTCCCTGTACGATCAGTGCCAGAGCTTGGTCCGCATTGCCGGCAGTAAGTCGAACACATTTCCAGTGAGGGTTGGACTCCGCCAAGGCTGTCCTTTGTCACCGATTCTGTTCATAACTTTTATGGACAGAATTTCTAGGCGCAGTCAAGGCGTTGAGGGGTTCCGGTTTGGTGACCGCAGGATTAGGTCTCTGCTTTTTGCAGATGATGTGGTCCTGATGGCTTCATCTGACCGGGATCTTCAGCTCTTACTGGATCGGTTTGCAGCCGAGTGTGAAGCGACCGGAATGAGAATCAGCACCTCCAAGTCCGAGTCCATGGTTCTCGCCCGGATAAGGGTGGAATGCCATCTCCGGGTTGGGGAGGAGACACTGCCCCAAGTGGAGGAGTTCAAGTACCTAGGAGTCTTGTTCACGAGTGGGGGAAGAGTGGATCGTGATATCGACAGGCGGATCGGTGCGGCGTCTTCAGTAATGCGGACGTTGTACCGATCCGTTGTGGTGAAGAAGGAGCTGAGCCGGAAGGCAAAGCTCTCAATTTACCGGTCGATCTACGTTCCCATCCTCACCTATGGTCATGAGCTTTGGGTCATGACCGAAAGGATAAGATCACGGGTACGAGCGGCCGAAATGAGTTTCCTCCGCCGTGTGGCAGGGCTCTCCCTTAGAGATAGGGTGAGAAGCTCTGCCATCCGGGAGGAACTCAAAGTAAAGCCGCTGCTCCTCCACATGGAGAGGAGCTAGATGAGGTGGTTCGGGCATCTGGTCAGGATGCCACCCGAACGCCTCCCTAGGGAGGTGTTTAGGGCACGTCCAACCGGTAGGAGGCCACGGGGAAGACCCAGGACACGTTGGGAAGACTATGTCTCCCGGCTGGCCTGGGAACGCCTCGGGATCCCCCGGGAAGCGCTAGACGAAGTGGCTGCGGAAAGGGAAGTCTGGGTTTCCCTGCTTAGGTTGTTGCCCCCGCGACCCGACCTCGGATAAGCGGAAGAAGATGGATGGATGGATGGATGGATGAAATATGACAATCGCCACAATCTCTGTTGGAAATCAGGACACAAGATTCACAGATTTTTGGACGTGATGTTAGCTCTACCTCAGTAGTGATGTCATATTTGGTCAAGACAAATCTACAGGTGCAATTTGTCATATCCACCTTTGTTTGAGTCTTTCTTACCACGAAGTGTTCACAAATTACTTAAATCTACATTTAGAACATTGAGTTATCTGTAATCGGTATCGGTCTAGCTAAGCAGGAAGTTTTGGTATAGGTATCAGCTTGATCACTTTATTTGGTTCTTAATTTATCTGCCAGGTCCAGCCTTTTCATTCTGCCCAGGGCTTGCACCTGGGTCCTCCAAATGAGAGAGCGACTGTCAACCAAATATCCACCGCAACCTCTTAAGGCGTCAGGAAGGGAGGTTTACCAACGGACACTGCACAGCCACACTGGCTGGCCTCCATTACACTAATATGGATGTCTGTGCCACTCTAGTCCCTTTCTTACCTTGCTTTCCTCGCTAAACCATCCAACATTGGAGAACCAGTGTCTTGAGCAGAACCACGTTGGCATGATGACAGTTGGTCCATGCGAGGTGTACACCTAAGATACGGAGGCAGTTAACATTAAATACCAGAAAATATCAAACATATGGAAAACTGCAAACTAGATTGGACACAGAATTTTTTTGTCAGTGTCTTGAATCGAAATACAGTGGTACTTCAACTTAAAAGTATTTTGAGATAAGAGCTATTTCTTTGCTGATTGTTATGCTTTAAGTTGCGTGCAAGTATCACTGCCGTTAGCTGGCTTAGGAAATGTCACAGTGAATCTCATAAGATCCGCCCAAAACATCTGGTCTTACTCACAAGCATTTATATAGCTAAAGATTAACATACCTTTGTTTTCCAACCATGAGGGTGAAGAACAGTGCTGATAAGAAGTCAATGATCTTCATTAAATTAAAGAGGGAAATCTTCAAAAAACATGACAGTGTGTGTAGTCGACTTGACAAAGCAGTACACACGTAACACTGCGAGTCTGCACCATACTGAAGCAGAATGAGTCTAACACCAGCCAAAATGTAAAATACTATATAAACACGCGAGACAACGACCTATGAAAATATGGAAAAGCTGTGGATGTTGTGTTGTAGAGGTCTACTTTCCAAGGTAAATGCTGTACATTGTTATTGAAATACTCCATACAACTACTGTAGTTTTTTGAATGTACTACAACCTATCATATTGTTTTTCATACAATATTTCTTATCTAAAAGTATTTTTTTCATTTTAAAAGGCATGTTTAATGTTAAAACTGTTTAGTGTTTTCAATGTGTTGTTTGTCCCTCAAATGTGTTCCTGATCCACTCAAAGCCATTTTGGTGGTTTCTCTTTTTAACGGGAAGTACTTTCTTTAGTGTGGGATTTTCCTTGTTGACACACAGTTTCACTTTCATGCTGGTAATTGTGATGACAAGCTGCTCTCTTTGGACCCCGTAACAGACTGAATCACTTGTGGATGCTAAATTATCTGCATCTGGACAGTGCAAGTTGCCGGTCGGATCAAGCGTTTAATACGGTTCCCTTTTAACGAAACCTCTTTTTCAACCATTGATCTAGGATCATGTTTGTTATCTGACCAGACTGATTTTGTTTGATTTGAACAAAGTAAAACAAAATGATTTTAAAACTGTTACTTAAAAGTTAAATTATTACACACATCCCTACTTAAAATACAAATCATCTTTTAAACAGTGAACTTATCATCTGCATGAGCTGCAGCATCAGCAGGAAGCGGCTTCAAAAAGTCCACTCAGTTGGGAATGTGCCGAAGATCATTTTCATTCCCGCAAACCACGTTAAACAACATCCAGAGAGGTGCATGCTTCCTGATGTGTGCAGGGTAAATACAAACAGGCACAAACAATCTGACTGACTTTTCATCTCTTAAAACAAACCAGGACCTCATTAAAAGCTCTATATTTATATAGTCGTAGACCCCCACCGGCATTCGTTTCACAACCCTTCCTTGTTCTTATTTCCATCTTCTGGGTGTCCTGTGACAGTTGCCGTGTTTTGTGTGTGGGGGTCATTCCAGGTTAATCTTGTCATTCCTACTGTATGTCGCACGTGTGAATGTGTGTGTGCATCACATGACTCAAAAAGGATCGCAGATGATGAACACTGCAAAAACACATCTAGGCTCTGCCAGTCAGCTGGATAGAATCTGTTAAATTTGAGCGTGTGTGCATGTGCATCCACCTACGTACATGTGGTTCTTCTGTTGCAATATTTCAACTCTTTGCTTGTGCAAGCTAAGGCCAAAAGCATGAGTAGGATAAATAAGAATGCTTGGGAAAGCATGACAAAAGGCTTTGGATGTGAGTAGTCAACTGGGTTTGGAAGGTTATTGATAACCATACCTAATGTCCTGCAGATGCACATTCAAGAGTCCTGCCTGGATCACGTTAAACAAGCACCACCCTAAGTACATCTCTGCTTTACCTCTTACCTACACTCTGTTTCTTGACTTAGCAAGAATAAAGAATGATCTCATTCCCAGAACGCATAGTACGAACTTATGCCGATTATGTGCGTGTGTGTGTGTGTGTGTGTGTGTGTGTGTGTGTGTGTGTGTGTGTGTGCAGGAGCGCGACCTGTAGCCCTGGTGACGATCGTGTGTTTGGTTCAGACAGCGAGAGTAGCTCTAACACTACATTCCAATGCTTTATAAATGGAAATACAGTATACACAATGTCTAGTGCATCAAGGTAGGTCGTTTGTTTCTTTGTAAATAGCTAAAAAATATATGTACACAAGTACATAATAGACCAGTATATAATATGATGTCTTTATTGTCATTGCATAACAATGTAAAATGAAATTTGCTGCCCAACATCTGAAAGTGGTTCAGTACACATACCGTAAAAAAATATATTGTACTACACAAGGGCCTTCCTAATTAGCCTACTAATTATGTCCTCTGCCAGAATACGGTCAGAAACTGTCCATATTTACACTACATTTAAACTTTGAACCACAACAATGGACAATTTAGAGGATCAAGGTGGCCTAACATGCATTCCCATACAGAGATTGGAACTATTGATCGCCTGACTGGGACGCCAACTCGTCCCCATGCGGCTCAGTTAGAAACTATTGCAACTCAAACAAAAGACATTTTAGACCTATTCAACTGGTGGCCCCGTAGCCTGGATTTCAGTTCAAAACTTGGGAGACCAAAATTTTGTCCGCCAATTCCTAAAGACTCTAGGGTGCTCCTGTTTTATAGAGAAACTTGGACCACTAACACATTGGCAGATCCTTCCATTGACATTTAACATTGCTAGAATATCAAACCAATGATTTACGAAATTGAGGGATTCCTCAAGGCACCCCTTTCAGTCCTCTCTTTTTTGGCAGTTAAACATGGTTTTCATTCTGTGATTTATGCATCTAAAGTGTTGCTGTAGCTTGTCTACTTCAGATGCAGTCAGTAGGCATTTGTTCAACTTCTTTAGTTATACTCGTAGTGTGCATCAAGTATCCATTTTAGGTGCTGTCTTTTTCATCATTTGGACTCACATTTATACAACAGATTCTTAAAAAGACTCGAGTGCTTAAAGAGATTATCTGTGAGTAACTTTTTTGCAGAAGGACTTTTAAAACAACATATTACTTTGGTAACTTTGACAAAACAAATAGACCATAATTGAATATCTACTGTAGAGGATGCTGGCTGTCTGATATATGCAAATTGAGACAGATAGTAAAGGAGAAGTCTGGTCTGGTCTGGCCTTAGCTTTCTGTAAATGTAACCCTTTAAAACAATTTAGTTCAATATCCCTGATTTAGACCACACTTACCCATAATGCACCATGTTCTGATTTCACAATTCCAATGGATGGTGCCAATAATCAGAACATTTACTGTAATACAATGTATTGGATATCTGTCTCAGATGGCTAAGTTTGTTGCGAAGAAAGGGCAGATTATTTTTAAATTGCAATTCTCCACCTTACAACTTTCTGGAGTTAACGTTCTGTCAAAATAAGAAAAGTATTTATATAGATGAACTCTACTTAGCAGTTTGTACTGTCAGCATCTAATGGGAGAAAGACAGTGTTTTATTTCCTCACTCAATGTGTTCACTAGTAATCAGTGCTGAAGGATCGGTCTCCTGCAGCAGATCTCTAATTTAATTGGCTCACCGCACTCACCCCGTATCCATCAAGACAAATCCACGCCAGCTGGAATAGAGTTGAATATTTTGGCATGGTGGATGTGAACGTCATGTACTATTGCAGCAAGTAAGCACACCCAGATGTCCCCTGCAACTGGAAGACTATCCCACTGCTTAGTAAACTTTCAGTACGATTCCAATTTAAAAACCAACACTTTCCACTAGTGACTGTAGGCTTTGTCCAGTTCGCTGCCACATTTCCGTGGAAACAGCAGGGGTGTGCTGTTTGTATCCGGTTTCAGACAGACCTGCCAATAGGCTGGCACATGACCCCTCAGAAAGCGAGGCACTCATATACACAGGATAGCATGCCCATCATGCTTACTTGTGTGAGAAGCTGATCCTGTGTGATTGTGTTGATCCAGCGGGTATAACGTTCTGTGGATCCCTCAGGAAGCCTTTGGACTCTACAGCCGATCAGCTATAATGAAAACACACATTTATGAGAAGGTTAACATGGCTTCTTTTCAGTAACTCGTGGAAACATTTGAAACAAATATTGCATCATGCATGGCCCTTTAGTGTGTGATTGTTAAATAGAAATAAATTATACGGATATTCCGATGTTGGTGTCCTAAAAGAATAAAATCCAATAAAAAAAATAATACCGGACTGTCTTATTGTGGCAGTCCGCTCCCTGTATGATCAGTGTCAGAGCTTGGTCCGCATTGCCGGCAGTAAGTCGGGCACGTTTCCAGTGAGGGTTGGACTCCGCCAAGGCTGTCCTTTGTCACCGATTCTGTTCATAACTTTTATGGACAGTATTTCTAGGCGCAGTCAAGGCGTTGAGGGGATCCGGTTTGGTGGCCACGGGATTAGGTCTCTGCTTTTTGCAGATGATGTAGTCCTGATGGCTTCAACTGACCGGGATCTTCAGCTCTCACTGGAACGGTTCGCAGCCGAGTGTGAAGCGACCGGAATGAAAATCAGCACCTCCAAGTCCGAGTCCATGGTTCTCGCCCGGAAAAGGGTGGAGTGCCATCTCCGGGTTGGGGAGGAGACCCTGCCCCAAGTGGAGGAGTTCAAGTACCTAGGAGTCTTGTTCACGAGTGGGGGAAGAGTGGATCGTGAGATCGACAGGCGGATCGGTGCGGCGTCTTCAGTAATGCGGACGTTGTATCGATCCGTTGTGGTGAAGAAGGAGCTGAGCCGGAAGGCAAAGCTCTCAATTTACCGGTCGATCTACGTTCCCATCCTCACCTGTGGTCATGAGCTTTGGGTCATGACCGAAAGGATAAGATCACGGGTACAAGCGGCCGAAATGAGTTTCCTCCGCCGGGTGGCGGGGCTCTCCCTTAGAGATAGGGTGAGAAGCTCTGCCATCTGGTAGGAACGCAAAGTAAAGCCGCTGCTCCTTCACATCGAGAGGAGCCAGATGAGGTGGTTCGGGCATCTGGTCAGGATGCCACCCGAACGCCTCCCTAGGGATGTGTTTAGGGCACGTCCAGCTGGTAGGAGGCCACGGGGAAGACCCAGGACACGTTGGGAAGACTATGTTTCCCGGCTGGCCTGGGAACGCCTCGGGATCCCCCGGGAAGAGCTAGACGAAGTGGCTGGAGATAGGGAAGTCTGGGCTTCCCTGCTTAGGCTGCTGCCCCCGCGACCCGACCTCGGATAAGCGGAAGATGATGGATGGATGGATGGAAAAAAAATAATATTAAAAACTGGAATTTTTTGGCCTCAATATCTCAAATTAATGACTCTTAATGACTCCTATTGACTAATGTAAAGCATTTCTGCAGCAGATGTGTAACAAGGATTTGCACTTTTTTATTATTTCGCCCATCATTCAGAATACTTATGTGAGACAAGAACACTTGTCTTTCCATTTTCTGTGCATTTAAATAGCAAAGAACGGACAGTAAGATACAGCCAATAATGCAGGTATATGGGATTCAACTGTTCCGCCAATAAAGCACTCCCAAAAAACGTCTAAAAACTGGCAACAATGCCCCTTTTACATGAAGTGACCGGAATATTGACGAAGCTATAGCAACATTTTTATTGTAAGTGCAAACACTGGGGAACTACTTTTCTGGCATAGGAACACATTGCCTTGTTCACACTGCTCCTTTGATCACATGCGAATAGCTTCTCGCTAGAACCTAGCTTGAGCTGCTAGAAGTGTTGGTATTGACCAGCCATTAAATAAAAAAGGAGACAGAGCTTCTGCTGTTAAAAGTTGTGGCACAAAGCTGAAAAGTTAGTCAACTTTGAAAATCCACACGCTAACCATTTGATACAAAGTGGCTCATAACTTGGCTCTTAAAGGACTGCAGACTCCATGAGAGCCAACAAACATAATAAAATATCACTTACTGTATTGTGTCTGCTGTCATTAGGATGCCGACAGCTAGGATGTTCATATATTCCCATTTAAATGAAGAATGACCATAATCATCACAAAGAAACGGGGTTGGCGGGTGGACCAAGCATTTTTTCGCGTCATTCTCACCATTTTTCGGTCCTAAACGGCTGTCAAAGTGTACCAACTTGTCAGAATACATCCTCAGACTTTTTCTGTCCTTGTGAGAGACATAATTTATGATGTACAATAAACTTCCAGGGAGCATGGAAGCGAGAAAGCAGGAGACCCATTGATGATGAAAGCATAGGCACACACGGTAGTGATCACAGTGTCACTATAAATAGTATGTCTGTGTTAATGTTTAAAATAACAATATCACTAATACTTGGTTAATATTCACGTCACGAAATGTAAATGGAGTATTGTAAGCGGCTTTTAAATGGTTATTTATTGGATTTTATGGGCGAAATAGAGGATCACTCATTGGCTCTGCTATTGGTGGGCTTTTATTTCCAAGTTAGAATGCATACAAAAAAAAAAAAAAAAACATCCGTCGTCATGTTTCTAATATTGACTGTTAACGATGGCAATATTTCAAAATAAGGTGCAATTGCCCTTTAACAAATGGAACACAGCAAAAGACGATCACGACATACAAGAAATAATTATTTTATCGGAAAAGTGAGGCTTATAATGAATTTAACAGCTCAAGGAGACCACAAGCTGAAAGATACAGCATCCTATCAGTCAGCATCCCAGTGATAGTGGACATTGTAAGTCGCTGTTTGATTTATTTATTTTATTCATTTATTAATAGTGTTTACCAATACTGCTACAAGGTAACACTTTAAAGCTCTCACAAAGTCTACCGTTAGTGTAGCAAACACAGAAAGTTGTCTCTATGTTGTTGTTGCTCGTAGCAATGGTAGCGTCGGTGCTATGTGGTATTTGAAATCACTGCAACCAAAAAAAGATGATCCAATAATGCTTAAAATTAGCAAAACACTGTTAAGTATTACATGTTATTATGAATGTGTTTGTTACTAAATTATATGCATACTTACAGCATTTCCATGGTATTGTGTCAGAGGGTTTTGGATGTTTTTTAGAGTGCTTTATAGACTGAATAGACCCAATCCCAATTAACCACATTGTTAGTTTTTTTTTTCTATCTTATTGGGTTTGTTTGGCTTTGTTACTTAGTGCTGTTTCTTACTGCTAACTAATGACCTGGTCTACAATCAGACCATTAAAAAAGATGTTTTACATTTGGACTCAGAGCCATCTCGTGAAAAATGAGAGGCGTAACAGAAAGGGACAGGCTGTTTGTGCAGAGCGGCAAGCCTGCTGTCTCTGTGCAGTCTCTCTCACTTCCCTCACACACATGACCCCCAGACCCCTGACCCGGCAAGGCCACAAAAAGCATCAACACCGGATACGCACACCGCTCTGCGTGCCAACATCGTGGCACCCAACACAGTTGCTCACATTGTCTTAATGTTTGGATCTTGTGCGCTTGCGGCACACAGTTCTGCAAAGCACATTAAAACATCATGCAAATAAAAATGAAGCCACATTGCTGGGGGTTTGGTGTGAAAGACGTCGGATGGAAAAAGAAAGGAGAGTAGATAAAAAAAAACAACGTGAGGAAAAGGGAAGGAAGTAAATGTAAAAATCACTTACAGAGTTTGAGTGAAAGACAGATGCCTTGTACTGCAGCTGAACCCTTTGGGGCAACATGACATCATCCTGCAACACACACAGTATCAGTAATTCATAATTTATGCCAATTGAAAGTCAGGACACAATTGGCCTACAATATATAATATATATATAATTTTTTCTATGCAGGAGTATTTTGGTTCCATATCATCTCAACCTTAATTTGCTCTAAGAGGACAAAAACCTTACAGGAAGGAATCAGAGCAGATTTTTTTGCATCGCCTCATCTGGAACTGATTGTCTCTGAATGTATGTAATCATGCATATGGGAGGAAAAGATCACACTTGTAAAAACATTTAACATGTGCCAGACGACGTCCAAAAGAAACACTACTTCTTGACTGAGCAGAAGGACTTGAAGTGTAACGAGCAGCCGAGCAGAGACAAGTACAAGCGAGCTAATGGAGGACATTGTTTTCTGAGAAAGCAATCTGACGGTCAGGCACTCTTTTATGCTGGAAACGGTCTATTGGAAAGAAAATAAGATAAATTCTTCGACATGCAGTTAGAAAGCAAGCAGCAGCGGCGAGAGGTTAACTTAATTTAGGCTGTGTCGTGAGGCTACAGGCGGCCTTTGGATTCAAAGTTTTCACAAGTCTGACCTTGAAAGAAGACAGATGTATCAATACAACAAACACAAACATGCACACACTTACTGCATCCTGAAAGCACAAGTATTTTCCACAGCTCTGCGCTACTGCCTTATTCTTTGCATATCCCACTGAAAGAAAAATGAACAATGTTTCTTTATGTTTGTTACAGTGAATGTCTTTTGAGTACTTACGCATTTAAGTAGGAAAATAATGAAAGCAGAACTTGCAGACCTCTGTAGTTCCGCAAACTAAAACATGACTTTAGTTACTTTTGCATCAGTGTTTATCTAAAGTTAATTACTATTCCATTAAACATGATCTTAGGAAAGAAAGTTTCTGGGGCTAAACCACCGTTTATTTGGTCTTTGGGAACTGTGTCTTTTCATTATTTGCTGATTCATACCTACAGTAGTCTTAATCAATCAATCAATCAATCAATGTTTATTTATATAGCCCCAAATCACAAATGTCTCAAAGGACTGCACAAATCATTACGACTACAACATCCTCGGAAGAACCCACAAAAGGGCAAGGAAAACTCACACCCAGTGGGCAGGGAGAATTCACATCCAGTGGGACGCCAGTGACAATGCTGACTATGAGAAACCTTGGAGAGGACCTCAGATGTGGGCAACCCCCCCCCCTCTAGGGGACCGAAAGCAATGGATGTCGAGCGGGTCTAACATGATACTGTGAAAGTTCAATCCATAGTGGCTCCAACACAGCCGCGAGAGTTCAGTTCAAGCGGATCCAAGACAGCAGCGAGAGTCCCGTCCACAGGAAACCATCTCAAGCGGAGGCGGATCAGCAGCGTAGAGATGTCCCCAACCGATACACAGGCGAGCGGTCCATCCTGGGTCCCGACGAGCGGTCCATCCTGGGTCTCGATTCTGGACAGCCAGTACTTCATCCATGGTCATCGGATCGGACCCCCTCCACAAGGGAGGGGGGGACATAGGAAAAAGAAAAGAAGCGGCAGATCAACTGCTCTAAAAAGGAGGTCTATTTAAAGGCTAGAGTATACAGATGAGTTTTAAGGTGAGACTTAAATGCTTCTACTGAGGTAGCATCTCGAACTGTTACCGGGAGGGCATTCCAGAGTACTGGAGCCAGAACGGAAAACGCTCTATAGCCCTCAGACTTTTTTTGGGCTCTAGGAATCACTAATAAGCCGGAGTCTTTTGAACGCAGATTTCTTGCCGGGACAATACAATCGGCTAGATAGGCTGGAGCTAGACCGTGTAGTATTTTATACGTAAGTAGTAAAACCTTAAAGTCACATCTTAAGTGCATCTTAAGTTCCAATGTTTACATACATTAAAAAAAAAACAAAGAGAGCAACACATAGATTTGCACTATCTGTACGCTCTCATGACTCGGACATGCCCTAAAAACTCCAACAGTAGGTTTTTACTTTGTTGTGTCAAACAGCTACTCATTTCCCCCTTATTTGAAAAAGAGGCCTATGGTGAATTTAATCTTATCTGATTCCATTTTTTCTGACTAAATATTGTTACAATGTTGAATACTCGCAATAGACAAGGCCGAAGCGTCAAGTCATATGGTTCATGCATTTTGATGTGAACTTGCAGGCAGTTTTGGATGCCTCTGTTTGCAAGGTTTTGCAGTCTGGCTAAGTTATGATGTCACAAAGAGGTGGACATTCTTATTTGGACTTAAATGTCAAACTCTCAGAGAATCCCACGTACAAAATGGTAGTATTATTGTATATTCTTGGCATCCGCATAATAACACGAGGTGCAGCATGCAGTGATATAAATGCTGGAAAAAAGCAGCTTTTTTTTACGCAGAGTCTGAATCGCCCGGAAAAGGGTGGAGTGCCATCTCCGGGTTGGGGAGGGGACCCTGCCCCAAGTGGAGGAGTTCAAGTACCTAGGAGTCTTGTTCACGAGTGGGGGAAGAGTGGATCGAGAGATCGACAGGCGGATCGGTGCGGCGTCTTCAGTAATGCGGACGTTGTATCGATCCGTTGTGGTGAAGAAGGAGCTGAGCCGGAAGGCAAAGCTCTCAATTTACCGGTCGATCTACGTTCCCATCCTCACCTATGGTCATGAGCTTTGGGTCATGACCGAAAGGATAAGATCACGGGTACAAGCGGCCCAAATGAGTTTCCTCCGCCGTGTGGCGGGGCTCTCCCTTAGAGATAGGGTGAGAAGCTCTGCCATCCGGGAGGAACTCAAAGTAAAGCCGCTGCTCCTTCACATCGAGAGGAGCCAGATGAGGTGGTTCGGGCATCTGGTCAGGATGCCACCCGAACGCCTCCCTAGGGAGGTGTTTAGGGCACGTCCAGCTGGTAGGAGGCCACGGGGAAGACCCAGGACACGTTGGGAAGACTATGTCTCCCGGCTGGCCTGGGAACGCCTCGGGATCCCCCGGGAAGAGCTAGACGAAGTGGCTGGAGATAGGGAAGTCTGGGCTTCCCTGCTTAGGCTGCTGCCCCCGCGACCCGACCTCGGATAAGCGGAAGATGATGGATGGATGGATGGATGGATGGAGAGTCTGAATCGATCAGGGAGTGTGAAAGTTTACCTAATTTTGTTGCTGGGTGAATCTACAATATGTGATGTTTATGAAGTTTATTTTCGACCATGTCCGAAAAAAAGTGGTAACGACTTATAGGCTTTTATTCAAACAATGTACATTTTCAAAAGACAAATTATGATCATTTTGGAGAAGATGGGCATGGTTTCATTTGCAATCTGCAGACAAATTCGAAAAAAGGGTTAAAAAGTGACTGTGGAGCAAGATTTACACTAAAGCATATCAAATACATGTTATCCAGACCACGAGGAATTGTGCAAAGGCCACCACAGTGGATATGTTTTTTTTAATTTTTATTCATAGTTGTATGTAGAAGTGTCTGCTTGTATCTGCTGCTTTAATGTCTTTAATGTCCTCTGTGTTCTTTGATGTTTCCCTCTTACATGTGTACTATGGCTATGAGTTGTTTTTTTCCCTTGGCCTCAGTCTGCACCCCCTCTCCAGGGCCCAGGCTAAGACCGATATTTTTATTTTATTTTAATCTTCTATTTTTTCTTCCCCCCCCCCCCCCCCCCCCTCTTTGTTTACCTGTATCTCATCTTTTTTGTAAGGGGCGCTGGAAGCCGGCAGACCCGTCAGCGATCCTGTTCTGTCTCCCTGTAATGTTTGTCTGATCTTGAATGGGATTGTGCTGAAAATTGTAATTTTCCTGAAGGAACTCTCCTGACGGAATAAATAAAGTACTATCTAATCTAACTATCTAATCTTAAATGTAGACTAACATCACCATAAGACCCTGTGATTATAGAGCAGTTAACTTTTTTACACTTACATCACAGTTGAAAATGGTAGAATGTTACTTAAAACAGGCCGATTGCACTTTTAATTATTTCCAAGGGGCAATTTGTTTCACCATTAGATAGTAGCGGTATTTCAAGTAAACTACAGTATGTAGGAAACTGAGGTGGGGCGATGAATCCAAAGACAGAGCTAATCTTATTGCTTATCTTTTGGCAAATTCTATTTGAGACAGACACTGATAGCTCATCGCGACACAACAGACCTCCTCTTGGCTGCTCTGAGTTGTGGCCACTGATCACCACTGAAATGCTCCTCCCCTCCAACTTCTGCCTCCAAGCTTCAACCACTTTTCTGGAGTCATCCTAAAGCACAGAAAAAAAACATACACATTTCAAAACAGTGTACTTATTGTTTAAACACCAAGTCAAACATACAGTGCTGGCGTCATCGAAAACAGAAAGTTCCATTGACCCGGTGAAGTCTTGATCAAATATGGCCTGCAGACACTCGACCAGCCAAAGGGAGGCGTTGTACATTGGCATGATGATACTCTGAGAAACACAGAAGAGTTGATGATTTTCATTCATTATAGTTTACAAGAGTGCAGCACAGTGGGGCTAGTCGCAGGGGTGTCCAAACTACGGCCCTCGGGCCAAGTCTTCAGGGCTGCCCGCAAGATTGGATCACCTGTGAATTAAATTGAATTAAAACTTGCCACACTCTTGCGAGCGAAAGTAGGATCGGTGGTCAATGACCATGTGTTTTTATTAGTTTTATTACACATATACAAAATCCACTACAGTCCCTGATGAGTGATATGCAAAACCACTCTCTCCACAGTTCCCTTTGTTTGGTGCATTGTGGCTGCCTGATCATTGACTAATTAGAAAACATTATGGAGGTCGGCAGGGAAATAAGTTATGAGTCGAACATTTACAGGCTCTTGATATTCAATGTTTTATCGTTTATACTTCATATTGTTGTCAGAACCTGATGTGGGGGAGAGGGGTTTTAAAGTTGAAGTTATATGTTATTGTTCAGTCTGTTACAGCTTGCTTTAATCAATGCAAACGGAAGTGTTATTTTGGTACAAGTGATGTTTGTTACAATTGTCACAACTCTGCTGTGTGGCGAAAAAAACGTTGTAATATTTGTATTTGCGTACGCGTGTCCAGGTGTATGCGTGCGGGCATGCATCCGTATAACAGCATATTGGCGATTACCCAATTATTACATTGGCTTTATTGAAGATTGTTCTGTATTTCTAAATCTTAAATTTGGTATAAAATTAAGTACACTAACTTTTGAACTGTATGGATATATTTTGTATATAAATTGTGTGTATGTTTGTTTGTATACATACAAAATATATAAATAAATGGGTTGTACTTGTATAGCGCTTTTCTACCTTCGAAGTACTCAAAGCACTTTGACACTACTTCCACATTTACCCATTCACACACACATTCACACACTGATGGAGGGAGCTGCCATGCAAGGCGCTAACCAGCACCCATCAGGAGCAAGGGTGAAGTGTCTTGCTCAGGACACAACGGACGTGACGAGGTTGGTACTAGGTGGGATTTGAACCAGGGACCCTCGGGTTGCGCACTGCCACTCTCCCACTGCGCCACGCCGTCCCTATATGTAAGGTATATATAAATATGATACTATATATGTGTATAACATTATATTAATATGTATATATGTACACATATGTTAAGGCTATATGTGTGGGTGTATATATACACACACATACATATTTAGATAATATATTAAAAAATGTATATAATATATATATATATATATATATATATATATATATATGTACACATACATTTCTAGGTTAATATGCATGTATGTATATATATATATATATATATACATACACACACATCTATATATACATACATACAGTATATATACATATATTTATATAAACAAATATATATGCATGTGGGTTTTTTTATGTACCCAAGTTTCAATTCCAAAAACATAACTGGAGTGAATACTTGTTTGTCAGACAGAAAAAACAGACACTTTTAGCATTTAAGGGGACCTATGATGATTTTAATCTACTTTAATACACTTTCTTGTGGTCTATATCAGTGGTTCTCAAATGGGGGTACGCGTACCCCTGGGGGTACTTGAAGGTATGCCAAGGGGTACGTGAGATTTTTTTTTAAAATTCAAAAAATAGCAACAATTCCAAAATCCTTTATAAATATATTTATTGAATAATACTTGAACAAATTATGAATGTAAGTTCATAAACTGTGAAAAGAAATGCAACAATGCGATATTCAGTGTTGACAGCTAGATTTTTTTGTGGACATGTTCCATAAATATTGATGTTAAAGATTTCTTTTTTGGTGAAGAAATGTTTAGAATTACCGTATTTCCTTGAATTGCCGCCGGGGCGCTAATTGATTTAAAACCTCTTCTCACTCCGGCACTTACCAAAGGTATGCAGTAAAAAATTGAGTGTGATGTAAGCTTGGACCTTAAATCCTACTGAATAGCTCTTAATCTTCTTACCTTTATGCAATTTCAAATGACTGGTATTGAAATCAGCCTCCTTCATTTTGAAAATGATGACAGGGCAAGTGTCACTCGTGACGTCACTAGTTTGACCAGGCGGTAATTCAAGTCAGGCGGATACTATATGCCTTACGGCAATTCAACGAAATACGGTAAGTTAATGAATCCAGATGGATCTCTATTAGAATCCCCAAAGAGGGCACTTTAAGTTGATGATTACTTCTATGTGTAGAAATCTTGATTTATAATTGAATCACTTGTTTATTTTTCAACAAGTTTTTAATTATTTTTATATATTTTTTTCTAAATAGTTCCAGAAAAAAACACTACAAATGAGCAATATTTTGCGCTGTTATACAATTTAATAAATCAGAAACTGATGACATAGTGCTGTATTTTACTTCTTTATCTCTTTTTTTCAACCAAAAATGCTTCGCTCTGATTAGGGGGTACTTGATTAAAAAAATGTTCACAGGGGGTACATCACTGAAAAAAGGTTGAGAACCACTGTGATATATATATATATATATTTTTTTTTTTCTCCCAAGATGGCGCTGCTGTAGTGGCTGCTGTAGGCAGGAGCTCTGTGCTCTTGCATCATCCTTTTGTGTTTCCCTCTTGTTTTCATGTCTTATTATATTTTTTTGCATTTTGGTCCAGGACCCTTTGGGACAGTGTGACAAGGGGTGGCACTTTCGTGACCTCTGTGGTGCTTTTTTTGTGGACTTCTGGATCTGCCTCCCGGGAGCCTTTTGGCCATGGAGACCAGCTGCTGGGTCTCTGCTACACCGGAGTCTGTTTGGATGGACTGGAGGAGATGCGGATGAGGGGACAGGACTGCGGAGCGAGCACTGAGCGCTGGGACGGAGAGGCTTCGCGGTGTCTTGACTGGGTGAGTAGGTGTCGGACACCTCAGTCACCTTGGACGTATCCTCGCTCATCCATGCGGACTGGACATTGGTCGAGAGTGGAGTCGGCTGTCTTGGTTGCTTTGTTGGGTCTGCTCCTGTCTCTGGCCATGCTCCCTCCTCCCCAGCGGACGATGGCGTGGAACACCGCAGAGGCCACCACAGTGGATATGTTTCTTTTACTTTTTATTCATAGCTGTATGTAGAAGTGTCTGGTTGTATCTGCTGCTTTAATGTCCTCTGTGTTCTTTGATGTTTGATGTTTCCCTCTTACCCACATGGAAGAGGGATGTGTACTATGGCTATGAGTTGTTTTTTTCCCTTGGCCTCAGTCTGCACCCCCTCTCCAGGGCCTAGGCTAAGACCGATTTTTTATTTTTTTATTTTATTTTAATCTTCTATTTTTTTCTCCCATCCCCCCCCCCCCCCACTCTTGTTCACCTGTATATCATCTTTTTTGTAAGGGGCGCTGTAAGCCGGCAGACCCGTCAGCGATCCTGTTCTGTCTCCCTGTAATGTTTGTCTGATCTTGAATGGGATTGTGCTGAAAATTGTAATTTTCCTGAAGGAACTCTCCTGACGGAATACATAAAGTACTATCTAATCTATCTAATCTAATCCATATAATATGTATTGAATATGCTTTGGAGTAAATGGCGCATATTTTTCTTCACAGTAACACCCAGTTTTTGAGTCTGTCTGCAAGATGTTTATGTATGGAGGCGTTCACAAAATGCAGATGAAACTCTCCAAAAGTATCAGAATTACATCCATTTACTACAGCTTGTCCCTTTCGGGGTTGCTGAAGCCTATCTCAGCTGTATCAGAATTCATCTTTTCAAAATATACACTGTAAATATGTATCTTGAATATAAACATCGCCACTTTTTTTAGCAGTTAAAGTGGAAAATCAACTTTATAAGCAATTCATAGATTTGCAGATCGCAACATTAGGTATACCTGTCCACTCTTCGATGGATACAAAGATGCATAAAAAACTAGCTGCAAACCACAAATGGCCTGCAGGCTTCACTTTGGACACCCATGTTCTACTGACTTGTGACCAGTCCAGAGTGTATCACCAAGTTAGCTGGAATAGGCTCCAGCTCTCACGTGACCCTAACAAGGGCAAGAGCGGTATAGAAAATAGATGGTTAATTTCTGTACAAATTGTTCTCATTAAGGTCATGCGGGATCCACGATCCATGGGGGCCCGTTTTGTCTTGCTAAGTGAATGTAAAATGTCAGTTGATGAATGACAGAGGACTTCATATGAAATTTTACCGCAGACGTATTCATACTTCTAGCCCCTTCCTGCTGTGTCATTGATAAGAATGTAATGGTACATTTTTCCAGTTCCTTTTATCGTCTCCCGTAGTGCACAGTGTTCGTGCTGGGCTCTTAATTTGACATACATGGATTGAACCTCAGTGGGTGTAGTGTCAGGAAAATGTGCATCTTTACCTTTTCATTATGTAAATTGTATTATTTGGCACTAAAAACATAAAATACTGAACATTTTTTTCCCCATGATTTTGTTTTAGTATAAACTATCCATACAATTAAATTCAAGCTGTATTAAAAACTTATGAAAATGATTTGGCATAAATAAAAAGGTGTGAACATTTTTTATGACATGTTTTAAAAAGGTAAAATCCAATCTGCACTTTGTTAGAATATATAACAAATTGGACCAAGCTATATTTCTAACAAAGACAAATCATTATTTCTTCCAGATTTTCCAGAACTAAATTTAAAAAAAAAATTCAAAAGACTTTGAAATAAGATTTAAATTTGATTTTACAAATTTTATAGATTTGCCAGAATATTTTTTTTTTAATTTTAATCATAAGTTTAAAGAAATATTACACAAATATTATTCGTCGAAAAAACAGAAGCTAAAATGAAGAATTAAATTAAAATGCATTTATTATTCTTGACAATAAATAAAAAAATACTTCAACATTGACTTAAATTGTTTGGAAATAAGAGGAAGGAATTTAAAAGGTAAAAAGGTATTTGTGTTTAAAAACCTAAAATAATTTTTAAGGTTGTATTTTTTCTCTAAAATTCTCTTTCTGAAAGTTATAAGAAGCGAAGTAAAAAAATAAATGAATTTATGTAAACAAGTGAAGACCAAGTTTTCAAAATATTTTCTTGGGTTTTCAAATTCTGTTGGAGTTTTGTCTCTTAGAATTAAAAATGTCAAGCATAGCGAGACCAACTTGCTAGTAAATAAATAAAATGTAAAAAATAGAGGCAGCTCACTGGTAAGTGCTGCTATTTGAGCTATTTTTAGAACAGGCCAGCGGGCGACTCATCTGGTCCTTACAAGCTACCTGGTGCCTGCAGGCACCGTGTTGGTGACCCCTGATCTAAATTAAGTGTTTGTTACTTAGAATATTTTCTCCATACTAAAGTGTTACCAAAAACACATTACTTTGTCTTGAATTTGGAAAAAAAAAAATATATATATATATATATTTTAGGCGTGTCTTAATGAAATTAAACAATGGATGTCCGCTAACTTTTTGCAACTCAACGCCAAAAAAACGGAAATGCTGATTATCGGTCCTGCTAGACACCGAACTCTATTTAATAATACAATTCTAACATTTGACAACCAAACAATTAAACAAGGCGACACGGTAAAGAATCTGGGTATTATCTTCGACCCAACTCTCTCCTTTGAGGCACACATTAAAAGCGTTACTAAAACGGCCTTCTTTCATCTCCGTAATATCGCTAAAATTCGCTCCATTCTGTCCACTAAAGACGCTGAGATCATTATCCATGCGTTTGTTACGTCTCGCCTCGACTACTGTAACGTATTATTTTCGGGTCTCCCCATGTCTAGCATTAAAAGATTACAGTTGGTACAAAATGCGGCTGCTAGACTTTTGACAAGAACAAGAAAGTTTGATCACATTACGCCTGTACTGTATATACCTTTATATACATATATACATACATATATACCTGTACTGGCTCACCTGCACTGGCTTCCTGTGCACTTAAGATGTGACTTTAAGGTTTTACTACTTACGTATAAAATACTACACGGTCTAGCTCCATCCTATCTTGCCGATTGTATTGTACCATATGTCCCGGCAAGAAATCTGCGTTCAAAGGACTCCGGCTTGTTAGTGATTCCCAAAGCCCAAAAAAAGTCTGCGGGCTATAGAGCGTTTTCCGTTCGGGCTCCAGTACTCTGGAATGCCCTCCCGGTAACAGTTCGAGATGCCACCTCAGTAGAAGCATTTAAGTCTCACCTTAAAACTCATTTGTATACTCTAGCCTTTAAATAGACTCCCTTTTTAGACCAGTTGATCTGCTGTTTCTTTTCTTTTTCTTCTATGTCCCACTCTCCTTTGTGGAGGGAGTCCGGTCCGATCCGGTGGCCATGTACTGCTTGCCTGTGTATCGGCTGGGGACATCTCTGCGCTGCTGATCCGCCTCCGCTTGGGATGGTTTCCTGCTGGCTCCGCTGTGAACGGGACTCTCGCTGCTGTGTTGGATCCGCTTTGGACTGGACTCTCCCGACTGTGTTGGATCCATTGTGGATTGAACTTTCACAGTATCATGTTAGACCCGCTCGACATCCATTGCTTTCCTCCTCTCTAAGGTTCTCATAGTCATTATTGTCACCGACGTCCCACTGGGTCATTATTGTCACCGACGTCCCACTGGGTCATTATTGTCACCGACGTCCCACTGGGTGTGAGTTTTCCTTGCCCTTATGTGGGCCTACCGAGGATGTCGTAGTGGTTTGTGCAGCCCTTTGAGACACTAGTGATTTAGGGCTATATAAGTAAACATTGATTGATTGATTGATATTTTTCACTAAGAAGGGTTCGGTGAATGCGCATATGAAACTAATGGGGTTCGGGACCTTCAACAAGGTTAAGAACCACTGCTCTAGAATCACGCTTTTCCATCTGGCAATCTGATGGACAAGTCTGCGTTTGGAGGTTGCCAGGAGAACGGTACATTTCGGACTGCCTTATGCCGAGTTCGAAATTTGATGGAGGAGGAATTATGGTGTGGGGTTGTTTTTCAGGAGTTGGGTTTGGCCCCTTAGGTGGACCGACGTCATATTGTACCCTTTGGGTTAGGAACGGGACGGCACGTCAAGTTCATAAGTGAGTCAAGGCAGGTGGCCAAATACTTCTGGCAATATACTGTACTTAGGCGTGACTTTATGTTCAAAATAAACTATAGCTGGGAAAGTTGACGGACTCATGGGGTTTAGAAAGAACAAATTTGCTGTTTATACACCCACCACGTCCACTACTTCACTCAATGCTGTTCCTGGTCTGTTGTTAGCGGTGCAGAGGCGCTTGTGTGGGTTCGTGCTCACTCCCGACTCCACCTCTGAACCCTGGACACTCTCCATGCTCACCTGGACCGGCAAAACGAACCATTACAAACTACTAGGAAAATGTTACTTGTTAACTTTTACTCCATATTTACAACTCACCGAATCGGTTTCATGTTTTTGAACCGTAGTAAGCGTCAAATGGCCACTTTTACGCGCGTAAAGCGCCTTCAAACATAGGGCGGCAACTGGATTATTCTTCCGCAAACAACTAACCTCGTTACGCTGATTGGTTGTTCAAAGAACGTTGGAAGACTGGATTGGCTGTTGCTGTTGTCAATCAAATGACGATAGCATTTAATTTTGACAGAAACACGTACGATTACGGAACAACTTATTTTTTGTTTTAAAAATGTCCAACTTACTGAATGTATATCATGTCTTTTGAACCGTAGTAAGCCGCAAAACGCCATTTCACACGTAGGGAGACAACCGTGATACGACTTCCGCATGCAGCCAACCTCTTTTACGCTGATTGGTTAATCAAAAAGCGTCTGCAAGACTGGATTGGCTGTTGCTACTGTCAATCAAATGACGCTTACGTTACATCTTGACAGAAACGTTACGAAACAAGTTGCTATTTTTTACTTTAAATGTCCAATTTACTAAATTCATGTCACGTCTTTTAAACCGTAGTAAGCCTCAAAGCGCCAGTTCAAAACAGGAAGGGAGACAACCACGATACGGCTTGCGCCTGCAACTAACCTCTTTACGCTGATTGGTTAATCGCAGACATCCTGCGACACTGGATTGGCTGTTCCTCCTGTCAATCATTTGAGGCGCCTTTCCTGAAATTATTATTATTTATTTTTTAATAATAATCATTTAAATTTTTTTTAATGTTTATTAATAAATTTCAACGTTAACAAACAAAAGGGAAACAATAATCAAAATAGTTCAACAACAGTATAAAACATTACAAAACATTTTAAAACAGTACAAAGTAACAAAAATAGAATATATATATATATATATATATATATATATATATATATATATATATATATATAATAAACCAGGTTCAAAGCCATAGGCTCATTCAGATTCATTAAATAACTTAAATTTAGAACACAGCATCATCGTTTTCACAGCTTTGTTGTTGTTAGAGGCAGAGAGCGTTTTAAAGTAAAGTTCCATTTTTTTTTTAAAGGCACAAAAGACAGGTCGGGAATTGATCAACATACATTTATGAATATAAAACTTAGCCAATAGAATAATGAGGTTGCAAAGGTAGAATGCCTTTCCTGTAACATTATATTGTTTTCAATAATGTTTTTGATTTTTGGCACGTTTTTAAACCAAAAACTCTAGGCTCAGCTACAGAATAAAAGTGCAAAAAGAAAAAAAAAAACTAACTTGTATTTGTTAAAGGAAGTTGAACATCCTCTCTGCTTCCTAGCCTGTTTCTCATTAAAATCTTCCTACACATGCACATAAACATGTAATGCACTTCAATCAAGGCACCACTTAGATATACATTTAAAGCATAGAATTGATTAAAAAAGACCTAATGTTTATACACATAAAATTATGTGCGTGAAAGAAATTTTTTTCCACATTAACCAGATTGTCTTTTGTTACAATGCTTTAAACTTTTCATCCTTTTGCCGGCCAGGAATAACTCGCCTCTCCATGGGACAAAGGAGCAATGTCAAACCTAGGAACTATACTCTCATGCGTGAGTGCATGATAAGTGTAATCATGAGAACTTTTGGCTGAGTTATGCTACAAGTTGGCCTTGGGAAAAAAAATAGCAAGGGTCCAGACAAAACCATTAGAATTTGGCCCTGGGCAAGAGAAGCAAACCAGATGTGTAATTTGGACTAATGGAGATGGACAGTAGCAGACAGAAATGGAAAAATATTTTATGTCAAGGTTTTATTGTTTACATTCTTCTCTCGGGGGTTTTGTTTTAATTTAGGAATCATTCTAAATGTGTTCCTATGATGGCTGAAGCTTTTGAACTGTGCACCAGATGTGTGCTTACGCTACAAAATATTAAGTGTCAATGCTCACCAGCACTTTCTTGCCGTCTGTTCTCTTCACCAAACTAAGAATATACAGCACTGTCGCATGCAATGCAAGTGGCAGCTGTTGATGTCTGGGCTCGGACTGCACCTGATTTTTTTTAATTTTTTTTTTTCATATTTAGACAGAACCAGATGTTAGAAAAAAAGATTGGTCATTGCAAGTGCATGATTCAATGATATCATTTTATTCAGATTTTAAGAAGGTGTGCACCTTCCTAGAAAAGTAAAAAAAAAAAAAAAGCATTTCGATCAAATAATCTTGATAGTTGTATCCTAAAATATGGGATCCTCTATACGCATTTGTTTTTACTAATTTACTTAAAACGGGAGTCTTTCTTCCTTGTTATGGAGAAATGCTACGGTGTGGCTGTCAAGCTCATGAGCGTATATTTGAGACTGTTTTTTTTTTATTATTCATGGCTGTGATTGTGATGGAAATGATAAGTGATAATAACAATAATGATGCAGTACATACAATTACTATTATCCATCCATCCATTTTCTACCGCTTATTCACTTTCGGGGTTGCGGGGGGCGCTGGCGCCTATCTCAGCTACAATCGGGCGGAAGGCGGGGTACACCCTGGACAAGTCGCCACCTCATCGCAGGGCCAACACAGATAGACAGACAACATTCACACACTAGGGCCAATTTAGTGTTGCCAATCAACCTATCCCCAGGTGTATGTCTTTGGAAGTGGGAGGAGCCTATCCCCAGGTGCATGTCTTTGGAGGTGGGAGGAGCCTATCCCCAGGTGCATGTCTTTGGAGGTGGGAGGGGTCAAAAACATCCATCCATCCATTTTCTACCGCTTATTCCCTTTTTTTGGGGTCGCGGGGGGCGCTGGCGCCTATCTCAGCTACAATCGGGCGGAAGGCGGGCTACACCCTGGACAAGTCGCCACCTCATCGCAGGGCCAACACAGATAGACAGACAACATTCACACACTAGGGCCCATTTAGTGTTGCCAATCAACCTATCCCCAGGTGCATGTCTTTGGAAGTGGGAGGAAGCCGGAGTACCCGGAGGGAACCCACGCAGTCACGGGGAGAACATGCAAACTCCACACAGAAAGATCCCGAGCCTGGATTTGAACCCAGGACTGCAGGACCTTCGTATTGTGAGGCAGACGCACTAACCCCTCTGCCACCGTGAAGCCCTTACTATTATCGCCATTTATTTCCTTTGTTGTTGTTTAATGTATTATTTTTTATCACTACCTTGTTGTTTAATGTTTTAATCCAGTGGTCCCCAAACCAGCCTCCAAAATCTGGCCCACGGGATGTCTCAAGTTTTTAAAAAAAAATTGTCCGACCGCTTCTATGTTAGCTACCTCTCTTTCTACTATTCTGAGGATCTAGTCTATATTTTATGTTGCCCTTTTTTTTTTTAGCTGCAGCTGTTACATATACTGCAATACTGTACATTAAGAGTGTCCCAACTCATTTTAGCTCATGGGCCGGACTGAGATCGGTAGGTTGTGAGTTCAAACCCCGGCCGAGTCATACCAAACACTATAAAAATGGGACCCATTACCTCCCTGCTTGGCACTCAGCATCAAGAATTGGAATTGGGGGTTAAAGTCACCTAAAATGATTCCCGGGCGCGGCCACCGCTGCTGCTCACTGCTCCCCCCAACTCCCAGGGGTTGATCAAGGGGATGGGTCAAATGTAGAGAATAATTTCGCCACACCTCGTGTGTGTGACGATCATTGGTACTTTAAAGGCCTACTGAAAGCCACTACTAGCGACCACACAGTCTGATAGTTTATATATCAATGATGAAATATTAACATTGCAACACATGCCAATACGGCCGCTTTAGTTTACTAAATTGCAATTTAAAATTTCCCGGGAGTTCCTTGTTGAAAACGTCGCGGAATGATGACGTGTACGCATGACGTCACGGACTGTTAGAAATTATTAGCGCTGCTCACACACACAGCTAAAAGTCGTCTGCTTTAACCGCGTAATTAAACAGTATTCTGGACATCTGTGTTGCTGAATCTTTTGCAATTTGTTCAATAATAATGGATAAGTCAAAGTAGAAAGATGGAGGTGGGAAGCTTTAGCCTTTAGCCACACAAACACACGGTGATTCCTTGTTTAAAAGTCCCAGAGGTGAAGCTTTTGCTATGGACCAGAGCGGTCAAGCAACCATGGATCCCGACCAAATTACAACCAGTAGTTTTCGGTGAGAAAATTGTGGTAAAAAGTCGCCACTTACCGGAGATCAGCTGAGCTTGTGCCGTCCATACTGCTGCCGTCGACTTCCATCAGACACCCGTGGACACACCCTTCCGACTATCAGGTACTATGAAAGAAGGCCGTTTTAGTAACGCTTTTAATGTGTGCCTCAAAGGAGAGAGTTGGGTCGAAGATAATACCCAGATTTTTTACCGTGTCGCCTTGTTTAATTGTTTGGTTGTCAAATGTTAGAGTTGTATTATTAAATAGAGTTCGGTGTCTAGCAGGACCGATAATCAGCATTTCCGTTTTTTTGGCGTTGAGTTGCAAAAAGTTAGCGGACATCCATTGTTTAATTTCATTAAGACACGCCTCCAGCTGACTACAATCCGGCATGTTGGTCAGCTTTAGGGGCATGTAGAGTTGGGTGTCATCAGCATAACAGTGAAAGCTAACACCGCTCTGTTTATGTGATAATATTCATCAGTCAACTCATTGGTGTTAATTTTCAATCTATCAGGATAAAAACAATTGGTAACACTTTAGTATGGGGAACATATTTTAAGTAACAAAGACTTAATTTTATTTGGTTAGGGTTGGGTTGTATAATAAGGCCATGCAGAATAAGGCATTAATAAGTACTTAATTCCCAGAGGTGAAGCTTTTGCTATGGACCAGAGCGGTCAAGCGACCATGGATCCCGACCAAATTACAACCGGTAGTTTTCGGTGAGAAAATTGTGGTAAAAAGTCGCCACTTACCGGAGATCAGCTGAGCTTGTGCCGTCCATACTGCTGCGGTCGACTTCCATCAGACACCCGTGGACACACCCTTCCGACTATCAGGTACTATTAAACTCACTAAAACACTAGCAACACAATAGAAAGATAAGGGATTTCCCAGAATTATCCTAGTAAATGTGTCTAAAAACATCTGAATCCGTCCCAATGCAATCGCCTTTTTTATTTTCATTTTTTCTAGTCCGTCGCTATCAATATCCTCAAACACGAATCTTTCATCCTCGCTCAAATTAATGGGGAAATTGTCGTTTTCTCAGTCCGAATAGCTCTTTTTGTTGGAAGCTCCCATTAAAAACAATGTGAGGACGTGAGGAGCCCTCAACAGGTGACGTCATCGTCTGCGACTTCCGGTATAGGCAGGGCTTTTCTGTTAGCAACCAAATGTTGCAAACTTTATCGTGGATGTTCTCTACTAAATCCTTTCAGCAAAAATATGGCAATATCGCGAAATGATCAAGTATGACACATAGAATGGACCTGCTATCCCCGTTTAAATAAGAAAATGTAATTTCAGTAGGCCTTTAACTTTATCTATAACTATTAAAATCACGGCATTACAACTAAAAAATAAAGAAAACTTCAGATTGTGGGGCGGTATAGCTCGGTTGGTAGAGTGGCCGTGCCAGCAACTTGAGGGTTGCAGGTTCGATTCCCGCTTCCGCCATCCTAGTCACTGCCATTGTGTCCTTGGGCAAGACACTTTACCCACGTGCTCCCAGTGCCACCCACACTGGTTTAAATGTAACTTAGATATTGGGTTTCACTATGTAAAGCGCTTTGAGTCACTAGAGAAAAGCGCTATATGAATATAATTCACTTCACTTTTCTTTTTCTTGATTTGGCCAAAAATAGAACAAAAACATTCTGAAAATATTACAATGAAAGTATAGGAAAAAAAATACCCGGCAGCGGTAAAGTTTAGATGAGGGGTCCCCAAACTACGGCCCGTGGGCTGAATACAGCCAGCCAGCTTCCAAAGTTTTTTTTTATTTATTTGTTCTTTCTAATCTATTTTCTACCGCTTGTTACTCTCAGGGTCTCCTAGCCGCTCAGGCAAATAATATTGTTTAAAAATGCATTTTCCCATCAATAACTGGACATCAAGAGCACACTCTTTTAGTCAATTAGTGTGCGTACACACACACACACACACACACACACACACACACACACACACACACACACACACACACACACCCGGCCAAATTTTTCCAACCCATTGCAGCCCGGCGAGTCAAAAAGTTTGAGGACATCTGTTTTAATCACCATTATTATGTTGATGTAATTGTTATTGATATTGTTAATTTTTGAGGTTCCTTTTTCTCTGATCACTTGTTTTGCTAATTTTCATCCAAAATGTGTAATTCTCTGGATTGGGCTGGGGCTGTTCTTTTATTACATTAACATTATATGTGATTTTTGTAAATAAAATAAATGAGAGGGTGGAGAAGGAAATAGCCCAATGGGCTTTTACTGTCATCTAGTGGTCATTAAAAGTATGGGTTTTTGGAAGGATAGACCTCAGGGCTGTCAAACTCATTTTAGATGGGGGGCCACATGGAGAAAAATCTACTCCCAAGTGGGCTGGACTGGTAAAATCACGGCACGATAACTTAAAAATAAAGACAACTTCAGATTGTTTTCTTTGTTTAAAAATAGAACAATCACATGCTGAAATTGTACAAATCATAATGTTGTTGTGTTTTTTTTTTTACACTTACATGTTGCGACCAATAGCATTCTATCTTTATTTGTCCTTATTGATATTTTCTGATCAAATTATGTCAATCAATCAATCGATGTCTACTTATACAGCCCTAAATCACTAGTGTCTCAAAGGGCTGCACAAACCACCACGACATCCTCGGTAGGCCCACATAAGGGCAAGGAAAACTCACACCCAGTGGGACGTCGGTGACAATAATGACCCAGTGGGACGTCGGTGACAATGATGACTATGAGAACCTTGGAGAGGAGGAAAGCAATGGATGTCGAGCGGGTCTAACATGATACTGTGAAAGTTCAATCCATAATGGATCCAACACAGTCGCGAGAGTCCAGTCCAAAGCGGATCCAACACAGCAGCGAGAGTCCCGTTCACAGCGGAGCCAGCAGGAAACCATCCCAAGCGGAGGCGGATCAGCAGCGCAGAGATGTCCCCAGCCGATACACAGGCAAGCAGTACATGGCCACCGGATCAGACCGGACTCCCTCCACAAAGGAGAGTGGGACATAGAAGAAAAAGAAAAGAAACGGCAGATCAACTGGTCTAAAAAGGGAGTCTATTTAAAGGCTAGAGTATACAAATGAGTTTTAAGGTGAGACTTGAATGCTTCTACTGAGGTGGCATCTCGAACTGTTACCGGGAGGGCATTCCAGAGTACTGGAGCCCGAAATGAAAAAGCTCTACAGCCCGCAGACTTTTTTTGGGCTTTGGGGATCACTAATAAGCCGGAGTCCTTTGAACGCAGATTTCTTGCCGGGACATATGGTACAATACAATCGGCAAGATAGGATGGAGCTAGACAGTGTAGTATTTTATATGTAAGTAGTAAAACCTTAAAGTCACATCTTAAGTGCACAGGAAGCCAGTGCAGGTGAGCCAGTATAAGTATATATGTATGTATATATGTATATAAAGGTATATACAGTATAGGTATATATGTATGTATATATGTATATAAAGGTATATACAGTACAGGCGTAATGTGATCAAACTTTCTTGTTCTTGTCAAAAGTCTAGCAGCCGCATTTTGTACCAACTGTAATCTTTTAATGCTAGACATGGGGAGACCCGAAAATAATACGTTACAGTAGTCGAGACGAGACGTAACAAACGCATGGATAATGATCTCAGCGTCTTTAGTGGACAGAATGGAGCGAATTTTAGCGATATTGCGGAGATGAAAGAAGGCCGTTTTAGTAACGCTTTTAATGTGTGCCTCAAAGGAGAGAGTTGGGTCGAAGATAATACCCAGATTTTTTACCGTGTCGCCTTGTTTAATTGTTTGGTTGTCAAATGTTAGAGTTGTATTATTAAATAGAGTTCGGTGTCTAGCAGGACCGATAATCAGCATTTCCGTTTTTTGGGCGTTGAGTTGCAAAAAGTTAGCGGACATCCATTGTTTAGTTTCATTAAGACACGCCTCCATCTGACTACAATCCGCCATGTTGGTCAGCTTTAGGGGCATGTAGAGTTGGGTGTCATCAGCATAACAGTGAAAGCTAACACCGCTCTGTTTATGTGATAATATTCATCAGTCAACTCATTGGTGTTAATTTTCAATCAATCAGGATAAAAAACAATTGGTAACACTTTAGTATGGGGAACATATTTTAAGTAACAAAGACTTAATTTTATTTGGTTAGGGTTGGGTTGTATAATAAGGCCATGCAGAATAAGGCATTAATAAGTACTTAATAATGACTATTTGAGAGCCAATATGTTAATAATTTGCATGTTAATGAGCAACTAATTAATGGTGAATATGTTCTCCATACTAAATTGTTACCAAAAGATTATATCAAAATCAAATTACAGTATGTTATTTAAGTAGCTTGATCATTTTTCTTGTACTGATGTACTAACATCATGTGGTTTATTTTGTACGTATGTAGTAGGGCTGTGAATCTTTTAGTGTCCCACGATTCGATTCAATATCGATAATATATCGATTTTTTCGATTCAACGTGATTCTCGATTCAAAAACGATATTTTTCCGATTCATTCAATACATAAGATTTCAGCAGGATCTACCCCAGTCTGCTGACATGCTAGCAGAGTAGTACATAAAAAAAAAAAAACTTTTATAATTGTAAAGGACAATGTTTTATTAACTGATTGCAATAATGTAAATATGTTTTAACTATTAAACGAACCAAAAATATGACTTATTTTATCTTTGTGAAAACATTGGACACAGTGTGTTGTCCAGCTTATGAGATGCCATGCAAGTGTAAGCCACTGTGACACTATTGTTGTTTTTTATTATTTTTATAAATGTCTAATGATAATGTCAATGAGGGATTTTTAATCACTGCTATGCTGAAATGATAACTAATATTGATACTGTTGTTGATAATATTCACTACTTTTG
This sequence comes from Nerophis ophidion, assembly GCF_033978795.1. NCBI lineage: Eukaryota > Metazoa > Chordata > Actinopteri > Syngnathiformes > Syngnathidae > Nerophis > Nerophis ophidion. The sequence continues at coordinate 43,026,744 of NC_084630.1, read as the reverse complement.
GTTTGTTCTGTGTCATGTTTGTGTCTCCTCTCAATTGCTCTGTTTATTGCAGTTCTGAGTGTTGCTGGGTCAGGTTTGGTTTTGGAATTGGATTGCATTGTTATGGTATTGCTGTGTAGTGGTTTGTTGGATTCCATCCATTTTCTACCGCTTATTCCCTTTCGGGGTCACGGGGGGCGCTGGCGCCTATCTCAGCTACAATCGGGCGGAAGGCGGGGTACACCCTGGACAAGTCGCCACCTCATCGCACCTCATTGTTGGATTGATTTATTAAAAAAAAAAAAAAAAAAAGATTTTAAAAAAAATAAATAAGAGAGAATCGATTCTGAATCGCACAACGTATTCGATTCGAATTCCATCCATTTTCTACCGCTTATTCCCTTTCGGGGTCGCGGGGGGCGCTGGCGCCTATCTCAGCTACAATCGGGCGGAAGGCGGGGTACACCCTGGACAAGTCGCTACCTCATTGCACCTCATTGTTGGATTGATTTATTAAAAAAAAATTAAAAAAAAGATTTAAAAAAAAAAAAAATAAGAGAGAATCGATTCTGAATCGCACAACGTATTCGATTCGAATTCCATCCATTTTCTACCGCTTATTCCCTTTCGGGGTCACGGGGGGCGCTGGCGCCTATCTCAGCTACAATCGGGCGGAAGGCGGGGTACACCCTGGACAAGTCGCCACCTCATCGCAGGGCCGGTTTGTTGGATTGATTTATTAAAAAAAAAAAAAAAGATTAAAAAAAAATAAAATAAGAGAGAATCGATTCTGAATCGCACAACGTATTCGATTCGAATTCCATCCATTTTCTACCGCTTATTCCCTTTCGGGGTCACGGGGGGCGCTGGCGCCTATCTCAGCTACAATCGGGCGGAAGGCAGGGTACACCCTGGACAAGTCGCCACCTCATTGCACCTCATTGTTGGATTGATTTATTAAAAAAAATTAAAAAAAAGATTTAAAAAAAAAAAAAATAAGAGAGAATCGATTCTGAATCGCACAACGTATTCGATTCGAATTCCATCCATTTTCTACCGCTTATTCCCTTTCGGGGTCGCGGGGGGCGCTGGCGCCTATCTCAGCTACAATCGGGCGGAAGGTGGGGTACACCCTGGACAAGTCGCCACCTCATTGCACCTCATTGTTGGATTGATTTATTAAAAAAAAATTAAAAAAAAGATTAAAAAAAATTAAAAATAAGAGAGAATCGATTCTGAATCGCACAACGTATTCGATTCGAATTCGAATCGATTTTTTCCCCACACCCCTAATATGTAGCATCATCTACAAAGATACAGATAATTGCTATTGTGACATCCAGTGGACACTTTTAGTACAGCAGTTTCTTTCATTCAAAAATTTCCGGTTAATTTTTATACGTAGCAAACTTATCCCGCAGGCCGGATAAAACCTGTTCGTAGGCCTGATCCTGCACTCGGGCTGTACGCTTGACACCCCTGCCTCAGATGGACCCAAATTATGTTCCTGTATGAAATTATACTTCATGAATGAAATCAACACTGTTTATAATCCAAATCTATTGATTTATTGGCATACTGTCTCATAATATTGTATAGGTATGATTTTTAATAAATACAGATGTATTAGGCTTTTGTGTGAGACTATAAGCAGGTTTTTCACATTCACGTCCAGGTTCAGTGCAGTGATGGTCAAATGTCTCTTTCTGAAACACAATCTTCAGACATATAAGCAAAGAGAGGCGCAAACACAGTACTTACACAACCACTTGACATTATTCCTCTGAAATGAAATCCCACTTTCCATAAGAGAGCAATAGAGCGGCCCTGAGATCCGACTCAACCACATAGACGAAGCAAATATTTATGCATTATGGGCCTGCTGCAGGGACATGCACGCAGGCCCATAAGGATACAATCAGTGATCACTTTGAAGGAGCAGGCTGGTTTTGTCGTTTTCAATGGCCACTGCAGCCATGACAATAATGGAAATACATACATTTTGGACCCTCATCACAATCAATCGCTCGTCGGGACCCAGGATGGACCGCTCGCCTGTATCGGTTGGGGACATCTCTACGCTGCTGATCCGCTTGAGATGGTTTCCTGTGGACGGGACTCTCACTGCTGTCTTGGAGCCACTATGGATTGAACTTTCACAGTATCATGTTAGACCCGCTCCACATCCATTGCTTTCGGTCCCCTAGAGGGGGGGGGGGGTTGCCCACATCTGAGGTCCTCTCCAAGGTTTCTCATAGTCAGCATTGTCACTGGCGTCCCACTGGATGTGAATTCTCCCTGCCCACTGGGTGTGAGTTTTCCTTGCCCTTTTGTGGGTTCTTTCGAGGATGTTGTAGTCGTAATGATTTGTGCAGTCCTTTGAGACATTTGTGATTTGGGGCTATATAAATAAACATTGATTGATTGATTGATCAATGAAGCTGAAGATATGACGGATAAAAAAGGTGTTGGAAGAAGCGGGTTCTCCATGGCGGAGATTTGCATTCATTCTTTTGTCGGTGAAGCAGCAACAATACGCTAAAAGTGTCACTTTGTACTAATAAGAACAAACAATCATGTCAGGCGGTGCTTGGGTTGGGAGCTGAAGATGTGTGCAGACGAGGGCTGGGGATCTTTTGGCACCACACGATTCCATTCCATTATTGGGGGTAACGATTCCATTCAGAACCCATTCTTATAAATGATAAATGTATAGCGCTTTTCTACCTTCAAGGTACTCAAAGCGCTTTGACACTACTTCCACATTTACCCATTCACACACTGATGGAGGGAGCTGCCATGCAAGGCGCCAACCAGCACCCATCAGGAGCAAGGGTGAAGTGTCTTGCTCAGGACACAACGGACGTGACGAGGTTGGTTCTGGGTGGGATTTGAACCAGTGACCCTCGGGTTGCGCACGGCCACTCTCCCACTGCGCCACGCCGTCTTGATTCAAAACGATTCTTAGTTCAAAATCAATTTAACACAATTCCTCCATTAAATAGAGAAACAGCTCTGATTCATTTTTTTTATTTAGCTCGGTTAGGTAGAGCGGCCATGCCAGCAACTTGAGGGTTGCAGGTTCGATTCCCGCTTCCGCCATCCTAGTCACTGCCGTTGTGTCCTTGGGCAAGACACTTTACCCACCTGCTCCCAGTGCCACCCACACTGGTTTGAATGTAACTTCGATATTGGGTTTCACTATGTAAAGCGCTTTGAGTCACTAGAGAAAAAGCGCTATATAAATATAATTCACAATTCACATCCATCCATCCATTTTCTACCACATATTCCTTTTGGGGTTGCTGGTGCCTATCTCAGCTACAATTGGGCGGAAGGCACCTCAGTAGAAGCATTTAAGTCTCACCTTAAAACTCATTTGTATACTCTAGCCTTTAAATAGACTCCCTTTTTAGACCAGTTGATCTGCCGTTTCTTTTCTTTTTCTTCTATGTCCCACTCTCCCGTGTGGAGGGGGTCCGGTCCGATCCGGTGGCCATGTACTGCTTGCCTGTGTATCGGCTGGGGACATCTCTGCGCTGCTGGTCCGCCTACGCTTGGGATGGTTTCCTGCTGGCTCCGCTGTGAACGGGACTCTCGCTGCTGTGTCTTGGATCCTCCTTGGACTGGACTCTCGCGACTGTGTTGTATCCATTGTGGATTGAACTTTCGAAGTATCCTGTTAGATTCGCTCGACATCCATTGCTTTCCTCCTCTCCAAGGTTCTCATAGTCATCATTGTCACCGACGTCCCACTGGGTGTGAGTTTTCCTTGCCCTTATGTGGGCCTACCGAGGATGTCGTGGTGGTTTGTGCAGCCCTTTGAGACACTAGTGATTTAGGGCTATATAAGTAAACATTGATTGATTGATTGACATTGAAGGCGGTGTACACCCTGGACAAGTCGCCACCTCATCGTGAGGGCCATCACAGACAAGATTCACACTCACATTCACACACTAGGGCTGGACTCTCCGGCGGTGGTGTCAGAGAGGAGAAGTCTAGCAAAACTCCTAGCCATTATGGACAACACCTCCCACCCATTACACTCGGACCTTGCGGAGAGAATGAGCACGTTCAGTGGAAGGCTCAGACTCCCAAAATGTAACACGGAAGGACACAGGAGGTCCTTCATACCGACAGCCATCAGACTGTATAATGCATATGTTCCTTGACTGCACTTAAATGTAGAATATATTTATAATATTTATATAGTATATATATAATATATGTCATATATTATTTATTATTATTATTGTTTATTGTGCGCGAACATCGCGTGGACCCTCTGGATTGGCAGACCGGGGTGGTGGTCCCTCTCTTTAAGAAGGGGGACCGGAGGGTGTGTTCCAACTATCGTGGGATCACACTCCTCAGCCTTCCCGGTAAGGTTTATTCAGGTGTACTGGAGAGGAGGCTACGCCGGATAGTCGAACCTCGGATTCAAGAGGAACAGTGTGGTTTTCGTCCTGGTGGTGGAACTGTGGACCAGCTCTATACTCTGGGCAGGGTTCTTGAGGGTGCATGGGAGTTTGCCCAACCAGTCTACATGTGCTTTGTGGACTTGGAGAAGGCATTCGACCGTGTCCCTCGGGAAGTCCTGTGGGGAGTGCTCAGAGAGTATGGGGTATCGGACTGTCTTATTGTGGCGGTCCGCTCCCTGTATGATCAGTGTCAGAGCTTGGTCCGCATTGCTGGCAGTAAGTCGAACACATTTCCAGTGAGGGTTGGACTCCGCCAAGGCTGTCCTTTGTCACCGATTCTGTTCATAACTTTTATGGACAGAATTTGTAGTATACAATCATGGGTGCCATGATTGTATACAAAAGCGGCTCCCATGAAATGCTCAGTCATTCACAAACAAGGATGGCGCAAGGGTCACCACTTTGTCAACAAATGAGTGAGTAAATTGTTGAACAGTATAAGAACATTATTTCTGAACGATCCATTGCAAATAAATTTAGGGATTTTACCATCTAAGGTCTGCAATATCATCAAAAGGAAGAATCTGGAGAAATCCTTGCACTTAAGCGACGATATTATGGACCTTTAATCTTTAACCTTTAATTCCCCAGGCGGTACTGCGTCATCTAAAAGCGACATCAGTGTGTAAAGGATATCACCGCATGGGCTTGGGAACACGTCAGAAAACTACTTTCAGTAAATACAGTTCGTCGCTACATCTGTAAGTGCAAGTTAAAACTCTACTATGCAAAGCCAAACCCATTTATCAACAACATTCAGAAACGCCGCCGGCTTTGCTTGGCCCGAGCTCATCTAAGATGGACTGATGGAAAGTGGAAAAGTGTTCTGTGGTCTGACGAGTCCACATTTCAAAATGTTTTTGGAAACTGTGAACGTTGGGTCCTCCGGACCAAAGAGGAAAATAACCATCCGAATTGTTATAAGTGCAAAGTTCAAAAGCCAGCATGTGTGATGGTATGGGGGTGTATTAGTGCCCAAGACATGGGTAACTTACACATGTGTGATGGTATGGGGGTGTATTAGTGCCCAAGGCATGGGTAACTTACACATGTGTGATGGTATCGGGGTGTATTAGTGCCCAAGACATGGGTAACTTACACATGTGTGATGGTATGGGGGTGTATTAGTGCCCAAGGCATGGGTAACTTACACATGTGTGATGGTATGGGGGTGTATTAGTGCCCAAGACATGGGTAACTTACACATGTGTGATGGTATGGGGGTGTATTAGTGCCCAAGACATGGGTAACTTACACATGTGTGATGGTATGGGGGTGTATTAGTGGCCAAGGCATGGGTAACTTACACATCTGTGAAGGCACCATTAATGCTGAAAGGTACATACAGGTTTTGGAACAACAAGGTTATCATGGACGCCCCTGCTTATTGCAAATTCAAAATTCAACCAAAAACAAGAAGAGAAAAACTAGCTAATTCGAATCTTTTTGAAGAAATAAAACAAAATTATTTATGGAACATCATTAGTAATTTTTCCTGATTAAGATTAATTTTAGAATTTTGATGACATGTTTTAAATAGGTTAAAATCCAATCTGAACTTTTTTTTTAGAATATATAACAATTTGGACCAAGCTATATTTCTAACAAAGAAAATCATTATTTCTTCTGGATTTTCCAGAATAAAAATTTAAAAAGAAATTCAAAAGACTTTGAAATAAGATTTAAATTGGATTCCACAGATTTTCTAGATTTGCCAGAATAATTTTTTTGAATTTTGATCATAAGTTCGAAGAAATATTTCACAAATATTCTTCATCAAAAAACAGAAGCTAAAATGAAGAATTCAATTAAAATGTATTTATTATTCTTTACAATAAAAAAAAATAAAAAAATACTTGAACTTTGATTTAAATTGTCAGGAAAGAAGAGGAAGGAATTTAAATGGTAAAAAGGTATGTGTGTTTAAAAATCCTAAAATCCTTTTTAAGGTTGAATTTTTTCTCTAAAATTGTCTCTCTGAAAGTTATAAGAAGCAAAGTAAAAAAATAAATGAAGTTATTTAAACAAGTGAAGACCAAGTCTTTAAAATATTTTCTTGGATTTTCAAATTCTATTTGAGTTTTGTCTCTCTTAGAATTAAAAATGTTGAGCAAACCGAGACCAGCTTGCTAGTAAATGAATACTATTTAAAAAATAGAGGCAGCTCACTGGTAAGTGCTGCTATTTGAGCTATTTTTAGTACAGGCCAGCGGGCGACTCATCTGGTCCTTACGGGCTACCTGGTGACCCCTGACTTAAGCTGTACATCAAGCAAGAATGTGAAATAATTCCACCTGAAAAGCTTCAAAAATTGGTCTCCTCAGTTCCCAAACGTTTACTGAGTGTTGTTAAAAGGAAAGGCCATGTAACACAGTGGTTAAAATGCCTCTGTGACAACTTTTTGGCAATGTGTTGCTGCCATTAAATTCTGAGTTAATGATTATTTGCTAAAAAGTTAAGTTTCTTAGTTCGAACATTAAATATCTTGTCTTTGCAGTCTATTTAATTAAATATAAGTTGGAAAGGATTTGCAAATCATCTTATTCAGCCGCTCGCCTGTATCGGTTGGGGACATCTCTACGCTGCTGATCCGCCTCCGCTTGGGATGGTTTCCTCGCTGCTGTCTTGGATCTGCTTTGAACTGAACTCTCGCGGCTGTGTTGGAGCCACTATGGATTGAACTTTCACAGTATCATGTTAGACCCGCTCGACATCCATTGCTTTCGGTCCCCTAGAGAGGGGCGGGGGGGTTGCCCACATCTGAGGTCCTCTCCAAGGTTTCTCATAGTCAGCATTGTCACTGGCGTCCCACTGGATGTGAATTCTCCCTGCCCACTGGGTGTGAGTTTTCCTTGCCCTTTTGTGGGTTCTTCCGAGGATGTTGTAGTCGTAATGATTTGTGCAGCCCTTTGAGACACTAGTGATTTGGGGCTATATAAATAAACATCGATCGATTGATTGATTTTTACGAATTACACAACGTGCCAACTTCACTGGCTTTGAGTTTTGTACATTCTAATTGACATGACGTAGTTTGCAACAACAATCACTAGTATTGATACCTGTGTGTTAAGAAGCAGAGTTACACTGCCATCTACTGTACGGAGTTGTAAATACAAGCTGCATTCACATATTTGTATATCAGCTGGAACCGATAAGTGAAGTGTGAATTATATTTATATAGCGCTTTTCTCTAGTGACTCAAAGCGCTTTACATAGTGAAACCCAATATCTAAGTTACATTTAAACCAGTGTGGGTGGCACTGGGAGCAGGTGGGTAAAGTGTCTTGCCCAAGGACACAACGGCAGTGACTAGGATGGCGGAAGCGGGAATCGAACCTGCAACCCTCAAGTTGCTGGCACGGCCACTCTACCAATCGAGCTATACCGCCCCACAAATATGTTTATTCCTAGAGGGGGGGGTTGCCCACATCTGAGGTCCTCTCCAAGGTTTCTCATAGTCAGCATTGTCACTGGCGTCCCGCTGGATGTGAATTCTCCCTGCCCACTGGGTGTGAGTTTTCCTTGCCCTTTTGTGGGTTCTTCCGAGGATGTTGTAGTCGTAATGATTTGTGCAGTCCTTTGAGACATTTGTGATTTGGGGCTATATAAATAAACATTGATTGATTGATTGAGGACAGCCTAGTGATGGGTGAGTGTGTGTGCATTTCTTCAAGAGTTCAGGTTCCATTTAGCAGCTGATATGTAGAGTACACTCAGTCCACTTTCCCATGTGCGCGCAGAGAAGAATGACATCCTCGTCCACATGAAATGAGTCTCAGAGGAAGGGGTTGTGGCCGTGTGTCTGTGCTGGGGATTGTGTACGGGCCCCCGGCCTGGGCGAAAGAGGGAGCAGGGGCCTGGGGAGGTTGGAGGGAAGGTCCATGAGTCCGGCAGGCGGTTGTGTGAGCGACGAGGGGAGGGCGGCCCCCCTGTGAGGGAGAGGGAGTGGAAGCGACGGACTATAGGATATCATGTGGGGGGGCATAGGAGACGTAGAGGATGGTCGCATTTGATTGAGGGTAAGGCGAGGCTGGTCACAGTGGAAGGGGTTTGTGGGAGACGGGGCGCTCAGACCTGTGGAGGACACTCAGACAGTTAGCAGACTACACATTAATACATTTCATACAGCGAGGGCCTGATCGACTAAGATCGGCGTCTTCAATCTATGAAATAGCCATTTACCATGAATTGATTAACGTGGACCCCGACTTATTCGGGTGTTACCATTTAGTGGTCAATTGTACAGAATATGCAGTGACGTGCTGTCAGGGGAGGCACCTAGTGGCTTAACCATGAGATATTCCAAAACATGTTTAAATATTTCTGTTTTGGTTTATGCTTTCTATGTGATTTTGGTGTGGTTCCTGTATATTTTGATCATTTTCATGGTCAAAATCGCAGAAATTCCATGCAAAACAATACAGTCAATGAGAAGTGAGGCAGACACAGGCTGTGCCTCCACGGCTACAGACGGTGTGTATTGGGCGTGTGCGTGCGAGGGGGGCGCATGCTTGTTGCCACGGGCAAAAGGCAGGCCATGAGGCAGCATGTACCTCTGCCTCAAGGTAGGGGGCGATATATTGTCAATTTGCAGTTCAATGCCTCAGCAGTACTCTCACTCGCCACATGCTCAGTCATTCACAAACAAGGATGGCGCAAGGGTCACCACTTTGTCAACAAATGAGTGAGTATATTGTTGAACAGTATAAGAACATTATTTCTGAACGATCCATTGCAAATAAATTTAGGGATTTTACCATCTAAGGTCTGCAATATCATCAAAAGGAAGAATCTGGAGAAATCCTTGCACTTAAGCGACGATATTATGGACCTTTAATCCCCCAGGCGGTACTGCGTCATCTAAAAGCGACATCCGTGTGTAAAGGATATCACCGCATGGGCTTGGGAACACGTCAGAAAACTACTTTCAGTAAATACAGTTGGTCGCTACATCTGTAAGTCCAAGTTAAAACTCTACTATGCAAAGCGAAAGCCATTTATCAACAACACTCAGAAACGCCGCCGGCTTTGCTTGGCCCGAGCTCATCTAAGATGGACTGATGGAAAGCGGAAAAGTGTTCTGTGGTCTGACGAGTCCACATTTCAAAATGTTTTTGGAAACTGTGAACGTTGTGTCCTCCGGACCAAAGAGGAAAATAACCATCCGAATTGTTATAAGTGCAAAGTTCAAAAGCCAGCATGTGTGATGGTATGGGGGTGTATTAGTGCCCAAGGCATGGGTAACTTACACATGTGTGATGGTATGGGGGTGTATTAGTGCCCAAGGCATGGGTAACTTACACATGTGTGATGGTATGGGGGTGTATTAGTGCCCAAGACATGGGTAACTTACACATGTGTGATGGTATGGGGGTGTATTAGTGCCCAAGGCATGGGTAACTTACACATGTGTGATGGTATGGGGGTGTATTAGTGCCCAAGGCATGGGTAACTTACACATGTGTGATGGTATGGGGGTGTATTAGTGCCCAAGACATGGGTAACTTACACATCTGTGATGGTATGGGGGTGTATTAGTGCCCAAGGCATGGGTAACTTACACATGTGTGATGGTATGGGGGTGTATTAGTGCCCAAGGCATGGGTAACTTACACATGTGTGATGGTATGGGGGTGTATTAGTGCCCAAGACATGGGTAACTTACACATGTGTGATGGTATGGGGGTGTATTAGTGCCCAAGGCATGGGTAACTTACACATGTGTGATGGTATGGGGGTGTATTAGTGCCCAAGACATGGGTAACTTACACATGTGTGATGGTATGGGGGTGTATTAGTGCCCAAGGCATGGGTAACTTACACATGTGTGATGGTATGGGGGTGTATTAGTGAACAAGACATGACTAACTTACACATGGGTGATGGTATGGGGGTGTATTAGTGAACAAGACATGACTAACTTACACATGTGTGATGGTATGGGGGTGTATTAGTGAACAAGACATGACTAACTTACACATGTGTGATGGTATGGGGGTGTATTAGTGCCCAAGGCATGGGTAACTTACACATGTGTGATGGTATGGGGGTGTATTAGTGAACAAGACATGGGTAACTTACACATGTGTGATGGTATGGGGGTGTATTAGTGAACAAGACATGGGTAACTTACACATCTGTGATGGTATGGGGGTGTATTAGTGAACAAGACATGGGTAACTTACACATGTGTGATGGTATGGGGGTGTATTAGTGCCCAAGGCATGGGTAACTTACACATCTGTGATGGTATGGGGGTGTATTAGTGAACAAGACATGGGTAACTTACACATGTGTGATGGTATGGGGGTGTATTAGTGAACAAGACATGACTAACTTACACATGTGTGATGGTATGGGGGTGTATTAGTGAACAAGACATGACTAACTTACACATGTGTGATGGTATGGGGGTGTATTAGTGAACAAGACATGACTAACTTACACATGGGTGATGGTATGGGGGTGTATTAGTGAACAAGACATGGGTAACTTACACATGTGTGATGGTATGGGGGTGTATTAGTGAACAAGACATGACTAACTTACACATGTGTGATGGTATGGGGGTGTATTAGTGAACAAGACATGGGTAACTTACACATGTGTGATGGTATGGGGGTGTATTAGTGCCCAAGACATGGGTAACTTACACATGTGTGATGGTATGGGGGTGTATTAGTGCCCAAGGCATGGGTAACTTACACATGTGTGATGGTATGGGGGTGCATTAGTGCCCAAGGCATGGGTAACTTACACATCTGTGAAGGCACCATTAATGCTGAAAGGTACATACAGGTTTTGGAGCAACATTGGGAGAAGTGGGGGCGCTCAAGCTAGCAGACCTAGGTCTCTCCAGCAGAAGCCAGCCTTTTTTCTTATTTAACTGTATTTATAAAAAAAAAAAAACATGGCATTTTTATTAGAGTAAGCCAGCGTTTGTGGTGCAAAAATATTGTTTAATTTTTTTGGAATGAAATGAAATTAAATGAATGTGTCTGCCAATATGGAAGATTATATACTGTATCCAAGATGAAATAATTCTCTAAACTGGACTTTAAGACAAAATGAATGTGGTCATACAAAGTAGGTTTTCATGGAGGATAGCTATTGCTGCTTCAGATACAAACACAGAAAGGTAATAAACGCTCACAATTCTTGATTTATTTCGTTAAAAGCAACTTGGAGCAAAAAGTATTTAATAACAATAGGGACGGCGTGGCGCAGTGGGAGAGTGGCCGTGCGCAACCCGAGGGTCACTGGTTCAAATCCCACCTAGAACCAACCTCGTCACGTCCGTTGTGTCCTGAGCAAGACACTTCACCCTTGCTCCTGATGGGTGCTGGTTGGCGCCTTGCATGGCAGCTCCCTCCATCAGTGTGTGAATGTGTGTGTGAATGTGGAAGTAGTGTCAAAGCGCTTTGAGTACCTTGAAGGTAGAAAAGCGCTATACAAGTACAACCCATTTATTATTTATTTATAACTTTATTGTGAATTATATTTATATAGCGCTTTTCTCTAGTGACTCAAAGCGCTTTACATAGTGAAACCCAATACCTAAGTAACATTTAAACCAGTGTGGGTGGCACTGGGAGCAGGTGGGTAAAGTGTCTTGCCCAAGGACACAACGGCAGCGACTAGGATGGCGGAAGCGGGAATCGAACCTGCAACCCTCAAGTTGCTGGCACGGCCGCTCTACCAACCGAGCTATGCCGCCCTTTTTGGAACCATTTATCATATCATAATATCATTATGATAAAATTTTTATGAAAGCGAATAACTCCCTTTTTTCCTGTAACTCTAATGTGCAACCTAAATCAACAATGACTAGAGCTGCACATATGAATTTAAGTGGAAAGAAAAAAAGAAAGAAAAAAGTATACATGCCTCACCTGGTGTTTAGTTCACCGCAGGTCACTGGGAATATGTACTGTACTGTGCAATCTACTAATAAAAGTCTCAATCTATCAATCCAAGCCTGCATTATTGGTGGGCATGTTCCTTGCCACGGATAGGCAACTTTTGAGAAAAAACAAAAGAGAAAAGCCAACGAAAAAAAGAGGAACATTTATTTTAGCACTATTTTGAAAATCAAGACTACATTTCCTGCATTTTTACATTATGCATCCATCCATTTTCTACCGCTTATTCCCTTTCGGGGTCGCGGGGGGCGCTGGCGCCTATCTCAGCTACAATCGGGCGGAAGGCAGGGTACACCCTGGACAAGTCACCACCTCATCGCAGGGCCAACACAGATAGACAGACAACATTCACACTCACATTCACACACTAGGGCCAGTTTTAGTGTTGCCAATCAACCTATCCCCAGGTGCATGTCTTTGGAGGTGGGAGGAAGCCGGAGTACCCGGAGGGAACCCACGCATTCACGGGGAGAACATGCAAACTCCACACAGAAAGATCCCGAGCCTGGATTTGAACCCAGGACTGCAGGACCTTCGTATTGTGAGGCAGACGCACTAAGTGAAGTGAAGTGAATTATATTTATATAGCGCTTTTCTCTAGTGACTCAAAGCGCTTTACATAGTGAAACCCAATATCTAAGTTACATTTAAACCAGTGTGGGTGGCACTGGGAGCAGGTGGGTAAAGTGTCTTGCCCAAGGACACAACGGCAGTGACCAGGATGGCGGAAGCGGGAATCGAACCTGCAACCCTCAAGTTGCTGGCATGGCCGCTCTACCAACCGAGCTATGCCCCTCTGCCACCGTGAAGCCCATTTTTACATTATATTTTACCTTTAGATTTAGTCTGTACCACAAACCTCTTTTGGCTGTCTTTTTGACATTTACATGTCCCACACAGAATGTTACGTTTTTTTAGTAGATACTGTCAAAACGTGGACTGTGGTGGGGTGTGTTTGCCCGGAATGCAAAGGAAGGTGACGGGACATGGCGTGAAGGTAAACACATATTTTAATTTATCTATAAAAAAAAAAGTGCAAACTAAAGGCGCGCACAAGGCGGAGAACAAACTTAGCTAAAAAAAAAAAAAAAAAAACTACCACAAAGGCAAAAAACTTAGGACATGAAAAACTCGCTTACTGTGACTTGAATAAGCAAAACTTACGTGCAGGGCATGAAGAATGAACTACGGCATGAAGAGAATGAACAGAGCTTGGAACAACAACAACAATGACGCCAGGCCGACTGCCTGGCAACTACAAGATGAAATAATAGTGGCGTGATTAACACAGGTGCGTGAGTCCTAAACAAATCAGGTGCGTGAGTCCAAAGGAATCTTTTTGATTGATTGATTGATACTTTTATTAGTAGATTGCACAGTTCAGTACATATTCCGTACAATTGACCACTAAATGGTAACACCCCAATAAGGTTTTCAACTTGTTTAAGTCGGGGTCAACGTTAATCAATTCGTGGTAATCAGGTGAACTAATGGTTGTCATGGTGACAAAACAAACAAAGTGTGCATAATGAGTCCAAAACCAAACAGAACGTGACCACAAAACATGACAGATACTTTACTAACATTATTATCACTAAAAAAGGTCATGTAAAATTATATAACAAGCATGGAAATTACTCAGAAAACATCACCTCTCAGGTAATATACCTCCTGTGTTGTGACCTTTGTTTACAATCTGTCAAAAATACACCTTCTCGTTAAATAGAGCTCGAAAATAGTGCTTGGTGATGAGTGTTGATAAATCATATTGCGTGTGCTAAATAATTACATTTGCATCTTTTCCTCCGAGCATTGTGGGCGTGTTAGAATAATCATGTATGTATTATCATACAACTTTATGCTTAAGGGCCGTTGCTATAGTTGTTATCAATTGTGCTGAAGCTGTATGTTTCTATCTGTGCAAAGCTGGTAATTCAAAAGATTGCAAGTCGTCTCGTATCAGTGTTGTGTTCAGATTCGGCCGGCTGACTGCCAAGGCCGAACATCGAATACCGGGACGCAGACAAAGCAGAGACGGGGCGATATCACCAGCGTCAATACATTTGCATTTCTTTAATAGTCACTGGAGCTGTTGAGATTACTCCTCCCCGCTTTCCCTCAGTGACAGCTTCAGTGATGTAACCAGGGACTTCCTAAATAAATAGAGGAAACACGTGGACTGGACTTTTAGACCGTAGTTCGGATCTGTAACTAGAGTACAGCCCAAAACACGTCTCTCCTCATATGAGCCAAATTGAACTGTCTCTCCATGATTCCTTGCTTCTTGTCTGTTTAATAGATGTCATCAGTGTTTAAACCTGACAGGGCGTTTTGATTATCAAAATGTATTTTGCATATTAATGAAGACGGACACGTTAAATGGATTGCAGACCTTATTCTGTGCACTTAAGAGATGCCCACCTTTTAGCAGATCAGCTTTGCGTGTGTCATGAAGTTTACACGTGTTTTAGTACACGTACACTTTTAGTAGATCAGGCCCGGTACGTTTTGGAATACCTGAGAGGAAGGGGTTGTTCTTCATCTTGCTTCGGGGCGTTGTAGGTATCAGGGCATCCAAATTGACCAGGGAGGCCCCAGTAGGTCCGAGGAAGGCCTCAGGCGTCCGACATACACGTGCAGCACTGACGGGGGGTTCGAGCCGAGACAGATCGAACATCTCTGGACTGGTCGAGTCCCGTCCGTTTTCCTGGGGTTTCACCAGAGGTTCATTCCTAAATGGATCTGTGCTCGGATCCGCTCCAGAAAATATATCTGCTGACCCACGCAGCTCAGAATCTGCAGAAGGAAAGTCATTGTAGAATAGCGATGTGAGATAACTCACGTTATTAATTAACTGCAATATGCCATTTATTTTCCCTTGTATCAAATGAAGCAAAGCCAGCATGTATGTATTTATACAAACTCCATTTCCATATGAGTTGGGAAATTGTGTTAAATGTAAATATAAACAAAATACAATGATTTGCAAATCCTTTTCAACCCATATTCAGTTGAATATGCTACAAAGACAACATATTTCATGTTCAAACTGATAAACATTTAGTTTTTTTGCAAATAATCATTAACTTTAGAATTTGATGCCAGCAACACGTGACAAAGAAGTTGGGAAAGGTGGCAATAAATCCTGATAAAGTTGAGGAATGCTCATCAAACACTTATTTGGAACTTCCCACAGGTGTGCAGGCTAATTGGGAACAGGTGGGTGCCATGATTGGGTATAAATGCAGATTCCATGAAATGCTAAGTAATTCACAAACAAGGATGGGGCGATTTAGTGTTCTCGTGAGACGTGTAAAAACGCCAACTCAACACCAAGCCAAACCGGAGTCAATGAAGAGAACGTCGTTGTAAGCTTGACCATTTACTTTTGACAATTCCTTCATAGACAAGATGGTGAAAAACTGAAAAGAACAAGAGACACAACACACAACACACTTATTGCCTCTGTACATATTCGTTTACAATGACATATAAAAATGTAACGGTAATGTCGGAAAATGTCCAGCAGAGGGAGACTCCCGTCTGCCTAAATGACTTGAACACATTGTATCTAATTTGACAATTATATTTAACATATCGGCACTATTACACTTTTTTAACGTGTCTGACATGTTGTTAACTTATTAAAGACAACTTACGGCATTGCTTCTTCGCCGCTTTGTGTAGGATGGCAACAACAAAGTACTACAGAAAACCACAAAATGTATCTCTAGCTTTCGAACAAATACCGGAAGTCAACCAACAGGAAGTAATTTAGCGGAAGTGACATCATCTAACTGCTGTTTACCGATTATAAAGTACAATAAATATAAACAACTTTAACTCCAAATTAAAGCATTGTAGTTACTAATACAAAATATTATCAAGTAATACAAAAATATTATAATGTAATTACGTAAATAATATTAACAGTTGACTTCAGGACAACACAGGCGAGGTACATCCCTTTGTAAGCAAATTGTCGAACAGTTTTAGAACAACATTTCTCAACGAGCTATTGCAAGGAATTTAGGGATTTTAATATCTACGGTCCGTAAAATCCTCAAAAAGTATAGAGAATCTGCAGAAATCACTGCTTGTAAGCGATGATATTACGGACTTTTGATCCCTCAGGCGGTACTGCATCAAAAACCGACATCCGTGTGTAAAGGATATCACCAAATGGGCTCAGGAACACTTCATAAAACCACTGTCAGTAACTACAGTTGGTCGCTACATCTGTAAGTGCAAGTTAAAACTCTACTATGCAAAGCCAAACCCATTTATCAACAATATTCTGAAACGCCGCCGGCTTGGCTGGGCCCGAGCTCCCCTAAGATGGACTGATGCAAAGTGGAAAAGTGTTCTGTGGTCTGACGAGTCCACATTTCAAATTATATTTGGAAACAGAGGACGTGGAGTCCTCCGGAACAAAGAGGAAAATAACCATTCGGATTGTTATAGGCGCAAAGTTCAAAAGCCAGCATCTGTGATGGTATGGGGGTGTATTAGTGCCCAAGGCATG
Source organism: Nerophis ophidion (assembly GCF_033978795.1). Classification (NCBI taxonomy): domain Eukaryota; kingdom Metazoa; phylum Chordata; class Actinopteri; order Syngnathiformes; family Syngnathidae; genus Nerophis; species Nerophis ophidion. The sequence goes on along the minus strand of NC_084630.1, from coordinate 43,009,831 downwards.
GGTAACTTACACATCTGTGAAGGCACCATTAATGCTGAATGGTCCATACAGGTTTTGGAACAACATATGTTGTCATCCAAGCAACATTATCATGGACGCCCCTGCTTATTTCAGCAAGACAAGTGTTACAACAGCGTGGCTTTGTAGTAAAAGAGTGCGGGTACTTTCTTGGCCCGCCTGCAGTCCAGACCTGTCTCCCATGGAAAATATGTGGCGCATTATGAAACGTAAAATACGACAGCGGGGACCCCGGACTGTTGAACAACTGAAGCTCTACATAAAACAAGAAACGGAAAGAATTCCACTTTCAAAGCTTCAACAATTAGTTTCCTCAGTTCCCAAACGTTTATTGAGTGTTGTTAAAAGAAAAATGTGATGTAACACAGTGGTGAACATGCCCTTTCCCAACTACTTTGTCTCATGTTGCAGCCATGAAATTCTAAGTTAATTATTATTTGCAAAAAAAATAAAGTTTATAAGTTTGAACATCAAATATCTTGTCTTTGTAGTGCATTCAATTGAATATGGGTTGAAAAGGATTTGCAAATCATTGTATTCTGTTTATATTTACATCTAACACAATTTCCCAACTCACATGGAAACGGGGTTTGTAGAACAGGCACTCTAGCATAGTCCTGACTTTGATGAGCATTATTGTAATAAACAAACATCCGACCTACCATCAAATTTGTTGGGTCATTTTGCACACTCTAACAAGGTCTGATACAAATGTTGCCTTTAGCTATATGTAGGGACGTGAGCACCCTTTGAGGAAAATAAAGGGAAAAAAAGGACATTTTCTATCAGCGCCACGTGCTGCCATGCAAAACCCCAAAGAAAATTTAGAAAATTAAGACTACTCTTCGTGCAATTGGATGCATTTGTAAAGCACATTTCCATCCATCTATTCATTCTGGGACTCATTTGTATACTCTAGCCTTTAAATAGACTCCCTTTTTAGACCAGTTGATCTGCTGTTTCTTTTCTTTTTCTTCTATGTCCCACTCTCCCCTGTGGAGGGAGTCCGGTCCGATCCGGTGGCCATGTACTGCTTGCCTGTGTATCGGCTGGGGACATCTCTGCGCTGCTGATCAGCCTCCGCTTGGGATGGTTTCCTGCTGGCTCCGCTGTGAACGGGACTCTCGCTGCTGTGTTGGATCCGCTTTGGACTGGACTCTCGCGACTGTGTTGGATCCATTATGGATTGATCTTTCACAGTATCATGTTCTCATAGTCATCATTGTCACCGATGTCCCACTGGGTGTGAGTTTTCCTTGCCCTTATGTGGGCCTACCGAGGATGTCGTAGTGGTTTGTGCAGCCCTTTGAGACACTAGTGATTTAGGGCTATATAAGTAAACATTGATTGATTGATTGATTTTCTACCGCTTGTCCATAGTGGGGTTGCGGGGGATGCTGGAGCCTATCTCAGCTGGATTTTAGCGGAAGGCGGGATACACCCTGGACAAGTAGCCCCTTCATCACAGGGCCAACACAGATAGACAGACAACAGTCACACTCACTTCCTTTAGGAAATGTAACCATCCAAAAAAAGTGAGTTAAATATCCCCGCAGTCGAACATGCAACCAAAGACAGCTTTCTGCTCTTCATGTGTATATTTACCTGTCGGACTGGCAGGAGAAGACAGTTGAGGAATGTCCTGTTGAAGCGTCTCCTCTCCCTGTGCACTGAATGCATCTCTCCCTTCACTTCCTGCATGAGTGTTATTCATCAGGTACAACAAATGGTGTGCTTTAATTGAAGAACACATGGGAAGATAATTACCTCGCTCAGATATCGTGTCCCACGTGTGGTTGTCAGGGCTGCAGGTGGCCGCCGATACCACCGCCCCCGCCGCTTCCCACGGCTCTCCGCGCGAGTTGGCACACGGCGCCCAAGGATTAGTCGCAATGGAGGGTGGGGGCGGCGCAGTCCAGGGGCTACCAACTACAGGAGTGTCGGACTTGGCCGCTGTGCAGGTGGATAGACACGAGCGGTAATCACTTTACCCCCTGTGGCTTTTGTTTGTGTGGACATGATGATGCACTCACCTACAAAATCCCAGGGGACGGAGGCGAAGTTACAGGAAGGCTGGGCAGAGTTCCACGGGTCACCGGTCGGCGGTTGCCTCTCAGATGATGGGGCAAACAAGTCTGCGAGGTCCACCATGGTCGCCTAACAGAGCAGGAAACAATAAATCAATCAATCAATCAATCAATCAATGTTTACTTATATAGCCCTAAATCACTAGTGTCTCAAAGGGCTGCACAAACCACTACGACATCCTCGGTAGGCCCACATAAGGGCAAGGAAAACTCACACCCAGTGGGACGTAGGTGACAATAATGACCCAGTGGGACGTCTGTGACAATGATGACTATGAGAACCTTGGAGAGGAGGAAAGCAATGGATGTCGAGCGGGTCTAACATGATACTGTGAAAGTTCAATCCACAATGGATCCAACACAGTCGCGAGAGTCCAGTCCAAAGCGGATCCAACACAGCAGCGAGAGTCCCGTTCACAGCGGAGCCAGCAGGAAACCATCCCAAGCGGAGGCGGATCAGCAGCGCAGAGATGTCCCCAGCCGATACACAGGCAAGCAGTACATGGCCACCGGATCGGACCGGACCCCCTCCACAAGGGAGAGTGGGACATAGAAGAAAAAGAAAAGAAACGGCAGATCAACTGGTCTAAAAAGGGAGTCCATTTAAAGGTTAGAGTATACAAATGAGTTTTAAGGTGAGACTTAAATGCTTCTACTGAGGTAGCATCTCGAACTGTTACCGGGAGGGCATTCCAGAGTACTGGAGCCCGAACGGAAAACGCTCTATAGCCCGCAGACTTTTTTTGGGCTTTGGGAATCACTAACAAGCCGGAGTCCTTTGAACGCAGATTTCTTGCCGGGACATATGGTACAATACAATCAGCAAGATAGGATGGAGCTAGACCGTGTAGTATTTTATACGTAAGTAGTAAAACCTTAAAGTCACATCTTAAGTGCACAGGAAGCCAGTGCAGGTGAGCCAGTATAGGTATATATGTATGTATATATGTATATAAAGGTATATACAGTATAGATATATATGTATGTATATATGTATATAAAGGTATATACAGTACAGGCGTAATGTGATCAAACTTTCTTGTTCTTGTCAAAAGTCTAGCAGCCGCATTTTGTACCAACTGTAATCTTTTAATGCTAGACATGGGGAGACCCGAAAATAATACGTTACAGTAGTCGAGGCGAGACGTAACAAACGCATGGATAATGATCTCAGCGTCTTTAGTGGACAGAATGGAGCGAATTTTAGCGATATTACGGAGTTGAAAGAAGGCCGTTTTAGTAACGCTTTTAATGTGTGACTCAAAGGAGAGAGTTGGGTCGAAGATTTTTTACCGTGTCGCCTTGTTTAATTGTTTGGTTGTCAAATGTTAGAGTTGTATTATTAAATAGAGTTCGGTGTCTAGCAGGACCGATAATCAGCATTTCCGTTTTTTTGGCGTTGAGTTGCAAAAAGTTAGCGGACATCCATTGTTTAATTTCATTAAGACACGCCTCCAACTGACTACAATCCGTAAATGTAAGTTGGTATGTGCAAAAGCTTTTGCGCTTTGCAGTTTATATGCAAAATAGTTTTTATTGTCACATGGCCATCATTCTGCGACCTACAGTATATTAATCACACCTGTCAACATTTTCATTTTAAAATAAGGGGGATCTTTAATATACATATATATATTACTATTATTATTATTATTAGACTAAAGCAGGGATCCCCAAACTTTTTGACTCGGGGGTCGCATTGTGTTAAAAAAATTTGGCCGGGGGCTGAGCCGCATATACAGTGGGGCAAAAAAGTATTTAGGCAGCCATCGATTGTGCAAGTTCTCCCATTTAAAATGATGACAGAGGTCTGTAATTTTCATCATAGGTACACTTCAACTGTGAGAGACAAAATGTGAAAAAAAAAATCCAGGAATTCACATTGTAGGCATTTTAAATAATTTATTTGTAAATGATGGTGGAAAATAAGTATTTGGTCAACCATTCAAAGCTCCCACTGATGGAAGAAGGTTTTGGCTCAAAATCTCACGATACATGGCCCCATTCATTCTTTCCTTAACACGGATCAATCGTCCTGTCCCCTTAGCAGAAAAACCGCCCCAAAGCATGATGTTTCCACCCCCATGCTTCACAGTAGGTTTGGTGTTCTTGGGATGCAACTCAGTATTCTTCTTCCTCCAAACACGACGAGTTGAGTTTATACCAAAAAGTTCTATTTTGGTTTCATCTGACCACATGACATTCTCCCAATCCTCTGCTGTATTATTTATGTATCCATTTATCCAGGTACTCCTGCTTCCTCCCACCTCCAAGACATGCACCTGGGGATAGGCTCCTCCCACTTCCAAAGACATGCACCTGGGGATAGGTTGATTGGCAACGCTAAATTGGCCCTAGTGTGTGAATGTTGTCTGTGTTGGCCCTGCGATGCGGTGGAGACTTGTCATATTTAAAGTCCTCATGTGTCCAAGGACATATTTCCTGAGTTTATAAACATAAAATAGATTAAAAAAAATTTTTAAAAAAGATTTTGTGATGTTAAAAAATATCGATGTAATCATAGTAGTATCGACTAGCTACGCTTTTGTATGTGGTATCATTACAGTGGATGTTAGGCGTAGATCCACCCATGGCGTTTGTTTATATTGCAGTGTCCCGGAAGAGTTGATGCTGCAGGGAATTCTGGGAATTTGTTCTGTCGTGTTTATGTTGTGTTGCGGTGCAAATATTCTTCCAAAATATGTTTGTCGTGTGGCTTCACTATGTGACACATGTTTATGACAGTGTTGGCATTGTTCATACTGCCACTTTTAGTGTGACATGTATGACTGGTGAGTAAGTATGCCCTTTATTCGCTTGAGGGCAGTGTGTTCCTGATCCGCTGTGGTGAAGAAGGAGCTGAGCCAGTAGATAAAGCTCTCAATATACCAGTCGATCTACGTCCCCATCCTCACCTTTGGTCACGGTCTTTAAGCTATGACTGAAAGGATAAGATCACGGGTACAAGCGGCTGAAATGAGTTTACTCTGCCGGATGGCGGTTCTCTCCCTCAGAGATAGGGTGAGAAGCTCTGCCATCCGAGAGGAGCTCAAAGCAAAGCCACTGCTCCTCCACATCGGGAGGAGCCAGATGAGGTGGTTCGGGAATCTGGTCAGGATGAGACCTTGAACGCCTCCCTAGGAAGGTGTTTCGGGCACTTCCAACCGTACGAGGCCACGGGGAAGACCAGGACACTTTAGGTAGACTATGTCTCCCGGCTGGCCTGGGAACGCCTCGGGATCCCGCGGGAAGAGCTGGACGAAGTGGCCGGAGAGACGGAAGTCGGGGCTTCCCTGCTTAGGCTGCTGCCCCCGTGACCCGACCTCGGATAAGCGGAAGAAGATGGATGGATGGTGTTCCAATTCAAGATGATTGTGTCAGTTTATTTTCGGGCACAATAAAACCTTGGTTAGATTATGTTAATTAGAGACTATTTGATTTGTGACTCTTTTATTCTGTGAAACGGACCAAACACGCCACGAAATTAACAACAGGATTGATTTTTCAAAAAATAATGTAAAAGAATGAAAGTTGCCGTCAATCCCACGTGGGTGCTCGGGCTTGTCCGTGGGTGCTCGGGCCCTGAAACACTCATGGGATTGGTGCCAATGGTCCACACCAAATCATCATTTAAATATGGTGGCCTGCACCACTTTTGCACTCGTCAAGTGCACATGCAATCTTAGTAGATCACCACCAACTAATATACGCCCCGCAATTTTATAGTTTGCAAACGCTATTTCGTTTGTGGTATGTGGATCTTTTTAGATCTATTACTTGTGCATTTGTTTTTTCCATCCATCCATCCATTTTCTACCGCTTATTCCCTTTTTGGGGTGGCGGGGGGCGCTGGCGCCTATCTCAGCTACAATCGGGCGGAAGGCAGGGTACACCCTGGACAAGTCGCCACCTCATCACAGGGCCAACACAGATAGACAGACAACATTCACACACTAGGGCCAATTTAGTGTTGCCAATCAACCTATCCCCAGGTGCATGTCTTTGGAAGTGGGAGGAAGCCGGAGTACCCGGAGGGAACCCACGCATTCACGGGGAGAACATGCAAACTCCACACAGAAAGATCCCCAGCCTGGATTTGAACCCAGGACTGCAGGACCTTCGTATTGTGAGGCAGACGCACTAACCCCTCTTACACTGTGCTGCCCAGTTCTGCATATATTAGTTAAATTAATTATTTGTTGCTTTATGAATACTTGGGCCTACTGCGCTTTGGTGTTGGTCATTGTGGTGGTCTCTACGACTAAATTGTCTTTTTGAGAGCTTCAACATCCATCTATACATTTCCTACCGCTTATTCCCTTTCAGGGTCGTGGGGAGCGCTGGTGCCTATCTCAGCTACAATCGGGCGGAAGGCAGGGTACACCCTGGACAAGTCGCCACCTCATCACAGGGCCAACACAGATAGACAGACAACATTCACACTCACATTCACACACTAGGGACCATTTAGTGTTGCCAATCAACCTATCCCCAGGTGCATGTCTTTGGAAGTGGGAGGAAGCCGGAGTACCCGGAGGGAACCCACGCAGTCACTGGGAGGACATGCAAACTCCACACAGAAAGATCCCGAGCCTGGATTTGAACCCAGGACTGCAGGACCTTCGTATTGTGAGGCAGACGCACTAACCCCTCTGCCACCGTGAAGCATTTGTTTTTTTATTTTTATTTTTTTTTTTTAAGCCTTATTTCAAAATTAAAAAAACAAAATACCCACGTGGCGCCCCACCAATCTGCACACCGGCGTGTGGCTGGTGAACCCGCCAATGAGACAAGGGGCCGCCTCGCAACCCCAGAGGAAGATTGCATTGATGGAAATGTCACGTCAAGCTCAAGGTTAAGAACAATAAACTTGTTATCATTCAGCAGGCGCTCTCTCTCCATGCAGCTTTATTATGCTGATCCATGTCTTTTTGCCTCATCCCTCTTGGCCACACAAGTAAGTCCACATTCAACAAAGCGCACATACATGCCAATGCACACGCTCCTACGGTCCCACACATTTGTAGCAGCATACTTGCCGACCCTCCCGGATTTTCCGGGAGACTCCCGAAATTCAGCGCCTCTCCCGAAAACCTCCAGGGACAACTTTTCTCCCGAAAATCTCCCGAAATTCAGGCCGAGCCGGAGACCCCGCCCCCTACAGCTCCATGCAGACCGACTCAATGTTGTGACCCTCTTAAACAGGACAATACTGCTATCTACTGTACATAGAATAGAATGTAAATATATTCTACATTTAAGTGCAGTCAAGGAACATGCATTAGGGCATGGGTGTCAAACTCTGGCCCGCGGTGTAATTTAATTTGGCCCTTGAGGCAATATCAAATTAACATTACAGCTGGCCCGCCGTTATTACACAGCAGCGGTGCCGCTGTAACACCGCAATTTCTCACACTTGCCAATCCTCCCGAAGTTCAGTGCCCCTCACGAAAATCTCCCGGGGCAAGCGTTCTCCCGATTTCCACTCAGACAACAATATTGAGGGCGTGCCTTAAAGGCATTGCCTTTAGCATTCTCTACAATATGTCGTCACGTCCGCATTTCCTCCATACAAACAGCGTGCATGCCCACTCGCATAATATACGCGGCTATTACACACACATAAGTGAATGCAAGGCATACTTGTTCAACAGCCATACAGGTCACACTGAGGGTGGCCGTATAAACAACTTTAACACTTACAAATATGCGCCACACTGTGAATTCACGCCAAACAAGAATGACAAACACATTGCGGGAGAACATCTGCACTGTAACATAAAATAAACACAACAGAACAAATACCCATAAAACCCCTTGCAACACTAACTGTTTCGGGACGCTACAATATATTTTGATATTTACCTCAGAAGGCTGCAAATAGAAAAGAGGCATTAAATTTGTATTTAAATTTTATTTGATATGCCATTGATATTTTTTCCATCCATCATCTTCCGCTTATCCGAGGTCGGGTCGCGGGGGCAGCAGCCTAAGCAGGGAAGCCCAGACTTCCCTATCCCCAGCCACTTCGTCTAGCTCTTCCCGGGGGATCCCGAGGCGTTCCCAGGCCAGCCGGGAGACATAGTCTTCCCAACGTGTCCTGGGTCTTCCCCGTGGCCTCCTACCGGTTGGACGTGCCCTAAACACCTCCCTAGGGAGGCGTTCGGGTGGCATCCTGACCAGATGCCCAAACCACCTCATCTGGCTCCTCTCGATGTGGAGGAGCAGCGGCTTTACTTTGAGTTCCTCCCGGATGGCAGAGCTTCTCACCCTATCTCTAAGGGAGAGACCCGCCACACGGCGGAGGAAACTCATTTGGGCCGCTTGTACCCGTGATCTTATCCTTTCGGTCATGACCATAGGTGAGGATGGGAACGTAGATCGACCGGTAAATTGAGAGCTTTGCCTTCCGGCTCAGCTCCTTCTTCACCACAACGGATCGATACAACGTCCGCATTACTGAAGACGCCGCACCGATCCGCCTGTCGATCTCACGATCCACTCTTCCCCCACTCGTGAACAAGACTCCTAGGTACTTGAACTCCTCCACTTGGGGCAGGGTCTCCTCCCCAACCCGGAGATGGCACTCCACCCTTTTCCGGGCGAGAACCATGGACTCGGACTTGGAGGTGCTGATTCTCATTCCGGTCGCTTCACACTCGGCTGCGAACCGATCCAGCGAGAGCTGAAGATCCCGGTCAGATGAAGCCATCAGGACCACATCATCTGCAAAAAGCAGAGACCTAATCCTGCGGTCACCAAACCGGAACCCCTCAACGCCTTGACTGTGCCTAGAAATTCTGTCCATAAAAGTTATGAACAGAATCGGTGACAAAGGACAGCCTTGGCGGAGTCCAACCCTCACTGTATTTTTTAATTATTATTATTATAATTTGAAACTCGATTTTGCATGTCACTATAAAGTTATATAAGCCTTGCCTGTTCAATGTTCAATGCAAAACTTGTTTGGGTCCCTTATAAAAGTTTAATTTGTTCAACCTTGGCCCGCGGCTTTGTTCAGTTTTCAATTTTGGCCCACTCTGTATTTGAGTTTGACACCCCTGCGTTAAGGAGTCTGTTCTGAAGCCCACAGTAAAATAAATAATAAATGGGTTGTACTTGTATAGCGCTTTTCTACCTTCCAGGTACTCAAAGCGCTTTGACACTACTTCCACATTTACCCATTCACACACACATTCACACACTGATGGAGGGAGCTGCCATGCAAGGCGCTTGCCAGCACCCATCAGGAGCAAGGGTGAAGTGTCTTGCCCAAGGACACAACGGACGTGACGAGGTTGGTACTAGGTGGCGATTGAACCAAGGACCCCCGGGTTGCGCACGGCCACTCTGCCACTGCGCCACGCCGCAGTAAAGAGACGCAACTTCATCACGTCGTCTGGTTATTGACTCCAACCCAATCTTTACACCGTCGACGAGCAAAATTAAGAAATACGCTTGCAAGTTCCAAAACGAATGGAAACAAGAATTTCAGTTTATCCCGGAGAGTTCGAAGGGGAAGGGGTATGTTGCCTGCAAATTTTGTAGAACTCTTATTCATCCTCTTCTTAAAAGACCTAACCTCGATCCTGACCTCATGGTAAATTACCGACCGGTGTCTCACCTTCCCTTTATTTCAAAAATCCTTGAAAAAATTGTTGCGGAGCAGTTAAATGAACACTTAGCGTCTAACAATCTATGTGAAACCTTTCAATCCGGTTTCAGGGCAAATCACTCCACGGAGACAGCCCTCGCAAAAATGACTAATGATCTATTGCTAACGATGGATTCTGATGTGTCATCTATGTTGCTGCTCCTCGATCTTAGCGCTGCTTTCGATACCGTCGATCATAATATTTTATTAGAACGTATCAAAACACGAATTGGTATGTCAGACTTAGCCCTGTCTTGGTTTAACTCTTATCTTACTGATAGGATGCAGTGTGTCTCCCATAACAATGTGACCTCGGACTACGTTAAGGTAACGTGTGGAGTTCCCCAGGGTTCGGTCCTTGGCCCTGCACTCTTCAGCATCTACATGCTGCCGCTAGGTGACATCATACGCAAATACGGTGTTAGCTTTCACTGTTATGCTGATGACACCCAACTCTACATGCCCCTAAAGCTGACCAACACGCCGGATTATAGTCAGCTGGAGGCGTGTCTTAATGAAATTAAACAATGGATGTCCGCTAACTTTTTGCAACTCAACGCCAAAAAAACGGAAATGCTGATTATCGGTCCTGCTAGACACCGAACTCTATTTAATAATACAACTCTAACATTTGACAACCAAACAATTAAACAAGGCGACACGGTAAAGAATCTGGGTATTATCTTCGACCCAACTCTCTCCTTTGAGGCACACATTAAAAGCGTTACTAAAACGGCCTTCTTTCATCTCCGTAACATCGCTAAAATTCGCTCCATTCTGTCCACTAAAGACGCTGAGATCATTATCCATGCGTTTGTTACGTCTCGCCTCGACTACTGTAACGTATTATTTTCGGGTCTCCCCATGTCTAGCATTAAAAGATTACAGTTGGTACAAAATGCGGCTGCTAGACTTTTGACAAGAACAAGAAAGTTTGATCACATTACGCCTGTACTGTATATACCTTTATATACATATATACATACATATATACCTATACTGTATATACCTTTATATACATATATACATACATATATACCTGTACTGGCTCACCTGCACTGGCTTCCTGTGCACTTAAGATGTGACTTTAAGGTTTTACTACTTACGTATAAAATAGTACACGGTCTAGCTCCATCTTATCTTGCCTATTGTATTGTACCATATGTCCCGGCAAGAAATCTGCGTTCAAAGGACTCCGGCTTATTAGTGATTCCCAAAGCCCAAAAAAAGTCTGCGGGCTATAGAGCATTTTCCGTTCGGGCTCCAGTACTCTGGAATGCCCTCCCGGTAACAGTTCGCGATGCCACCTCAGTAGAAGCATTTAAGTCTCACCTTAAAACTCATCTGTATACTCTAGCCTTTAAATAGACTCCCTTTTTAGACCAGTTGATCTGCCGTTTCTTTTCTTTTTCTTCTATGTCCCACTCTCCCTTGTGGAGGGAGTCCGGTCCGATCCGGTGGCCATGTACTGCTTGCCTGTGTATCGGCTGGGGACATCTCTGCGCTGCTGATCCGCCTCCGCTTGGGATGGTTTCCTGCTGGCTCCGCTGTGAACGGGACTCTCGCTGCTGTGTTGGATCCGCTTTGGACTGGACTCTCGCGACTGTGTTGGATCCATTGTGGATTGAACTTTCACAGTATCATGTTAGACCCGCTCGACATCCATTGCTTTCCTCCTCTCCAAGGTTCTCATAGTCATTATTGTCACCGACGTCCCACTGGGTGTGAGTTTTCCTTGTCCTTATGTGGGCCTACCGAGGATGTCGTAGTGGTTTGTGCAGCCCTTTGAGACACTAGTGATTTAGGGCTATATAAGTAAACATTGATTGATTGATTGATATATATAAAAAAATGAATATATATATAGCTAGAATTCACTGAAAGTCAAGTATTTCATACATATATATATATATATGAAATATATATGAAATACTCGAGTTGGTGAATCATACGCCACCCCTCTTAACCACGCCCCCCGCTCCAACCATGCCTCCTCCCCCCGACCACGCCCCCCCCAACTCCCACCTCCCGAAATCGGAGGTCTTAAGGTTGGCAAGTATGTGTAGCAGGCACAAATGTTTTCATACTCACCTCCTGTGTCCCTGACTGGTTTTCTCTCCTGCTCTCATCCAGGACCTTCCGTAGCAGGGACTCATCTCCTTGGCGACAGCGCTTCTCCTGCAGGGATGGCATTGTGTTATTATCAACATTACAGCAGCTGTAAGCACATCACCAGTCTTTGTGAATTTTTCTTAAATTCAGTTAATCAATCAATCAAGCAAAGAATCAAAGTTGACTTATATAGCCCTTAATCACAAAGGTCTCAAAGGGCTGCGCAAGCCACAACAACATCCTCGGCTCAGGTCCCACATCAGGGCAAGAAGAAACTCAACCCAATGGAATACAAAAAACTTCCGTAAAAGGACTTTTGACAAGAACAAGAAAGTTTGATCATATTACGCCTGTACTGTATATACCTTTATATACATATATACATACATATATACCTGTACTGTATATACCTTTATATACATATATACATACATATATACCTATACTGGCTCACCTGCACTGGCTTCCTGTGCACTTAAGATGTGACTTTAAGGTTTTACTACTTACGTATAAAATACTACACGGTCTAGCTCCAGCCTATCTTGCCGATTGTATTGTACCATATGTCCCGGCAAGAAATCTGCGTTCAAAAGACTCCGGCTTATTAGTGATTCCCAAAACCCAAAAAAAGTCTGCGGGCTATAGAGCGTTTTCCGTTCGGGCTCCAGTACTCTGGAATGCCCTCCCGGTAACAGTTCGAGATGCTACCTCAGTAGAAGCATTTAAGTCTCATCTTAAAACTCATCTGTATACTCTAGCCTTTAAATAGACCTCCTTTTTAGACCAGTTGATCTGCCGCTTCTTTTATTTCTCCTATGTCCCCCCCTCCCTTGTGGAGGGGGTCCGGTCCGATGACCATGGATGAAGTACTGACTGTCCAGAGTCGAGACCCAGGATGGACCGCTCGTCGGGACCCAGGATGGACCGCTCGCCTGTATCGGTTGGGGACATCTCTACGCTGCTGATCCGCTTGAGATGGTTTCCTGTGGACGGGACTCTCACTGCTGTCTTGGAGCCACTATGGATTGAACTTTCACAGTATCATGTTAGACCCGCTCGACATCCATTGCTTTCGGTCCCCTAGAGGGGGGGGGGTTGCCCACATCTGAGGTCCTCTCCAAGGTTTCTCATAGTCAGCATTGTCACTGGCGTCCCACTGAATGTGAATTCTCCCTGCCCACTGGGTGTGAGTTTTCCTTGCCCTTTTGTGGGTTCTTCCGAGGATGTTGTAGTCGTAATTTGTGCAGTCCTTTGAGACATTTGTGATTTGGGGCTATATAAATAAACATCGATTGATTGATTGATATTTACGAATTACACAACGTGCCAACTTCACTGGCTTTGAGTTTTGTACATTCTAATTGACATGACATAGTTTGCAACAACAATCACTAGTATTGATACCTGTGTGTTAAGAAGCAGAGTTACACTGCCATCTACTGTACGGAGTTGTAAATACAAGCTGCATTCACATATTTGTATATCAGCTGGAACCGATAAACAAATATGTTTATTCCTAGAGGGGGGGGTTGCCCACATCTGAGGTCCTCTCCAAGGTTTCTCATAGTCAGCATTGTCACTGGCGTCCCACTGGATGTGAATTCTCCCTGCCCACTGGGTGTGAGTTTTCCTTGCCCTTTTGTGGGTTCTTCCGAGGATGTTGTAGTCGTAATGATTTGTGCAGTCCTTTGAGACATTTGTGATTTGGGGCTATATAAATAAACATTGATTGATTGACATTGAAGGAAAAAAAAAATGTACGACGGAATGACAGACAGAAATACCCATTTTTTTTTAGATATATAGATTTATTTATTAAAGGTAAATTGAGCAAATTGGCTATTTCTGGCAATTTATTTAAGTGTGTATCAAACTAGTAGCCCTTTGCATTAATCAGTAGCTCTAGGTTTCAAAAAGGTCGGTGACCCCTGCACTGGACTATATGACACACCTGTGGCCTCGGTCTATGAGCATGTCGTACCTTCTGACTCTCCTCCCTGCTCATAGCTAAGGCCAGCTGGAGTTGGAGCTCCTCTTCCCCGCTGGTTTGCGGTCGAGCCTGCTCCAGGTCCGAGGCACCCCGAGGAGATGAGGATGAGGCTGCTGAGAGTCAACAGGGAGGTGGTGTGAGGTTGATGCAAAGTAGGTATGCCACAGCAGCATCTGGGAGACATGTATCACGGAGCAGCATCAGGAGTTAGACTCAAGACTCACAATTAAAAGAGGACGGAGAACCCCTGGAGCGAATAACATCTTCCCCGTATAGCACAGCCATGCTGGGCTGGCTTGTTCGTCTGCCCGGGTGGTAAGAAGGTGGTATTCCTCCATACATCCCACCTCCTCCACCTCCTCCCCCGGCGGCGGCGGCTGCTGCTGCTCCTCCTCCACCAGTGCCTCCAGCCGCCATGCGCTCCTTGGTTTTCAGAGCTTGACTCCGCTCTTGGCGAAGGCGCTCATCATCCCGAAGGAGACACACCAGTTGGCGAGCTTTCTCTCGAACATTGGCCCCTTGGTCTCTGCCGTCGCGGTCGACATACTGGAAATCACGAAGAGTCTGAACCAGGGAAAAAAAAAAACATTCATCTGAATTTGATTGTGTCCAAATTTTTGGTTCACATTTTGATATTTTTATTTAAAAAAAAAAACAATACAATATAAGTATACAATACAAGTCCGAGTCCATGGTTCTCGCCCGGAAAAGGGTGGAGTGCCATCTCCGGGTTGGGGAGGAGACCCTGCCCCAAGTGGAGGAGTTCAAGTACCTAGGAGTCTTGTTCACGAGTGGGGGAAGAGTGGATCGTGAGATCGACAGGCGGATCGGTGCGGCGTCTTCAGTAATGCGGACGTTGTATCGATCCGTTGTGGTGAAGAAGGAGCTGAGCCGGAAGGCAAAGCTCTCAATTTACCGGTCGATCTACGTTCCCATCCTCACCTATGGTCATGAGCTTTGGGTCATGACCGAAAGGATAAGATCACGGGTACAAGCGGCCCAAATGTGTTTGGGTCTCTCCCTTAGAGATAGGGTGAGAAGCTCTGCCATCCGGGAGGAGCTCAACGTAAAGCCGCTGCTCCTCCACATCGAGAGGAGCCAGATGAGGTGGTTCGGGCATCTGGTCAGGATGCCACCCGAACGCCTCTCTAGGGAGGTGTTTAGGGCACGTCCAGCTGGTAGGAGACCACGGGGAAGACCCAGGACACGTTGGGAAGACTATGTCTCCCGGCTGGCCTGGGAACGCCTCGGGATCCCCCGGGAAGAGCTGGACGAAGTGGCTGGGGAGAGGGAAGTCTGGGCTTCCCTGCTTAGGTTGCTGCCCCCGCGACCCGACCTCGGATAAGCGGAAGATGATGGATGGATGGATGGATGGATATAAGTATGAAAAAAGAGACCCCAAAAGGTTTTGGTAAAAAAAAAATGTAAAAAATATTATTTAGCAGTATTATCATTTTACTATTGATGTAGATCACAGCTGTTAAATTTTAGAATTAATCGCAATTCTTATTTGTAATGATTATTAATAGCTTATTGCTGATTATTATTAATCGATTATTAATCATAACAGGACGCATAGCTCGGTTGGTAGAGCGGCCGTGCCAGCAACTTGAGGGTTTCAGGTTCGATTCCCGCTTCCGCCATCCTAGTCACTGCCGTTGTGTCCTTGGGCAAGACACTTTACCCACCTACTCCCAGTGCCACCCACACTGGTTTAAATGTAAAAATTAGATATTGGGTTTCACTATGTAAAGCGCTTTGAGTCACTAGAGAAAAGCGCTATATAAATATAATTCACTTCACTTCACATTTTTAGAGAAAAAAATACAACCTTAAAAATTATTTTGGGATTTTTAAACACAAATACCTTTTTACCTTTTAAATTCCTTCCTCTTCTTTCCTGACAAATTAAATCAATGTCCAAGTATTT
Organism: Nerophis ophidion; assembly: GCF_033978795.1. NCBI lineage: Eukaryota > Metazoa > Chordata > Actinopteri > Syngnathiformes > Syngnathidae > Nerophis > Nerophis ophidion. The sequence continues at coordinate 42,994,040 of NC_084630.1, read as the reverse complement.
TTTTTATTGTAAAGAATAATAAATACATTTTAATTTAAGTCTTCATTTTAATTTCTGTTTTTTCGACAGAGAATATTTGTGAAATATTTCTTCAAACTTATTATTGTTAAAATTCATAAAAAAATTCCTGGTAAATCTAGAAAATCTGTAGAATAAATTTAAATCTTATTTCAAAGTCTCTAGAATTTCTTTTAAAATTTTTTGTTCTGGAAAATCTAGAAGAAATAATGATTTGTCTTTGTTAGAAATATAGCTTGGTCCAATTTGTTATATATTCTAACAAAAAGTAGATTGGATTTTAAACTATTTAAAACATGTCGTCAAAATTGTAAAATTAATCTTAATCAGGAAAAATTACTAATGATGTTCCATTAATTCTTTTTTTTAACTTTTTCAAAAAGATTCAAAATAGCTAGTTTTTCTCTTCATTTTTTTCGGTTGAATTTTGAATTTTAAAGAGTCGAAATTGAAGATAGACCATGTTTAAAAATTTATTTTCATTTTTTGCGTGTTTTCTTCTCTTTTAAACCATTCAATTAAGTGTTTTTTTCATCAAAAAACCTTCCGTAAAAGGAAAAAAAATGTATGACGGAATGACAAACAGAAATACCCATTTATATATATGTATATATATATATATATATATATATATATATATATATATATATATATATATATATATATATTAAAGGTAAATTAAGCAAATTGGCTATTTCTGGCAATTTATTTAAGTGTGTATCAAACTGGTAGCCCTTAGCATTAATCAGTACCCAAGAAGTAGCTCTTGCTTTCAAAAAGGTTGGTGACTCCTCCTCTAGATCAACATTGGGTCTATCTGTCAATTAATCAATCAATCAAAGTTTACTTATATAGCCCTAAATCACCAGTGTCTCAAAGGGCTGCACAAGCCACAAGGACATCCTCGACTCAGATCCCACATTAGGGCAAGGAAAAACTCAACCCAATGGGATACAATGAGAAACCTTGAGGGGACCGCAAATGTGGGGGCCCCCCCGGCCGACCGGTGTCGAGTGGATCTAGCATAATATTGTGAAAGTCCAGTCCATAGTGGATCTAACACAATAGTGTGAGAGTCCAGTCCATAGTGGATCTAACATAATATTGTGAAAGTCCAGTCCATAGTGGATCTAACATAATAGTGTGAGAGTCCAGTCCATAGTGGATCTAACATAATATTGTGAAAGTCCAGTCCATAGTGGATCTAACATAATAGTGTGAGAGTCCAGTCCATAGTGGATCTAACATAATAGTGTGAGAGTCCAGTCCATAGTGGATCTAGCATAATATTGTGAAAGTCCAGTCCATAGTGGATCTAACACAATAGTGTGAGAGTCCAGTCCATAGTGGATCTAACATAATATTGTGAAAGTCCAGTCCATAGTGGATCTAACATAATAGTGTGAGAGTCCAGTCCATAGTGGATCTAACATAATAGTGTGAAAGTCCAGTCCATAGTGGATCTAACATAATAGTGAGAGTCCAGTCCATAGTGGATCTAACATAATAGTGTGAGAGTCCAGTCCATAGTGGATCTAACATAATAGTGTGAGAGTCCAGTCCATAGTGGATCTAACATAATAGTGAGAGTCCAGTCCATAGTGGATCTAACATACTAGTGAGAGTCCAGTCCATAGTGGATCTAACATAATAGTGAGAGAGTCCAGTCCATAGTGGATCTAACATAATAGTGTGAGAGTCCAGTCCATAGTGGATCTAACATAATAGTGTGAGAGTCCAGTCCATAGTGGATCTAACATAATAGTGAGAGTCCAGTCCATAGTGGATCTAACATAATAGTGAGAGAGTCCAGTCCATAGTGGATCTAACATAATATTGTGAAAGTCCAGTCCATAGTGGATCTAACACAATAGTGTGAGAGTCCAGTCCATAGTGGATCTAACATAATAGTGTGAGAGTCCAGTCCATAGTGGATCTAACATAATAGTGTGAGAGTCCAGTCCATAGTGGATCTAACATAATAGTGGGAGTCCAGTCCATAGTGGATCTAACATACTAGTGAGAGTCCAGTCCATAGTGGATCTAACATAATAGTGAGAGTCCAGTCCATAGTGGATCTAACATAATAGTGAGAGTTCAGTCCATAGTGGATCTAACATAATAGTGAGAGTCCAGTCCATAGTGGATCTAACATAATAGTGTGTGAGAGTCCAGTCCATAGTTGATCTAACATAATAGTGTGAGAGTCCAGTCCATAGTGGATCTAACATAATAGTGAGAGAGTCCAGTCCATAGTGGATCTAACATAATAGTGAGAGAGTCCAGTCCATAGTGGATCTAACATAATATTGTGAAAGTCCAGTCCATAGTGAATCTAACATAATAGTGAGAGTCCAGTCCATAGTGGATCTAACATAATAGTGAGAGAGTCCAGTCCATAGTGGATCTAACATAATATTGTGAAAGTCCAGTCCATAGTGGATCTAACATAATAGTGTGAGAGTCCAGTCCATAGTGGATCTAACATAATATTGTGAAAGTCCAGTCCATAGTGGATCTAACACAATAGTGTGAGAGTCCAGTCCATAGTGGATCTAACATAATAGTGAGAGTCCAGTCCATAGTGGATCTAACATAATAGTGTGAGAGTCCAGTCCATAGTGGATCTAACATAATAGTGAGAGAGTCCAGTCCATAGTGGATCTAACATAATAGTGTGAGAGTCCAGTCCATAGTGGATCTAACATAATAGTGAGAGAGTCCAGTCCATAGTGGATCTAACATAATAGTGAGAGAGTCCAGTCCATAGTGGATCTAACATAATAGTGTGAGAGTCCAGTCCATAGTGGATCTAACATAATAGTGAGAGAGTCCAGTCCATAGTGGATCTAACATAATAGTGTGAGAGTCCAGTCCATAGTGGATCTAACACAATAGTGTGAGAGTCCAGTCCATAGTGGGACCAGCAGGAGATTTTGTCAATATAAAGTTGTTAAAGATATAAGTTGTATGGAAACATGTATAGTATAAAGTTCCGAAACCCGGCCATATCTTTCCAGGGTGCCAGATCAAGGGCGGAGAAAAGATATGGCAGGGCTGGGGAACTTTATTTTTTTTTAAAAGCTGATCTTAAACATGTCACAACAGGAAGCTACAATCGCTCTGACAAAACTCAAAGTGTTAGCCGAAACTGTCAGCAGGTAAGAAGAACCTCAGAAAAACACAACAATCTTTGTCTGAATACAAAACTAGCACATCTATGCATGCTTGGATATTGTTCTTACTAGACACAAAGAAGGAAAATCTCCCATGCTGTCACTCACTGTAACCTCCCCAAGAGGCCTCAAACCACAATTTGCAAAACACTACTGCAGGGGTGTCAAACATAAGGCCTGAGAGCCGGATCAGGCCCGTGAACAGGTTTTATCCGAGCCCGCGGGATGAGTTTGCGAAGTATAAAACTGAGCCAAAATTTTTGAATGAAAGAAACCGATGTTCTAAATGTGTCCACTAGATGTCCACTAGATGCACTGGCTTCCTGTGCACTTAAGATGTGACTTTAAGGTTTTACTACTTACGTATAAAATACTACACGGTCTAGCTCCATCCTATCTTGCCGATTGTATTGTACCATATGTCCCGGCAAGAAATCTGCCTTCAAAAGACTCCGGCTTATTAGTGATTCCTAGAGCTCAAAAAAAGTCTGCGGGCTATAGAGCGTTTTCCGTTCGGGCTCCAGTACTCTGGAATGCCCTCCCGGTAACAGTTCGAGATGCTACCTCAGTAGAAGCATTTAAGTCTCATCTTAAAACTCATCTGTATACTCTAGCCTTTAAATAGACCTCCTTTTTAGACAAGTTGATCTGCCGCTTCTTTTCTTTCTCCTATGTCCCCCCCTCCCTTGTGGAGGGGGTCCGGTCCGATGACCATGGATGAAGTACTGACTGTCCAGAGTCGAGACCCAGGATGGACCGCTCCTCGGGACCCAGGATGGACCGCTCGCCTGTATCGGTTGGGGACATCTCTACGCTGCTGATCCGCTTGAGATGGTTTCCTGTGGACGGGACTCTCACTGCTGTCTTGGAGCCACTATGGATTGAACTTTCACAGTATCATGTTAGACCCGCTCGACATCCATTGCTTTCGGTCCCCTAGAGGGGGGGGGGTTGCCCACATCTGAGGTCCTCTCCAAGGTTTCTCATAGTCAGCATTGTCACTGGCGTCCCACTGGATGTGAATTCTCCCTGCCCACTGGGTGTGAGTTTTCCTTGCCCTTTTGTGGGTTCTTCCGAGGATGTTGTAGTCGTAATGATTTGTGCAGTCCTTTGAGACATTTGTGATTTGGGGCTATATAAATAAACATTGATTGATTGATTGATTGATTGATTGATGTCGCAATGGCAATTCTTTGTAGATTAAGCTACATATTTAAAAAAAAATAAACCACATGTTAGTGCACCAGTCAAGGAAAATGAGCAAACTACATAAATAACATCCTGTAATTTGATTTTGACATAATTTTATCTTGATAGAATGAAAATTAACACCAATGAACATTGTCAAATAATTTTTTCAGAAAGTATAAATAACGACAGATAAAGATAGAATACTATTAACGACAACATGTAAGTGTAAAAAACAACAACAAAGCCATTATGATTTCTACATTTTCAGAATGTGCTTGTTCTATTTTTTATTATTTTTTGTCCTGTCCAGCTTCTCAGGCAAATCATATAGTTGATGTCGATGCCCATATTGGCTGTTCACATTTACTTTACAAAACAGAAGCTTGTTCTATTTTCAAACAAAAACAAACAATCTGAAGTTGTCTTATATTTTCTCCACGTGGCCCCCGGTCTAAAATGAGTTTGACACCCCTGACCAAATGTAACCTGCAGTATGTTGACTATTAGTTAAGTTATAATGTTATATTGAACTCAATGTTGGATTTTCTGAGTGACTGCTGTGTAACATGTTGTGTGAGACTTGTGCAGGACTACGTAAGTTGCTGCAAGACATACTTGATCAACCACCATACAGGTCACACTGAGGGTGGCCGCATTAACAACTTTAACACTGTTACAAATATGCGCCACACTTTGAACCCGCACCAAACACACTTTGGGAGAACATCTGCACCCCAACACAACTTAAACACAAGAGAACAAATACCCAGAACACCTTGCAGCCCTAACTCTCCCGGGCTACAATACACACCGCAAGTAGGGAGGGTGGGGGTGTGTATAACGTAGCTCGGAAGAGTTAGGGTTGTATGGGATTCTGGGTATTTCTTCTGTTGTGTTTATCAATCAATCAATCAATGTTTACTTATATAGCCCTAAATCACTAGTGTCTCAAAGGGCTGCACAAACCACTACGACATCCTCAGTAGGCCCACATAAGGGCAAGGAAAACTCACACCCAGTGGGACGTCGGTGACAATGATGACTATGAGAACATGATACTGTGAAAGATCAATCCATAATGGATCCAACACAGTCGCGAGAGTCCAGTCCAGAGCGGATCCAACACAGCAGCGAGAGTCCCGTTCACAGCGGAGCCAGCAGGAAACCATCCCAAGAGGAGGCTGATCAGCAGCTTAGAGATGTCCCCAGCCGATACACAGGCGAGCAGTACATGGCCACCGGATCGGACCGGACTCCCTCCACAAAGGAGAGTGGGACATAGAAGAAAAAGAAAAGAAACGGCAGATCAACTGGTCTAAAAAGGGAGTCTATTTAAAGGCTAGAGTATACAAATGAGTTTTAAGGTGAGACTTAAATGCTTCTACTGAGGTAGCATCTCGAACTGTTACCGGGAGGGCATTCCAGAGTACTGGAGCCTGAAATGAAAAAGCTCTACAGCCCGCAGACTTTTTTTGGGCTTTGGGGATCACTAATAAGCCGGAGTCCTTTGAACGCAGATTTCTTGCCGGGACATATGGTACAATACAATCGGCAAGATAGGATGGAGCTAGACCGTGTAGTATTTTATACGTAAGTAGTAAAACTTTAAAGTCACATCTTAAGTGCACAGGAAGCCAGTGCAGGTGAGCCAGTACAGGTATATATGTATGTATATATGTATATAAAGGTATATACAGTATATACAGTACAGGCGTAATGTGATCAAACTTTCTTTTGTTTATGTTGTAGTACGGTGCGGATGTTCTCCCGAAATGTGTTTGTCATTCTTGTTTGGTGTGGGTTCACAGTCTGGCACATATTTGTAACAGTGATAAAGTGTTTTTTTATGGCCACCCTCAGTGTGACCTGTGTAGCTGTTGATCAAATATGTCTTGCAACTGCACACGTGCGTACAGCACAGGTAGAAGGTACGTGCAGTTGACTTGCACGCTGTCTGCACAGGATGGAGAGGGCTCCGAAGGCAGTGCCATTATTGCATCCCCTGAATATTGTTGATTAGGTAAAAATCAACAGGGAACTCAAAGGAATGGATGCCCTGAATCCATTGGAAAAATTGGGCACGTTGGCAAGTATGACGCTGTCAAGCGCCATTCATTTTAAAGTTGCGGGCTGCACCAACATTAAATTGTCATATCAAAGTGCGGGCCGCAAAGTAACGTCTTGCGGGCCGCAATTGGCCCGCGGGCTGCATGTTTGAGACCCCTGCACTAATGCAAAGTAACTAATTTTAGCAGTGTTTTGATCACAGAGAAATAACGTAGCTACAGCAGCTATTCCTGCCACTGCATCATCTCTGAGTTGGTAAGTTAATTCTAAATGATCAATCATGCCTCCCACTTGTATAGTAGAAAGTTGTGGCCACAAACCGACAAGTTGGTACATTTTGACATTCAACTTAGACCTAGAGATGGCAAGAAAGACACAAAAGACACTTGTTTTGATTCATTATCACCATTTTTTTTTACGTGCGTGAGTATTATGATTATTTCTTCATCTAAACGGGAAGATACAAACATCCCATCAGTTGGCATCCCAGTGAGAGCAGATATTGTACAGTAAGTGATTGTTGTATGATGTTCCTAGTTTGTATTTATTGTTTAGCACTTAGCAACAGTGGTTTTGCTGGATCTGCTGATCACTCAGCTTCTAATACTTGTCACTCTTACTTACTTGTCACACCTACTCAGTGGCCTAGTAGTTAGAGTGTCCGCCCTGAGATCAAAGACTATAAAAATGGGACCCATCCCCTCCCTGCTTGGCACTCAGCATCAATGGTTGGAATTGGGGGTTAAATCACCAAAATGATTCCTGGATGCGGTACCGCTGCTGCCCACTGCTCCCCTCACCTCCCAGGGGGTGATCAAGAGGATGGGTCAAATGCAGAGGACACATTCCACCACACCTAGTCTGTGTTTGAGACAATCATCGGTACTTTAACTTTGACTTTTAATTCATCCTCTGTATATTCAGGCTCAAAAAATAAGGTTCTATCTAGATCATCATTTGTCCCGTAGTAGTCGTTGGCTCTCATGACCCTAGTCATGATTAGAAGTTGTTGTTGACCATGGATGAAGTACTGACTGTCCAGAGTCGAGACCCAGGATGGACCGCTCGTCGGGACCCAGGATGGACCGCTCGCCTGTATCGGTTGGGGACATCTCTACGCTGCTGATCCGCTTGAGATGGTTTCCTGTGGACGGGACTCTCACTGCTGTCTTGGAACCACTATGGATTGAACTTTCACAGTATCATGTTAGACCCGCTCGACATCCATTGCTTTCGGTCCCCTAGAGGGGGGGGGGGGGTTGCCCACATCTGAGGTCCTCTCCAAGGTTTCTCATAGTCAGCATTGTCACTGGCGTCCCACTGAATGTGAATTCTCCCTGCCCACTGGGTGTGAGTTTTCCTTGCCCTTTTGTGGGTTCTTCCGAGGATGTTGTAGTCGTAATGATTTGTGCAGTCCTTTGAGACATTTGTGATTTGGGGCTATATAAATAAACATTGATTGATTGATGATTGTTTTTGAAGAAAACAGCAAAGGTTGTGATGCGTCTGTAAAGGTAATACGCCGCCATATGCCTAAAATGAGCAAAATGCGTACATATTTAATGTTTTTATAAATGTGAATTAATACGTTACCAATATACGTCGTGGGTATAAAATGTTGGAGGGTTTTTGAGGTTTTTTAGAGGACTTTATAGGCCAAAAAGACTCCCGTTATCTCCATTGTTAGGTTACTTTTGCGAGCATTTATTTACAAGTTTGAATGCATAAACAAAAGATAAACATATCTGTGCTTGTCTCTCATAGGGATTGTGAATGATAGGCAAAATTCCCCAAAAAGTGAAGTTTTCTTTTAAAAGGCGGGTTTGTATGCAATGTATTTGCGCCTTCATCGTTTGTCGTAAAAGACAAGGAACATTCCACATATCCACATAACTCCACATCTTATAATACACATATTGAACTACTCTTACTTTTGTTTGACGGTTAAAAATACTTAAATACTTCTTTAATTATTAGGGTTTTAGGATGATGACAGTGTGACCCCACAACAACTTCTATTTCCATTGTTTCCTATAGGCAGACCGTTTACTATTAAAAAAAGAAAACAGAGACTAACTAGCATGTTCAGCCTTAGAGGTCCCATCGTACCTGAATAGTGAAGGCGTTTTCGCGACACTGTTGAGCCACTCTCTCTGATCCCGTCTTCAGCAGGTAGTCCAACAGGGTCAGTGCCTGAAGTACAATGATGACAGGCAAACTGCTTAGTTTCTTTACATCTCTATTTGATCGTTTATTTTCTAAATTACCATTGGGATTTTATACCTGAAGGGATATTCAATTTTCATTCTGCTACTTCCATCCATCCATCCATTTTCTACCGCTTATTCCCTTTTGGGGTCGCGGGGGGGCGCTGGCGCCTATCTCAGCTACAATCGGGCGGAAGGCGGGGTACACTCTGGACAAGTCGCCACCTCATCACAGGGCCAACACAGATAGACAGACAACATTCACACACTAGGGCCAATTTAGTGTTGCCAATCAACCTATCCCCAGGTGCATGTGTTTGGAAGTGGGAGGAAGCCGGAGTACCCGGAGGGAACCCACGCATTCACGGGGAGAACATGCAAACTCCACACAGAAAGATCCCGAGCCTGGATTTGAACCCAGGACTGCAGGACCTTCGTATTGTGAGGCAGACGCACTAACCCCTCTGCCACCGTGAAGCCCTATTCTGCTACTTCTTGGTGATATATTGTCAACACCTTAATTCAGTCTCAAATTCGGCGAATATCTATTTTGGACTACGTGAGGCAATTTAGGGTCCTGCATACAAACGCCAATCAGCGGTCAGAGCAGAGATTCAAACCCAGAGCTGGCCGGCTGAATGGTGGACGAGCTAACCACGTGTGCAACTGTCTTTTTACCCTGTAAAAACAAATATTACAACACATATATTTCATACATTTGATAAGCGGGAACGGAGTTAGCTGTCACATTTTTCATATTCCGCCACCAGAAGGCGCTGTTTTCCCAAGAGTAGTATGGACATTTACTGGAAATTGACTGTGCACCAGTGCACAAAGCAAGGTCCATAAAGACATGGATGACAGAGTCTGATGTGGATGAACTTGACTGGCCTGCACAGAGTCCTGACCTGAACCGGATAGAACACCTTTGGGATGAATTAGAACAAAGACTGAGTGCCAGGCCTTCTCGACCAACATCAGTGCGTGACCTTTTTGATTGATTGATTGAAACTTTTATTAGCAGATTGCACAGTACAGTACATATTCCGTACAATTGGCCACTAAATGGTAACACCCCAATAAGTTGTTCAACTTGTTTAAGTTAATCAATTCGGGGTCACCAATGCACTTTTGGAAGAATGGTTGAAAATTCCTATAAACACACTCCGCAACCTTGTGGGCAGCCTTCCCAGAAGAGTTGACACTGTAACAGTTGCAAAAAGTGGACCGACATCATATTGAACCCAATATGGGTTAGGAATGGGATGGCACTTCAAGTTCATATGTGAGTCAAGGCAGGTGGCCAAATACTTTTGGCAATATAGTTTTGATGCCTTCAGTCCTGCAAATCTGGGCAGCCAGATAACATCTAAATATCCTTCAATAAGCACACAGGTTTGGTATTTTCTTACTATTTTAGTAAAGTCATTTACAAGGAGTAAAAATAATGGCTACTCGGAGTTAGCAGCTACACAACAACTGAGCCCACAATAGCACACAAGCTAGACAAATCTTAGACTTGTCCTTAATTGAACAATATTTCAGTCTAAAACGCGACATACGAACAAGTATCGAATAATTTGAGTTGTATATTCCAGATACAAAGTCTCTCAGGTACAAGCATATTAGAAAGTATCCAGAAACAAACGTGTCCGCATCATTTGACGTATGAGCTTAATTGAATGCATCGTTGTGGCCGTTAGACGTCGTCAAACACTCACACACCTCAATTTAATAAATAAAATAAATAAATGGGTTGTACTTGTATAGCGCTTTTCTACCTTCAAGGTACTCAAAGCGCTTTGACACTACTTCCACATTTACCCATTCACACACACATTCACACACTGATGGAGGGAGCTGCCATGCAAGGCGCCAACCAGCACCCATCAGGAGCAAGGGTGAAGTGCCTTGCTCAGGACACAACGGATGTGACGAGGTTGGTACTAGGTGGGATTTGAACCAGAGACCCTCGGGTTGCGCACGGCCACTCTCCCACTGCGCCAAAGTCCATTCAAGTTAAAGTTAGTGTATTTCATACCTATCATCTCTAAGTAATTTCACTTGATCAACCATTTTCTAACATTACAAAAGTATGTTTGAGTCCTGTTTTTATCAATCAATCAATGTTTACTTATATAGCCCTAAATCACTAGTGTCTCAAAGGGCTGCACAAACCACCACGACATCCTCGGTAGGCCCACATAAGGGCAAGGAAAACTCACACCCAGTGGGACGTCGGTGACGATGATGACTATGAGAACATGATACTGTGAAAGATCAATCCATAATGGATCCAACACAGTCGCGAGAGTCCAGTCCAAAGCGGATCCAACACAGCAGCGAGAGTCCCGTTCACAGCGGAGCCAGCAGGAAACCATCCCAAGAGGAGGCTGATCAGCAGCGCAGAGATGTATATACATATATATATATATATATATATATATATATATATATATATATATACACATATATATATATATATACATATATATATATATATATATATATATATATATATATATATACAGTACAGGCCAAAAGTGCATATTACATGTTATTATAAATGTGTACTACAACGTTACATATACAATACAGGCCAAAAGTTTGGACACACCTTCTCCTCCTTCAATGCGTTTTCTTTATTTTCATGACTATTTACATTGTAGATTGTCACTGAAGGCATCACAACTATGAATGAACACACGTGGAGTTATGTACTTAACAAAAAAAGGTGAAATAACTGAAAATGTCAATTCTATTTTCTTCAAAATAGCCACCCTTTGCTCTGATTACTTTTTTGCACACTCTGGGCATTCTCTCGATGAGCTTCAAGAGGTAGTCACCTTAGGGTTTTTTACTTCACAGGTGTGCTTGAAGTTAATCGAGAGAATGCCAAGAGTGTGCAAAGCAGTAATCAGAGCAAAGGGGTGGCAATTTTGAAGAAAGTAGAACATAAAACATGTTTTCCGTTATTTCACCTTTTTTTTGTTAAGTACATAACTCCACGTGTGTTCATTCGGTAACACTTTAGTACGAGGAACATATTCGCCGTTAATTAGTTGCCTATCAAAGTAACAAAGACTTAATTTTGTCAGGCTTGTTCCTGACAGTTTGGTTATGCTTTAGTTTTTCCTCTATGTTTGTCTTTATTTCCTGTCAGCGCTTTTATTTTGGTTGGTTTCCTGCTTGTCTCCCTGAGCGCTGTTTCCCCTCAGCTGCAGCTAATTGGCACCTGGCCACACCTGGTGTCAATCATCCATCCATCCATTTTCTACCGCTTATTCCCTTACGGGGTGGCGGGGGGGCACTGGCGCCTATCTCAGCTACAATCGGGCGGAAGGCGGGGTACACCCTGGACAAGTCGCCACCTCATCGCAGGGCCAACACAGATAGACAGACAACATTCACACACTAGGGCCAATTTAGTGTTGCCAATCAACCTATCCCCAGGTGCATGTCTTTGGAGGTGGGAGGGGCCTATCCCCAGGTGCATGTCTTTGGAAGTGGGAGGAAGCCGGAGTACCCGGAGGGAACCCACGCATTCACGGGGAGAACATGCAAACTCCACACAGAAAGATCCCGAGCCTGGATTTGAACCCAGGACTGCAGGACCTTCGTATTGTGAGGCAGACGCACTAACCCCTCTGCCACCGTGAAGCCAGATGGTGTCAATCAGCCAGAGGCTATTTAAACCTGCCCTGCCATCCAGTCTGGGCTGGAGTATTGTCGATGTCGTTACTGCTTGTCCTTGTCGCTGTCGTCATAGCGGTAAGCAGTTCCTAATAGCTATTTACAGCTTGCTGTCTCCTAGCTGTTGTTTCATGTTTTCCTGTTAGCTAGATCTTGTTAGCCATTAGCTGTTTCCAGTTTTTCTGTTTGCTGGTTATCGTTTTCATTTTGGCCATTCCTAGTTCCTGGTATGTGTTTTACATTTATTTTGAACTTTACATCATGTTTTCCTGGACAAAGCCTGCCTTCTCTGCAATTCGGGGTTCGTCACCAACACTTTGTGACAAATTTAGAGTTATTTGGACACTCGGGGAACATGTAAGGGTCAGAGTTACTAATAAGCAATAATTCTGAGGTTAATGAGAGAAGACTCTTAGTTAATGGCTTACTGGTTGTATGATAAGACCATGCAGAATAAGACATTAATAAGTATTTAATAATGACTAATTAAAAGCTAATATTGGGAATATTGGAAAACATCCGCTTGGGATGGTTTCCTGCTGGCTACGCTGTGAACGGGACTCTCGCTGCTGTGTTGGATCCGCTTTGGACTGGACTCTCGCGACTGTGTTGGATCCATTATGAATTGAATTTTCACAGTATCATGTTAGACCCGCTCGACATCCATTGCTTTCCTCCTCTCCAAGGTTCTCATAGTCATCATTGTCACCGATGTCCCACTGGGTGTGAGTTTTCCTTGCCCTTATGTGGGCCTACCGAGGATGTCGTGGTGGTTTGTGCAGCCCTTTGAGACACTAGTGATTTAGGGCTATATAAGTAAACATTGATTGATTGATTGATAATATGTTACTAATTTGCATGTTATTAAGAAACTAATTAATGGTGAATATGTTCCCCAAACTAAAGTGTTAATGTTAATTCATAGTTTTGATGCCTTCAGTGACAATCTACAATGTCAATAGTCATGAAAAGAAATACAAAACTCTGAATTACCTTTTTTTTTAGCTAAATGCTGTCCCCCCAAGTTAAAAAGATTGGACACTCACAGACTAGAGTAACAATTGTGACAATAACCCTGTTCTACTCCTACAGAAAGAAGTAGAAGCATTTAAGTCTCATCTTAAAACTCATCTGTATACTCTAGCCTTTAAATAGACCTCCTTTTTAGACCAGTTGATCTGCCGCTTCTTTTCTTTCTCCTATGTCCCCCCCTCCCTTGTGGAGGGGGTCCGGTCCGATGACCATGGATGAAGTACTGACTGTCCAGAGTCGAGACCCAGGATGGACCGCTCCTCGGGACCCAGGATGGACCGCTCGCCTGTATCGGTTGGGGACATCTCTACGCTGCTGATCCGCTTGAGATGGTTTCCTGTGGACGGGACTCTCGCTGCTGTCTTGGAGCCACTATGGATTGAACTTTCACAGTATCATGTTAGACCCGCTCGACATCCATTGCTTTCGGTCCCCTAGAGGGGGGGGGGTTGCCCACATCTGAGGTCCTCTCCAAGGTTTCTCATAGTCAGCATTGTCACTGGCGTCCCACTGAATGTGAATTCTCCCTGCCCACTGGGTGTGAGTTTTCCTTGCCCTTTTGTGGGTTCTTCTGAGGATGTTGTAGTCGTAATGATTTGTGCAGTCTTTTGAGACATTTGTGATTTGGGGCTATATAAATAAACATTGAAGATTGCTTTGATTGATTGAAACTTGTCTTAGTAGATTGCACAGTACAGTACATATTCCGTACAATTGACCACTAAATGGTAACACCCCAATACGTTTTTCAACTTGTCCAGAACGTCGCTTCAGAACGGTATCTGACAGGAACAGGACGCAATAAGCAGGCAACACTGTTGAGAGCAGTGAAGAAAGGCAAATGAGTTATAAGATGAAGGAGCCAGCAGTGAAAAAAAAAAAACTGACCACCCAGGGTGAAGACATAAAAATGGCAGCAAATACAACGTCTTTCACCTTGTAGACGTGCCTCCAGTTCTTGCCGCTGTCGTTGAGGCGCTTCCACACCATACCCATGACCTCAGCAAAAGCCACGACATTGAATGTCAAGTCAGCAATTTCTGACATGAGCGAAGACGACGGCCCCCAGGGGTCATTTGAGGTGGCCTCACGGACCTGCACACCAACAGCAGAGGGAAAAATAACCCCACACTCATCTCTGACTAGAGATGTCCGATAATGGCTTTTTTGCCGATATCCGATATTGTCCAACTCTTAATTACCGATTCTGATATCAACCGATACCGATATATACAGTCGTGGAATTAACACATTATTGTGACTAATTTAGTTGTGATGCCCCGCTGGATGCATTTAACAAGGTTTTACAAAATAAACCAACTCACGTTATGGAAAAAAATGCCAACATAGCACTGCCATATTTATTATTGAAGTGAAGTGAAGTGAATTATATTTATATAGCGCTTTTCTCTAGTGACTCAAAGCGCTTTACATAGTGAAACCCAATATCTAAGTTACATTTAAACCAGTGTGGGTGGCACTGGGAGCAGGTGGGTAAAGTGTCTTGCCCAAGGACACAACGGCAGTGACTAGGATGGCGGAAGCGGGAATCGAACCTGCAACCCTCAAGTTGCTGGCACGGCCACTCTACCAACTGAGCTATTGAAGTCAAATAGTGCATTATTTTTTTTTTTAACATGCCTCAAAACAGCAGCTTGGAATTTGGGACGTGCTCTCCCTGAGAGAGCATGAGGAGGTTGAGGAGGGCGGGGTTGAGGTGGGAGGTAGCACGGGTGTATATTGTAGCGTTACTGCTGCAAGGGATCTGGGTATTTGTCTGTTGTGTTACGGTTATGTTCCCCCGAAATGTGTTTGCCATTCTTGTTTGGTGTGGGTTCACATATTTGTAACACTGTTAAAGTTGTTTACACGGCCACCCTCAGTGTGACCTGTATGGCTGTTGACCAAGTATGTGTTGCATTAATTTATGTGTGTGTGAAAAGCTGTAGATGTCACACCTGGATGAAGTCCGGTCTGGTTTCATGTTGTCTTGTCATTTCCTGTTTTATTTTGAAAGGTTAACTCTCCCTCTCGTTTCAGGTCACTTGCCCTTCCTCCCGTGTCACTGGTCTGATGTCTCTCCTGATTGCCTGATTGTGCCCACCTGTGTCACCCTCCCTCATGTGTATAAATGTCTCTTCCTCCTCTTGTCTTGTGCCAGAGTATATCGTCTCGCTACGTGCCTCCAGCCTTGTACCAAGTTTCATGAATATTGTCTCGCTTTATTTATTCAATTCTTTGTTTCCTCCGAGAGAGTGTTTTTCTGTTGCTAAAGTTTTTCATGCTAGTCTTTTGTATCCAGTTCATAGTGCCTTGTTTTCCTTTTTCCTCCTTCTGGAGCGCCTTTAGTTTGCTGGCTTCTCGACTCCTTCGCATGATTGATTTTCCTTTTGTAGATAATTGTAGATTGTTGGGTTTTGCTATTAGATTCGTATAGAAATTTTGCTATTGCCTTTTTCCTCCTTATGGAGTGATTTTCTGTGTTTGGCCTTATGCCCTTTGCTACATTCCTTTGTTCCTCAAATATATCTCAGATAGATTTTGTAGCCACTTAGTTTTGATCACTCTGTTCTAGAGATAGCAAAGAAAACTAATTAAATAAAGTCTGAGTCCTCATTTTGGCCCAGCCCTAACAGTAGATATTATGTGACTGGGCCTGAATGCAGTGCCTTTAAGGTTTTGGCGCTATCAACTTCTCCCTACGTACGTATACATTTTACTTTTGGAAAACCGATACCGATCATTTTGAAACCGATACAGATAATTTCCGACATTACCTTTTAAAGCGTTTATCGGCCGAAAATATCGGCAGTTCGATATTATTGGACATCACTATCTCTGACCCACGAAGACAACATAGCGGAGTACACTTACCTTGATCTCCGCCTCGGAATAGTTGTGCACTATGTTCTTCACCTGCCTGCGCAGGGCTGAAGTCGTCATGTTGATAGGTGATGGGGGACTCAGCGTGACAGAAAGTGAAGAGCAGGCCTTCAACAGGTGAAGCTGAAAAGGAGGACATGGACTGAAGAAGAGGAGAAGATGCAACTATGGCACTGAATGCTCCTCGTTACAAAGGAAAGCCAGAGAAGGACATGTCTACCTGTTTCCGACTGTACTTATTGTGGGAACTCTAACAGGTATGATCGTTGTTTTTTTTAAAGGGGAACATTATCAGCAGACCTATGTAAGCATCAATATATACCTTGATGGTGCAGAAAAAAGACCATGTATGTTTTTAACCGATTTCCGAACTCTAAATGGGTGAATTTTGGCGAATTAAACGCCTTTCTGTTTATTGCTCTGGTGGCGATGACGTCAGAACGTGACGTCGCCAGGGTAATACAGCCGGCATTTTCTACACATTACACACACGGGTCTCAGCTCTGTTATTTTCCGTTTTTTTGACTATTTTTTGGAACCTTGGAGACATCATGCCTCGACGGTGTGTCGTCTCATCTTAAAACTCATCTGTATACTCTAGCCTTTAAATAGACCTCCTTTTTAGACCAGTTGATCTGCCGCTTCTTTTCTTTCTCCTATGTCCCCCCTCCCTTGTGGAGGGGGTCCGGTCCGATGACCATGGATGAAGTACTGACTGTCCAGAGTCGAGACCCAGGATGGACCGCTCGTCGGGACCCAGGATGGACCGCTCGCCTGTATCGGTTGGGGACATCTCTACGCTGCTGATCCGCTTGAGATGGTTTCCTGTGGACGGGACTCTCACTGCTGTCTTGGAGCCACTATGGATTGAACTTTCACAGTATCATGTTAGACCCGCTCGACATCCATTGCTTTCGGTCCCCTAGAGGGGGGGGTTGCCCACATCTGAGGTCCTCTCCAAGGTTTCTCATAGTCAGCATTGTCACTGGCGTCCCACTGGATGTGAATTCTCCCTGCCCACTGGGTGTGAGTTTTCCTTGCCCTTTTGTGGGTTCTTCCGAGGATGTAGTCGTAATGATTTGTGCAGTCCTTTGAGACATTTGTGATTTGGGGCTATATAAATAAACATTGATTGATTGATTGATTGATTGATTGTCGGAGGGTGTAACAACACTAACAGGGAGGGATTCAAGTTGCACCGTAGATGCGAAAGTGTCTGCCGCCAGACCCCCATTGAATGTGCCGGAGTGTCTCCACATTTTACCGGCGTTGACAGACATGGCACAGAGATGTATGGATAACCTGCAGATGCATTTGCAACGATACGAAATCACAAAGGTGAGTTTTGTTGTTGACTTATGTGCTAATCAGACATATTTGGTTGCGGCGTGACTGCCAGCTAATCGATGCTAACATGCTATGCTAATCGATGCTAACATGCTACGCTCATCGAAGCTAACATGCTATTTACCGGCGATGACAGACATGGCACAGAGATGTATGTATAACCTACAGATGCATTTGCAATGATAAAGTCAATGAAATCACAAAGGTGAGTTTTTTTTATGTCAACTTATGTGCTAATCAGACATATTTGGTTGCGGCGTGACTGCCAGCTAATCGATGCTAACATGCTATGCTAATCGATGCTAACATGCTACGCTCATCGAAGCTAACATGCTATTTACCGGCGATGACAGACATGGCACAGAGATGTATGGATAACCTACAGATGCATTTGCGACGATACGAAATCACAAAGGTGAGTTTTGTTGTTGACTTATGTGCTAATCAGACATATTTGGTTGCGGCGTGACTGCCAGCTAATCGATGCTAACATGCTATGCTAATCGATGTTAACATGCTACGCTCATCGAAGCTAACATGCTATTTACCGGCGATGACAGACATGGCAAAAAGATGTATGGATAACCTACAGATGCATTTGCAATGATAAAGTCAATGAAATCACAAAGGTGAGTTTTGTTGATGTCGACTTATGTGCTAATCAGACATATTTGGTTGCGGCGTGACTGCCAGCTAATCGATGCTAACATGCTATGCTAATCAATGCTAACATGCTACGCTCATCGAAGCTAACATGCTATTTACCGGCGATGACAGACATGGCAAAAAGATGTATGGATAACCTACAGATGCATTTGCGACGATACGAAATCACAAAGGTGAGTTTTGTTGTTGACTTATGTGCTAATCAGACATATTTGGTTGCGGTGTGACTGCCAGCTAATCGATGATAACATGCTATGCTAATCGATGCTAACATGCTACGCTCATCGAAGCTAACATGCTATTTACCGGCGATGACAGACATGGCACAGAGATGTATGGATAACCTACGGATGCATTTGCGACGATACGAAATCACAAAGGTGAGTTTTGTTGTTGACTTATGTGCTAATCAGACATATTTGGTTGCGGCGTGACTGCCAGCTAATCGATGCTAACATGCTATGCTAATCGATGCTAACATGCTACGCTCATCGAAGCTAACATGCTATTTACCGGCGATGACAGACATGGCACAGAGATGTATGGATAACCTGCAGATGCATTTGCGACGATACGAAATCACAAAGGTGAGTTTTGTTGTTGACTTATGTGCTAATCAGACATATTTGGTTGCGGCGTGACTGCCAGCTAATCGATGCTAACATGCTATGCTAATCGATGCTAACATGCTACGCTCATCGAAGCTAACATGCTATTTACCGGCGATGACAGACATGGCAAAAAGATGTATGGATAACCTGCAGATGCATTTGCAATGATAAAGTCAATGAAATCACAAAGGTGAGTTTTGTTGATGTCGACTTATGTGCTAATCAGACACATTTGGTCGCGGCGTGACTGCCAGCTAATCGATGCTAACATGCTATTTACCGGCGGTGCTAAAGCAGACATGGCACAGAGATGTATGGATAACCTGCAAATGCATTTGCAACTATATTACGTTTCCTTCCACCCACATTTAATGCGAAAAAAAACACTTACCAATCGACGGATTTAAGTTGCTCCGTTATCACAAAATGCGAATGTCCTGATCGTTTGGTCCGCACATTTTACCGGCGATGCTAACGCAGCTATTCGGCCATGCTATGGCTATGAATAGCGTCAATAGCTATTCGCTCAATAGCTTCAGTTTCTTCTTCAATACTTTCATACTCCAACCATCTATTTCAATACATGCGTAATCTGTTGAATCGCTTAAACCGCTGAAATCCGAGTTTGAATCCGAGCTAATGTCGCTATATCTTGCTGTGGTATTCCCATTGTTTGTTTACATTTGCAGCACTGTATGCCGTCACAGGAAAATGGATAGTTGTTTCGAAGATAGTGAAAATAAGGCACTTTAAAGCTTTATTTAGGGATATTCCGGGACCAGTAAAAATTTTGAAAAAAACTTCCAAAAATACAACGAGCCACTGGGAACTGATTTTTATTGTTTTTAACCCTTTTGAAAATGTGATAATGTTCCCCTTTAATGGTTGAGATTTTATTTCAAGGTGTTAGCATGCCACTGATTAGTACAAAACCCAAAACCAGTCAAGTTGGCACATTGTGTAAATCGTAAATAAAAACAGAATACAATGATGTGCAAATCCGTTTCAACCTATATTCAATTGAATAGACTGCAAAGACAAGATGCTTAACGTTCAAACTGGAATAATTTTGTTATTTTTTGCCAATATGAGCTGATTTGGAATTTGATGCCAGCAACGTGTTTCAAAGAAAATTGGCACAAGTGGCAAAGAAGACTGAGAACGTTGAGGAATGCTCATCAAACACTTATTTGGCACATCCCGCAGGTGAACAGGGTATTTAAAAACAGGTGGGTGCTATAATTGGGTTTAAAAGTAGCCTCGATGAAATGCTCAGTCATTCACGTACAAGGATGGGGAGAGGGTCACCATTTTGTGAAAATTGTTTAAGAACAACATTTCTCAAACAGCTATTGCAAGGAAGTTAGGGATTTCCCCATCTACGGTCCGTAATATCATCAGAAGGTTCGGAGAGTCTGGATAAATCACTGCATGTAAGCGGCAAGGCTGAAAAACAAAATTGAATGCCCGTGCCTTTCGATCCCTCAGGCGGTACTGCATCAAAAAGCGACATCAGTGTGGAAAGGATATCACCACATTTGCTCAGGAACACTTCAGAAAACGACTGTCAGTAATTACAGTTCGTCGCCACGCCTCTAAATGCAAGTTAACACTCTACTATACAAAACGAAATCCATATATCAACAACACCCACAAACGTCGCCAGCTTCCCTGGGCCCGAGCTCATCTAAGATGGACTGATTCAAAGTGGAAAACTGTTTTGTGGTCTGACGAGTCCACATTAAAAAAACAGCTTCTGTGATGGGATAGGGTTGCATTAGTGTCCAAGGCATGGGAAACTTACACATCTGTGAAGGCACCATTAATGCTGAAAGGTACATACAGCTTTTGGAGCGACATATGTTGCCATCCAAGCAACGTTATCATGGACGCCCCTGCTTATTTCAGCGAGACAATGCCAAGCCACGTGTTACAACCGCGTGGCTTCATAGTAAAAGAGTGCGGGTACTTGACTGGCCTGCCTATAGTCCAGACCTGTCTCCCATTAAAAATGTGTGGCGCAATATGAAGCCTAGATTACCACAACGGAGACTGTTGAACAACTTAATCTGTACATCAAGCCCATCCATCCATCATCTTCCGCTTATCCGAGGTCGGGTCGCGGGGGCAATAGCCTAAGCAGGGAAACCCAGACTTCCCTCTCCCCAGCCACTTCGTCTAGCTCTTCCCGGGGGATCCCGAGGCGTTCCCAGGCCAGCCGGGAGACATAGTCTTCCCAACGTGTCCTGGGTCTTCCCCGTGGCCTCCTACCGGTTGGACGTGCCCTAAACACCTCCCTAGGGAGGCGTTCGGGTGGCATCCTGACCAGATGCCCGAACCACCTCATCTGGCTCCTCTCGATGTGAAGGAGCAGCGGCTTTACTTTGAGTTCCTCCCGGATGGCAGAGCTTCTCACCCTATCTCTAAGGGAGAGACCCGCCACCCGGCGGAGGAAACTCATTTGGGCCGCTTGTACCCGTGATCTTATCCTTTCGGTCATGACCCAAAGCTCATGACCATAGGTGAGAATGGGAACGTAGATCGACCGGTAAATTGAGAGCTTTGCCTTCCGGCTCAGCTCCTTCTTCACCACAACGGATCGGTACAACGTCCGCATTTCCCATCCTTGCTGTACATCAAGCAAGGATGGGAAATAATTCCACCTGGAAAGCAACAAAAATTGGTCTCCCCAGTTCCCAGATGTTTACTCCGTGTTGTTAAAAGGAAAGGCCATGTAACACAGTGGTAATAATGCCCCTGTGCCAACTTGTGTTGGTGCCATTAAATGCTAAATTAATGATTATTTGCAAATAAAAAAATATGTTTCTCAGTTCGAACATTAAATATCTTGTCTTTGCAGTCCATTCAATTGAATATAATTTGAAAAGGATTTGCAAATCATTGAATTCGGTTTTTATTTATGAATTACACAACGTGCCGACTTCACTGGTTTCGGGTTTAGTACTTAACACAACTCACCATTTAACTTGAATTGCATTTGCAGGAGTAGTTGATTGGCATATAACTATTTGGTCTCAGGAACAGAACAGCAAACAGTTTACAGCAGCACACAAGGAAATTGACAGCAAGAATACTGAAGACTTAATATGTCCTCCATAATATGTAAACTGGATTTTTGGTCGACTTCTTTGGACATCCATCCATCCATCCATTTTCTACCGCTTATTCCCTTTCGGGGTCGCGGGGGGCGCTGGCGCCTATCTCAGCTACAATCGGGCGGAAGGCAGGGTACACCCTGGACAAGTCGCCACCTCATCACAGGGCCAACACAGATAGACAGACAACATTCACACTCACATTCACACACTAGGGCCAATTTAGTGTTGCCAATCAACCTATCCCCAGGTGCATGTCTTTGGAAGTGGGAGGAAGCCGGAGTACCCGGAGGGAACCCACGCATTCACGGGGAGAACATGCAAACTCCACACAGAAAGATCCCGAGCCTGGATTTGAACCCAGGACTGCAGGAACTTTGTATTGTGAGGCAGACGCACTAACCCCTCTGCCACCGTGAAGCCCGACTTCTTTGGACAGTTTAAGAAAAAAAAAGGCCACTCTATACAAAACACAAATGTCATCTGCGGAGGACACTTGCTCTCAAGATATGAGATGATCTGAAAAATATACTTGCAGTTGTACAAAACATACATGTTGGGGCCAGTGGAGGCTGCTGGTCTTTCAAGTAGGGGAAGCCCATTTTCAGCTACTTTCGAGCAGAGGTGTCAATAACAGGTCAAATAAATGCTTACAGGTCATGGTTTGTATTTCAAGATTGCTGTCTGTCTATCTGTGTTGGCCCTGCGATGAGATGGCGACTTGTCCAGGGTGTACACCGCCTTCCGCCCGATTGTAGCTGAGATAGGCGTCAGCGCCCCCCGCAACCCCAAAAGGGAATAACAGGTAGAAAATGGATGGATGGATTAATTGCTGATTTTGCTTAGCAACCATGCTAGAAAAAATCCCGACTTTTTGACACTTAAAAAAAATCCAGTTTTTGAAACTTACAAAAAAAAATCCCCATTTTTTTTTTACACTAAGGAAAAAATCCAGATTTTTGACAATTTAAAAAAATCCAGATTTTTTGACACTTACAAAAAAAAAATCCCAATTTTTTTTTACACTAAAATAAAAATCCAGATTTTTGACAATTAAAAAAAAATCCCAATTTTCTGACACTTAAAAAAAAAATCCCAATTTTTTTGACACTTTGGAAAAAAAGGAGTGGAGTCGGTTCTCTTGGTTGCTTTGTTGGGTCTGCTCCTGTCTCTGGCCATGCTCCCTCCACCCCAGCGGACGAGGGCGTGGAACACCGCAGAGGCCACCACAGTGGATATGTTTCTTTTACTTTTTATTCATAGCTGTAAGTAGAAGTGTCTGGTTGTATCTGCTGCTTTAATGTCTTTAATGTCCTCTGTGTTCTTTGATGTTTGATGTTTCCCTCTTACACACATGGAAGAGGGATGTGTACTATGGCTATGAGTTTTTGTTTTTTTTGTTTTTTTTCCCCCTTGGCCTCAGTCTGGACCCCCTCCCCAGGGGGCTTAGACCGATTTTTTTATTTTATTTTATTTTAATCTTCACATTTTTTCACCCATTCCCCCCCACTTGTTTACCTGTATCTCATCTTTTTTGTAAGGGGCGCTGGAAGCCAGCAGACCCGTCAGCGATCCTGTTCTGTCTCCCTGTAATGTTGGTCTAAACTTGAATGGGATTGTAATGAAAATTTAAATTTTCCCGAAGGAACTCTCCTGAAGCAATAAATAAATTACTATGTAATCTAATCTAATTTTAGAAAAAAATCCCACCTCATTTTTGACACTTAAAAATAATCCTGATTTTTTTGACATTTAGAAAAAATCCAGACTTTTGTCAATCCAACTACTGGTATCCTAAATAAGTGACAGAAAAAATCCCGACATTTTGACATTTAGAAAAAATCCAAACTTTTTTACACTTAAAAATATTCCGACTTTTTGACACTTGGAAAAAATCCAGACTTTGTGACACTTTAAAAAATTGAAACTTTTGGACACTTAAAACAATTCAGATTTTTTGACACTAAGAAAAAAAATCCAGATTTTGTGACATTTTGAAAAAATCCCAACTTTCCCCCCCCCCAACTGCTGGTTCCCTAAGTAAGTGGCAGAAAAAAATACTGACTTTTTGACACTTAAAAAAAATTCCTACTTTTTTACATTTAGAGAAAATCCCAATTTTGTTACATTTCGAAAAAAAATCCAGACTTTTTGACACTTATTAAAATGTCCGTTATCCAATGACTGTCAAGTTTAGCTGCATAAGAACAACCCACTTTATGCCCCCCCCCCCCCATTGAAGTCAATCAGCAATGTTCAAGGAAAGTTGTGTCAGCTTTCGCGAAAGGAGCTGATTCATACTTAGTTAATCAATCAATCAATCAATCAATGTTTACTCATATAGCCCTAAATCACTAGTGTCTCAAAGGGCTGCACAGACCACCACGACATCCTTGGTAGGCCCACATAAGGGCAAGGAAAACTCACACCCAGTGGAACGTCGGTGACAATGATGACTATGAGAACCTTGGAGAGGAGGAAAGCAATGGATGTCGAGCGGGTCTAACATGATACTGTGAAAGTTCAATCCACAATGGATCCAACACAGTCGCGAGAGTCCAGACCAAAGCGGATCCAACACAGCAGCGAGAGTCCCGTTCACAGCGGAGCCAGCAGGAAACCATCCCAAGCGGAGGCGGATCAGCAGCGCAGAGATGTCCCCAGCCGATACACAGGCAAGCAGTACATGGCCACCGGATCGGACCGGACCCTCCACAAGGGAGAGTGGGACATAGAAGAAAAAGAAAAGAAACGGCAGATCAACTGGTCTAAAAAGGGAGTCTATTTAAAGGCTAGAGTATACAAATGAGTTTTAAGGTGAGACTTAAATGCTTCTACTGAGGTGGCATCTCGAACTGTTACCGGGAGGGCATTCCAGAGTACTGGAGCCCGAACGGAAAACGCTCTATAGCCCGCAGACTTTTTTTGGGCTTTGGGAATCACTAATAAGCCGGAGTCCTTTGAACGCAGATTTCTTGCCAGGACATATGGTACAATACAATCAGCAAGATAGGATGGAGCTAGACCGTGTAGTATTTTATACGTAAGTAGTAAAACCTTAAAGTAGTAAAACCTTAAAGTCACATCTTAAGTGCACAGTATGAAAAGTATGTAACTGTATCCCCTACAGTTTCAGAGCAATCACCACTGCTTGGGGGCCTATGTCATCATTGGTGAAAAATCGCTAAAAATCAAGTTACAAACAAAGTTGCAACTTTTTCATGTCTGATGCTACAAGCGTCAGGTTAAAAAAGTGTTCTCCTTATCCTATTTTCAGAGGTGAGCTGAGGTCAATCCCAACTAGGCAACTAGGGGAGTACATCCTAGACTAGGTAAAGTTTATTCAGGTGTACTGGAGAGGAGGCTACGTCGGGTAGTCGATCCTCGAATTCAGGAGGAACAGTGTGGTTTTCGTCCTGGTGGTGGAACTGTGGACCAGCTCTATACTCTCGGCAGGGTTCTTGAGGGTGCATGGGAGTTTGCCCAACCAGTCTACATGTGCTTTGTGGACTTGGAGAAGGCATTCGACCGTGTCCCTCGGGAAGTCCTGTGGGGAGTGTTCAGAGAGTATGGGGTATCGGACTGTCTTATTGTGGCGGTCCGCTCCCTGTACGATCAGTGCCAGAGCTTGGTCCGCATTGCTGGCAGTAAGTCGGACACGTTTCCAGTGAGGGTTGGACTCCGCCAAGGCTGTCCTTTGTCACCCATTCTGTTCATAACTTTTATGGACAGAATTTCTAGGCGCAGTCAAGGCGTTGATAGTTCCGGTTTGGTGAATGCAGGATTAGGTCTCTGCTTTTTGCAGATGATGTGGTTCTGATGGCTTCATCTGACCGAGATCTTCAGCTCTCACTGGTTCGGTTCTCAGCCGAGTGTGAAGCGACCGGAATGAGAATCAGCACCTCCAAGTCCGAGTCCATGGTTCTCGCCCGGAAAATGATGGAAGGCCATCTCCGGGTTGGGGAGGAGACCCTGCCCCAAGTGGCGGAGTTCAAGTACCTAGGAGTCTTGTTCACCAGTGGGGGAAGAGTGGATCGTGAGATCGACAGGCGGATCGGTGCGGCGTCTTCAGTGTTGCGGACGTTGTACCGATCCGTTGTGGTGAAGAAGGAGCTGAGCCGGAAGCCAAAGCTCTCAATTTACCGATCGATCTCCGTTCCCATCCTCACCTATGGTCATGAGCTTTGGGTCATGACCGAAAGGATAAGATCACGGGTACAAGCGGCCGAAATGAGTTTCCTCCGCCGTGTGGCGGGTCTCTCCCTTAGAGATAGGGTGAGAAGCTCTGCCATCCGCTGCTCCTCCACATGGAGAGGAGCCAGATGAGGTGGTTCGGGCATCTGGTCAGGATGCCACCCGAACGTCTCCCTAGGGAGGTGTTTAGGGCACGTCCAACCGGTAGGAGGCCACGGGGAAGACCCAGGACACGTTGGGAAGACTATGTCTCCCGGCTGGCCTGGGAACGCCTCGGGATCCCCCGGGAAGAGCTAGACGAAGTGGCTGGGGAGAGGGAAGTCTGGGTTTCCCTGCTTAGGCTGTTGCCCCCGTGACCCGACCTCGGATAAGCGGAAGAAGATGGATGGATGGATGGATGGATCCTAGACTAGTCCCCAAAGTACACTTACTGACAAACAAACATACACATGTTTTTGGACTGTGCAGGACATTTATAAATATACTATTAGGATTAAAAAAACATGAGGTAGACTTTGATGCACATTTTTAGAAAATATCCAAATGTGCAACAAAGGAGGTTTGCAAAAGAATAATGACTTGGATGGCTGACATTTGGTGCACAGTCAGCAGGAAGTAGGTCAGAATCAGACACTCAGATGTCTGATGAGGTTTTATCACAGCTTAGCTTTTTGAGGTCAATACACAAAATAGGAACTGATCAAGAAGCTCTCTCTTGTGGGAAAACTCCCCGACGGGATACATCCTCCCCAACTTAGTATCGACTGTCAACAGTAGCTTGAATGAATGAATGTGCGGAGAAAGTTGCCACAATGATGTGACATTTGGGCGAATTTGCCAGGCCGTCCATACCCTGCTAGACGCTATTCCCACGTTCTATACTGTGCCCATTTTATTGCAATCTCTCTGATTTTGTGGATTATTTCCAGTGTTTCTGATTAGTTTGCATTAGGGTGGTCTCGATACCTATATTTTGGTACCGGTACCAATACCAAAATGTATTTCAATACTTTTCTATAAAGGAAACCACATAAATAAATAAATGGGTTGTACCTGTATAGCGCTTTTCTACCTTCAAGGTACTCAAAGCGCTTTGACACTACTTCCACATTTACCCATTGACACACACATTCACACACTGATGGAGGGAGCTGCCATGCAAGGCGCCAACCAGCACCCATCAGGAGCAAGGGTGAAGTGTCTTGCTCAGGACACAACGGACGTGACGAGGTTGGTACTAGGTGGGATTTGAACCAGGGACCCTCGGGTTGCGCACGGCCACTCTCCCATCGGCTCTATTTTAACAAAAAATCTTAGGGTATATTAAAAATCTGCTTATTTTTGCAATCGAAGAACAATTTTGTCCTTAAATAAAATAGTGAACATACTAGACAACTTGTCTTTTAGTAGTAAGTAAACAAACAAAGGCTCCTAATTAGTCTGCTGACATATGCAGTAACATATTGTGTCTTTTATCATTCTATTATTTTGTCAAAATTATGAGGGACAAGCTGTAAAAATGGAGTGTGAATCCAATTGTTCATTTACTGTTAATATGTTCTATCTACACTTCTGTTAAAATGTAATAATCACTTATTCTTCTGTTTGGATGCTTTCCATTAGTTTTGGATGATACCACAAATTAAGGTATCAATCCAATACCAAGTCGTTACAGGATCATACATTGGTCATAATTTAAGTTATCATGTGTCCAGGGACATATTTCCTGAGTTCATGAATATAATATTGTGGGGAGGCGTGGCCTGCGGACCTGCAGCGAGGCGGGGCGCAGCGGGGGTGGCTCCGAGATGGGCGACGGGTGCGTAGATGGCCCCCCTTGGCGCAGTTGTCTCATCACCTGTCACTGTATAAAAGGGCAGCAGCCGGGAGGGAGGTGGTTGGTGAAGTCGGAGTGGATGGCGCAGGATGAACCTGGGCCCGAGCGGAAGCGAGAGCGAGACGGAGACGATGACGCGGAAAGCTGAAAAGCGACAGGAAGAGTGAGACGGGGAAAAGAGACGGGTGCTGAAAAGCGACCAGAGAGGGAAGTTTATTGAAAAATAAACAAAATCTCCAACCCGTCAAGCCTGTCATGTCCGTTATTGGTGGTCCGAGGAACCCGGAGATGCGAGTCCTCCACAATTATTAATTAAAAAAATATATATTTTACTGCGATAAAAAATATTGATGTAATCATAGTAATATAGACTAGATATGCTATTTTACTTGGTATCATTACAGTGGATGTCAGGTATAGATCCACCCATGGCACTTGTTTACATTCAGGCGCGCAAGCTTTTGATGGCGGTGAGCTATTGTGTCCTCCTACGGTGTGTAGTGAAGCCTGTTTAGCTATTCCTCGTCCTGCAGGGATGATACTTGTAAGAAACTTACTTTATCCGACGCCATTGAGGCGAGGATTAGTGATTTAGAAGCAGCTCTGCCATTTTAGTGCTTTTAGATCTTACAGCTGCCTTTGACACAGTTGACCACACAATTCTTTTAGACCGCCTGGAAGACTGTGGGTGTCAGGGGGACTGCGTTACAGTGGTTCAGATCTTACCTGTCTGAGAGGTCCTTCTCTGTCAGGCTGGGGGACGCCACCTCCTCTTCTGCCCCGCTTTACTGTGGTGTCCCCCAGGGATCTATTTTAGGCCCCATCCTGTTCGCTCTTTATCTCCTCCCTCTTGGAGAGATTTTTAAGAAACATGGAGTGTTTTATCACTTTTATGCGGACGACTGCCAAATTTATATGCCGATTTCAAAAGGCCACGGCCCCCGACACCCCTTCTCAACTGTCTATGTGACGTCAAGGCTTGATTAGCACAGATTTTTTTAATAATGAATGAGGGAAAAACGGAAATTTTAGTTTTTGGTCCGGCCCTCACTGACTTGGGACCATTGCAACATGATGTGTGTCCCAAAGTCACCAGCCTTGGCGTCACTATAGACAGCCATTTTAAACTTGACAAACAAGTCAATGGTGTTTTAAAATCGTGTTTTTATCACCTTCGTCTTTTAGTAATGACTCCCTTTTCAGACCAGTTGATCTGCCGTTTCTTTTCTTTTTCTTCTATGTCCCACTCTCCTTTGTGGAGGGAGTCCGGTCCGATCCGGTGGCCATGTACTGCTTGCCTGTGTATCGGCTGGGGACATCTCTGCGCTGCTGATCAGCCTCCTCTTGGGATGGTTTCCTGCTGGCTCCGCTGTGAACGGGACTCTCGCTGCTGTGTTGGATCCGCTTTGGACTGGACTCTCGCGACTGTGTTGGATCCATTATGGATTGATCTTTCACAGTATCATGTTCTCATAGTCATCATCGTCACCGATGTCCCACTGGGTGTGAGTTTTCCTTGCCCTTATGTGGGCCTACCGAGGATGTCGTAGTGGTTTGTGCAGCCCTTTGAGACACTAGTGATTTAGGGCTATATAAGTAAACATTGATTGATTGATTGATTGATAGTAAAGGTTAAACCGTTTTTATCTTTTAACCTTCTTGAACAAGTCGTGCATGCTTTTATTTCAAGTCGCCTGGACTACTGCAATGCACTTTATGCTGGCATTAGCCAAAAAGCTCTCTCCCGGTTGCAGTTAGTCCAGAACGCGGCAGCAGGACTTTTAACAGGGGCCAGGAAACGCCAGCATATAACCCCAATTCTTCAGAGTTTGCACTGGCTCCCTGTTCATTTTAGAATTGATTTGAAAACATTGCTGTTTGTTTTTAAATCTTTACATGGACTGGTACCTCTGTATATCTCGGACCTCATCCAAATTTACACTCCAGCTCATGGTGCCCAAGACCAGACTTAAGACCAGGGGAGACAGGACCTTCTCTGTGGTCGGCCCTAAGCTCTGGAACACTCTGCCCCTCCATGTTCAAACTGCTTCCACAGTGGAGTGTTTTAAGTCTCGTCTTAAGACCCACTTTTATTCTTTGGCTTTTAACACTACGTGAGTTGTGTGGTCCTCTGTTGTCCTCTGTGTTTTTTATACACTTTGATTTTTATTTTACTGTTTTAATTGATTTTACCCTTTAAAATAGTTTTTAATCATATTTGTTTTTATATTGTTTTTATTGGTTTTATTTTTATTCATTTTTTGTTTTATTCAGTCATTGGTGGAGCATAATATTGTTTTTAACATGGCTGTGCAGCACTTTGGAAACCTTATTGTCGTTTAAATGTGCTATATAAATAAAGTGGATTGGATTGGATTGGATTAGCTAAAAATCTGCCGACTGCGGATGGATGCTCGCTCCTCGCTAGCTCTTAAAGCACCTCTTACTGAGGGCCTTTCAGTGTTATAACTTCAGCTTTATCGTCAGTTCTTACGCCAAAAGTCGTCTGTTCTCCATTTTATGTCTACACACTGTGTCCGCTTTTAAGTACTCTGTGATTGTGCACTGCCGAACATGCTCCTCTGCTCGTAAAACCAGCAATGCATGACGTCATGCCCGGGAACCGTCAATCCATCCATCCATCCATCTTCTTTCGCTTATCCGAGGCCGGGTCGCGGGGGTAGCAGCCTAAGCAGGGAAGCCCAGACTTCCCTATCTCCAGCCACTTCGTCTAGCTCTTCCCGGGGGATCCCGGGGCGTTCCCAGGCCAGCCGGGAGACATAGTCTTCCCAACGTGTCCTGGGTCTTCCCCGTGGCCTCCTACAGGTTGGACGTGCTCGAAACACCTCCCTAGGGAGGCGTTCGGGTGGCATCCTGACCAGATGCCCGAACCACCTCATCTGGCTCCTCTCGATGTGGAGGAGCAGTGGCTTGATTAAGTTTGAGCTCCTCCCGGATGGCAGAGCTTCTCACCCTATCTCTAAGGGAAAGACCCAAACTCATTTGGGCCGCTTGTACCCGTGATCTTATCCTTTCGGTCATGACCCAAAGCTCATGACCATAGGTGAGAATGGAAACTTAGATCGACCGGTATATTGAGAGCTTTGCCTTCCGGCTCAGCTCCTTCTTCACCACAACGGATCGGTACAGCGTCCGCATTACTGAAGACGCCTGTTGACCTCACAATCTACTCTACCCTCACTGGTGACTCCCAGGTAATTGAATTCCTCCACTTGGGGCTAGATCTCCTCTTCCACCCTTTTCCGGGCGAGAACAATGGACTAGGACTTGGAGGTGCTGATTACCATCCCAGTCGCTTCACACTCAACTGCGAACCAACCCAGTGAGAGCGCGAGATCCTGGCCAGATGAAGCCATCAGTACCACATCATCTGCAAAAAGCCCGGGAACCAGTACTTGTCAAACATAGTATAGGACTGTTTTTGATTCATTAGTACCGCGATACTATACTAGAACCGGTATACCGTACAACCCTAGTTTGCATGACACAGTGGTGGCCGTCATTAATTACACCAATTACATCTCAACTTCACAGTCTGCAACCACATATTTTTAAAGCCTAATAATGGTACTGATGTTAGTTCACGAAGCAACCGATCTTTGAATTGACTCTCCCCTGCATGGACCGGATCTAAAAGGTCAACAAAAGCAGAAGAGAATTAAGAATGCAGATCTCAGTACAACAGCTGGAAAGCCTGCTGAAAACTAGTTGAGGCTGGGCGCAGAGGTTTTGCTGGCCGTTCAATTCTGCGAACCCTCAATTTCTATAGAAAGTGCAAACAAGCAGGACAACACAAACATCCTAGAGGCCACAGGTTGGTCCTTAAGGTGGTTGCAGAGCCATGAAGAAACTCGCCGACTCATTGACCAGCTCACTCCTGTGCTGGACAATGAGTTGACAGCCTGTGACTTTTTGCACATTGACTAGCACTGCACGAATAACTCGTTCAGTGGCAATTTCTGGACTATGGTCGTACAGAGTGGAGGAGTTCAAGTACCTAGGAGTCTTGTTCACGAGTGAGAAAAGAGTGGATCGTGAGATCGACAGGCGGATCGGTGCGGCGTCTTCAGTAATGCGGACGTTGTGGTGAAGAAGGAGCTGAGCCGGAAGGCAAAGCTCTCAATTTACCGGTCGATCTACGTTCCCATCCTCACCTATGGTCATGAGCTTTGGGTCATGACCGAAAGGATAAGATCACGGGTACAAGCGGCCGAAATGAGTTTCCTCCGCCGGGTGGCGGGGCTCTCCCTTAGAGATAGGGTGAGAAGCTCTGCCATCCGGGAGGAACTCAAAGTAAAGCCGCTGCTCCTCCACATGGAGAGGAGCCAGATGAGGTGGTTCGGGCATCTGGTCAGGATGCCACCCGAACGCCTCCCTAGGGATGTGTTTAGGGCACGTCCAGCTGGTAGGAGGCCACGGGGAAGACCCAGGACACGTTGGAAAGACTATGTCTCCCGGCTGGCCTGGGAACGCCTCGGGATCCCCCGGGAAGAGCTAGACGAAGTGGCTGGAGATAGGGAAGTCTGGGCTTCCCTGCTTAGGCTGCTGCCCCCGCGACCCGACCTCGGATAAGCGGAAGATGATGGATGGATGGATGGATGGATGGGTCGTACAGAGCTGGACTGTGCAGGATGACCATCCATCCATTTCCTACCGCTTATTCCCTTTCGGGGTTGCGGGGGGTGCTGGCGCCTATCTCAGCTACAATCGGGCAGAAGGCGGGGTACACCCTGGACAAGTCGCCACCTCATCGCAGGGCCAACACAGATAGACAGACAACATTCACACTCTCATTCACACAATTAGGTGTAAAAAAAATTCAGTGTAAAATAAATTTGGTGTATAAAAATTATGTGTATAAAAAAACAGTGCATAAAAATGCAGTGTATAAAAATTCAATCTAAAACAATTTGGTGTAAAAAAAATTCAGTGTAAAATAAATTGTGTATAAAAAAATCAGAGAAAAAAAACTTTAGTGTAGAAAAATACCAGTCTATAAAAATTCAGTATAAAAAAAAAAATTCAGTGTAGAAAAATGTAATCCAAAACAATTCGGTGTAAAAAAAATTCAGTGTAAAATAAATGAGGTGGCGACTTGTCCAGGGTGTACCCCGCCTTCCGCCCGATTGTAGCTGAGATAGGCGCCAGCACCCCCCGCAACCCCGAAAGGGAATAAGCGGTAGGAAATGGATGGATGGGTGGATGGAGGATGACCATCACACTAGTAAAAAAAAACGGCTTTGCTTTATGTGAGGCCCAGGCCCAGTAGCCTCGTAAGAATACACCCTTAGGGGTCTGGGCAAGTGTGCATTTAGTAGGACACACAGCCACTGAAAGGCACAATTACCAAAGTGACAAAGGGATCATCTTTCTGCAAAATCATCACCGTGTCAATGACGTGACATCGAGAGCAGGTCAGTACATTGTTTATATTTACAAGTAGAAAGAGAACCGAATCACAAGTGAACAGTTCTTTGAATGATTGTATCCTAAGAACTGTTGTTGTGCAGTGCTGGACTGACCATGTCCTTGCTTTTAGTTGGTGACCCCCAATAAACCCCAACAAATCTCCTATTTTCTTTGTCAGGGTATACTAGTCGACTTTGTGCAGGACATATCGGAACAATAGACGTCCCCAACATGTCTTGGTCAACAAGTGAAGAGACAAATACAACACTGTAGAGCATGGGTGTCAAACTCTGGCCCGCGGGCCAAATTTGACCCGCCATGTAATTTCATTTGGCCCTTGAGGCTATAATAAACTAACATTAGAGCTGGCTCGCCGATATTATACAGTGGCGGTCCCACTGTATCACCGCATTCAACTATAATTCTCATACTTGCCAACCCTCACGATTTTTCCAGGAGAATCCCGAATTTTAGTGTCACCCCCCGAAAATCTCCCGGGGCAACCATTCTCCCTAACTTCCACCCGGACAACAATATTGAAGGCGTGCCTTAAAGGTACTGCTTTTAGCATCCTCTACAACCTGTCTTCACGTCCGCTTTTCCTCCATACAAACAGCGTGCCGGCCCAGTCACGTAATATATGCGGCTTCTACACAAACACACAAGTGAATGCAATGCATACTTGGTCAGCAGCCATACAGGTCCCACTGAGGGTGGCCGTATAAACAACTTTAACACTGTTACACCACACTGAACCCACACCAAACAAGAATGACAAACACATTTCGGGAGAACATCCGCACCGTAACACAACATAAACAAATACCCAGAATCCCTTGCAGCACTAACTCTTCCGGGACGCTACAATATACACCCCCGCTACCAACAAAACTCGATTTTGCATGTCGCTATAAAGTTATATAAGCCTTGCTTGTTCAATATTCAATAAGTCCCTATTAAAGTTGTTCAACTTTGGCCCGCGGCTTTGTTCAGTTTAGAATTTTGGCCCACTCTGTATTGGAGTTTGACACCCCTGCTGTAGAGCAAGAACATTGTCGGATCATTTCGGTAGACATGTTTCAAGAAAAAGCAACATTTCTGACTGGGTTTGGAAGTTCAGAGAGTATGGCACTGTGCAAAATCTTAATTGCATAATCCCAAAGAGAAATATGTTTGAGTAATTGACAATTTATTGCGACCTGCGCTAGTTGGCCTCCCATTTGGAGCACATTTTGGAAAGAATGTGGATTTGTGGCGTTGATTTGACCATTGAAATGTTGGTCATTTCCAGACCAACAATGTGGATCCAACGTTAGACATCAACGTTGTCTTGTTGCAATGTTGTTTTTGAAGTCATGTTTAAGGACACGTATGTAAAATCAATATTGTATCAAAGTTTTGTGCCTCCAACACAGCAGAGCCCATTTGGACATGACTTTTATGCAAAGCAACCAAGATAACTGACGATCGTACACGGACTGAAGTTTAAGGTCTTTGGACAACGTTTATTCAACGTCAGGTTGTGGCTTTTATTTGACCATCGAAATGTGGTCATTTCCAGACCAACAAACGTGGATCCAACGTTAGAAATCAAAAGTTTCTCTATTCACAAATACAACTTTTTTGCAATGTTGTTTTCAAAGTCATGTTAAAGGACATGTATGTATAATCAACACTGTATCAATATCTT